>NC_081438.1:1167358-1480750 GCF_949786415.1 Peromyscus eremicus | reverse complement strand
GAGTCACTGCTCGGCCTGTCAGGTTCCCCTCCTTCCTCACCTGACAGGTGTCCTGGCCCCTCATGTGGAAGTCTGTATCTGATGACCTTGTCATCCCTGGGCCCTGACCACATCTTTGGCTTGAAGTTGCTCAGTCTCCACCTGGGACTGAGCCCTGTGGCTCCGTGAGGCCACCGTCTCTGCGGCAAAATATGAGACAGGCGCACCCTGAGGGAACAAGGGCTTACCTGGCTCACAGTTTCAGAGGGTCCAATGCCCGTGGCCTCTAGCGTGGCCAGGAAAGTGGGGCAGAATAAAGTGGCTACCTCACAGGGGATCAGGAGGAAGGCAGGGCACAGGAAGGGGCGAGGTAAGCATGACTCCAAGACAAGCCCCGCTTCCTGGGGCCACCCCGGCCCTGCCCAGCCGCACAGATAGTCAGTGTCACCTCCCCAGAATCAGACTCCCCCACAGCGGCCTCTGGGGACACTTCCTTCCCAAACCACAGCAGGCTGTGCAGAGGTTGGCAGCGGCTGGTCACACTCCTCTCAAGTCCACCTTGAATCTGCCTCCCACCCAGGATGCCCCACGCCCCCTTGTTCCTTTGAGATGTGTGTGTGTGTGTGTGTGTGTGTGTGTGTGTGTGTGTGTGTGTGTAAGAGAGAGAGAGACAGAGACAGAGACAGAGACACAGAGAGAGAGACAGAGAGAGACAGAGAGAGAGAGAGACAGAGACAGAAACAGAGACAGAGACAGAGACAGAGACAGAGACCATTGCCTCCTCCCATCCTCTCCATCACTACGACAAGCCACTGTCCCGGCTCCTTCTTGGCGCCTTACTTCTGTCCTCCACTGTGGTCTGTTTCTAACATGGTGGTCAGAGCCGTGTTTTTAAGGGCAGAAGTCATTCCTCAGTGTCCATGGTGTCCCGCTGCTTTGGGAATAAAATCCAGATTCCTCAAGCGCCCCACGTGGCAGCCACCACTGGCCCCTTAGTCTCCGTCCGTCACCACCTGAACCTCCCTACGCTGCCCCCCTGGGCCTGAGTGTTTCTCTAGACAGGAAGCTCCAGGGTGGTCCTCCAGGCAGCCCTGGGCCACCAGCCCTGAGCAGGCTGACAGAAGCAGCTCTGTTGACCCGCCCGTCCCTGGTGGTGTCTGGGCAGGACGCCTTAGGGAGAAGCCCCTTGCTCCAGCGAGGGTGTGCCTGGTCTTCGGCAGCAGCAGCTGCTCTAACATCTGCGCTGGTCTTTGGAGCTTGTGTGTGCCCTGGATGGGGACAGGCATCCCTGCCACTCTGTCCAGCCTTGATCATCGCTCTAAACTTCCCTCAAAAGCAGAAATGGCCTAAGACAGCAGGCCCAGGAGAGTCAGAAGACAGACGTCACCTGAGGAACAAGGTTGGGTCCCGGGCTATGTGAGACCTGTTGCCTAGGCGGACTAGTCTACTATGTTTGCATTGGGCTGATAGAACGCCAGGGATGAAGTGGGTGAGAAACCGAGGTTAACACGTGAAACCAGGCAAGATCCTCCTGGACCTCAGTTTCCCCATCTGTGTTAGAATAAATTGTGTCCAAGAGTCAGTGTGAAATCCTAGAGGATGGCATCCTGGCATGAGCCAGGGATTTCCGAAGAAAACTTGGGTGGGTTTGCAGAGAGGTGTTGACAGCTGGGTAGCCGAAGCAAGTGAGCAGCCGCAGTGGCCGCTACAGGGCTCTGGAGGGACGGTGGCAACGTGCTGAAAAGAGCCACTGTGCAGGGACAGCTGGCCTGGAGCCACGTGCCTTGCAGACAGCTTCACGTCAGTTCCCTTCCCTCCTGTGACCCCAGCTCGCCCACATTTTGTAGATAGGAAACTGAGGCACACACCCATGCAGGATGGGGGCAGCTAGCCCTCATTCCGGACTTCTGGACAGTTGTCCCCCTAGGGGCAGCTCCCTATGTGAACCCTCAGGTGAAATCATGGAGCCGAGACCTGAACCCAGAGCTTAACGCAGCCTCCTGAGCTTCTAAAGTGGGATTCTCAATACAACAAAGGGCTTGCGCACAGAAACACAGCCGACAGACCCTCCTCGGATCCTAGGTAAGGGGTCAGCCTGGTTATGGTGCTCTGTCAACCTCCAGGAGCAGAGCTGGCAGAGTACAAATTCTAGGTGTGAGGTGACCAGACCAAGCACAGCTGACGGCCACACCATGTCAATGCAGGGAAGCTATGACATGTGCAGGGGCGAGGTGTGCTGGTGCAGGGGAGTGGTGGCTGGGAAGGGGTTCTGGAGTCTGGGCTCTGCATCCCACTCTGTATCCCCTGAGTCTCAGCAAGCTCTGGGGTCCCCTTCCTCTGGGTGGATCCCACACCCATGCTGAGACTTCAATGACGGGTCACCACAGGCTGCAGGCTTCAGTCTGTGCCCATTCATAGCCACTGAGGCCACAAGTATGAAATCAAGGTGTTGATGAACGAACTGTGTGTCCTCCGGAAGCTGGTGCAGGGCTCCTGCCCAGCTCTGTCCCTCCCAGTGGCCCAGGGCACTCTGTGGTTAATGGCCATATTCCTCTAGCCTTCGCTTCTGCCCCCATACAGCCTCCTCCATGTTTCTATGCCTGTCTCTTATGAGGACACCTGTCTTTAGACTTAGGGACCTCTCTCTGGGTCTCCTAGAATGATGGCATCTTAAGGTCCTTTAACTTCCAGACATTGGCAGACACTCCTTCCCCAAGGAAGCACCATTTGCATATTCTGAGGAGGGGACTCTGTAGTAATCCTGTTGAAGACAGAGAGATCTTGAGGGCCCTTGCTCCATCCTTTGGGCCTCCTCCACCCTCACTCAGCTACATCCCCCATGTCCCACAATGCACTCTGCTTCCGCCCAGGGCCTTCCTGAATGCTCCTTCCTCCCCTATCACCTGGCTCTTCCCGATCCTTCCCTACCAGGCAACCCCTAAGGATGTCTCCTCTGGGATCCACAGACATGTTTTCATTTATTTTAAAAATCAAAGAAAACACAAGCGTTGTCCAGCCCAGAGGATAACATGGCCACAGGAGGAGACCATAAAAACACAGCACACGCAGCACACAGGGCACATGATCACCAACAGAGAACGTCGGCCCGAAGCCTTGAGGGTGCCCGCCACAGCTGGGCACAAAGTGACGGCACAGAAGGCAGCATGGGATGGGTCTGGTCTGCCTGAGGGCACAGGCTTGACTTCAAATCCTGCCCTCACCTCCTCCTCTGCCCTCTCTCCACCTCTGCCCTGACTTGTCCGTACTACAGAGAGGCCAGTGAATTGCACGGTGTGGAATCAGACCGACCCATGAGTGAGGGCCTCTGTGGGCGTGGACCAGGCACTGGCCATATGCCAGGTGGTGGCCTCAGTGGTCATCTGAGTCCTTGGCCTCCTGAGATCGACCTCCTTGCTTACCCAGGTGAGCAGCTGAGGCTCCAAGCACAAACATCTGGGCAGAGTCACCAGACAGGAGTCGCCTCCCGGACCTGTCACCAGGTGGCTGGGACTCACAGTAGTGGAGCTGTGCGGGCAGAAGCGAGCCTGGACCCTCTCCATTGCATTGCTGGCCTGGCACGGGGTATGTCCCCCAGACACCACAAGCACCCAGGCTGCAGCAGGACCAGAGGAACTTTGCCTGCTCCCCTCCCTACTTTTGTTTTTCCTCACTGGGCAGCCCAGGCTGGCCTGGAACTCACCATCCTCCTGCCTCAGCCTTCCAAATGCTGGGATTCCAGGCCTAGCTCCCTCACCAGGCTCTGACGTCACCCTAGGAGAAACAGATTGGGAGATGGTGAGAGCTTGGCTCTGCTGGACGTGGGTGAGGGTGCTTGGGCCAAAGCCCTGAGGGGGTCATAGGGAGACAGAAGCAGAGCAATGACTCCCCTCACAGCACTCCTAGAGACCTGCTTCTTCCTTCTCTGGCTGGCCACCCAGGTGGGGACACAGTCAGGAGATGGGTACATCGGTGTGGGTCGGAGCCCCACACCAGCCTTGTCTCAGATCTGCTCCTCACTGGCTGGCTGCACAGTTCTAGCAAACCTTTTCCTTCTCTGTGAAATGGAACCAATGTACGTCCAGGCCTTGTCTCTGTCAAGAGAGCTACAGGCTCAGCAAGAGGCTCAGCCCTCACCAAGGGATCCAGAAGGCACAGACCATCCCTTCCTCTTCACGGAAGTCAGAGCTCTTTATCAACCTGTCACCAAGACTTGACAGAGATGGATATCTCAGAAAGGGCTCAGGTGGGTAGCATAGGAGTTTATGAAAATTCATCTCAAGAGCAATAAAAGAGAAAGAGGAATACAGGAGTGAGGCAGTGGAGGAAGAACTAGAGCAGCTTCCTACAGATGTCAGTGACAACTTCTAGCCTGAGGGCAGCGTGACCCAGCAGAGAAGGAGCTGGGTATTGTAGGCACAGGGGCAGGGCAGGCATATTGTGCATTCTAAATAGGAGCTTGCTGCAAAAGAGTGGGAGGGGGTGTGGGGTCTACTCTGGACACCCTGGTTTCCAGGAGAAAGTTTGGGCAGAAGCGTGGGAGCTAGATGGGGTGCTCAAGGACAGACTGCCAGCACTGGCTGCTCAGCCAAGGTGACTGGGCTTGGGGGAAGGACCGAGGCCCTAAGTCAGATGTGCAGTGGGTGGGTGGAACGTTTGGGATCTGAAGTGTCCTCCGGCTAGCTCAGGTACTGAAGGCTGAGGCGTGAACGAACACTGAGGACTCCAGTCTCATCCCCGTTGACTGACTGATGAAGCCACGCTGTGATGTTTGGAAGGAGGTGAGGCCTGGGTACAGAAAGTAGAGAGAAGGGGTTTGTGTCTTGTCCTGGGTCCTCCCGGCCTCTCCTCTATTTCCTGGCCACTGAGACTTGCTGCTTTTCTTTCCTGCCTTCTCTTCCCCTCTCCCACCCCTCCTCCTCCTCTTTCTCCTTTTTGGAGATAAGGTCTCATGCAGCTGAGGATGAGGTTGTACATCTGATCTTCCCGCAGCATCCTCCTCCTGGGGGACAGGATTAGAGGGATGCACCACCTCGGTGGGTTTGTGCAGCTTGGGGCTTCTTGAGTGTTTGGTAAAGCACTCTCCAGAAGGAGCCGCATCCCCGTTCTGGGATGAACACTTAATCGGCTATGTACCTGCTCTGTCCTCCTCCATGACCTTCAGCCTCACCACAGGCCCAGGAACACAGAGTCAGCCAGTATGGACAGAAACCTCTGAGACTGTGAGCCAAATAAGACTGTCCCAGTGACAAAGGGCTGACAGATACTAACGGGCTTCCTTTGACTGCAGCTGTGTAGTGATTTGAATGAGACCAGCTCCCAAAGGTTCATATGTTTGAATGCCTGGTCCCCAGTTGGTGGAACTGTCTGGGAAGGATGAGGAGGTGTGGCCTTGTTGGAGGAGGCGTGTCACTGGATGTGGGCCTTGAGGTTTCAAAAGCCCATGCCATTCCCAGTGAGCTCGCTCTCTACCACATGCTTGTGGATGACGTAAGCTCTCAGCTGCTGCTCCACTGCCACACCTGCCTGCTGCTGACATGCATCCCACCATGACGGTCATGGACTCTAATCCTCTGGAACCGTGAGTCTCAGATTGAGTGCTTTCTTTTATAAGTTGCCTTGGTCATAGTGTCTTATCTACATCAATAGAAAGAAAACTAAGACAGACATCCTGTAGAAGCTATAAATAAGGCTCTTGGTGGCTCTGGCCCCGTGGTTGGTTGGGCACCTTGACAGGGACACTTGTCAGTCCCAGTGGGGAAGCTGAGGGCTGGGTGCTTGGAAGGGAACAAGGAAAATCCACTGTTTGCTGCGGTTTGGGGCCTGTTTCTTCTCCAGATTGACTTATTTCTATTTTATGCATGTGGGTACTTTGCCTACGTGTGTGATGTACATGCAGTGCCTAGTGGAGGCCAGAAGAGGGCATCAGATCCCCCCAGGACTGGAGTTACTTGGGGGTGCTGGGAACCGAGCCCAGGTCCTCCTGAACAGCAGCTGTTGCTGAACCATCCCCCCAGCCCCCTCCTCTTTGCTGTTGTGGGTGGTTTTTGAAGCAGGGTCTTACCATGTAACCCAGGCTTAGGAAGATGCGGGGCCTGAGATCCTCCTGCCTCAGCTTCCCAAATGCGGGGTGACAGGTGTGGGCTGCCACACACAGTGAGGGCGGAGAGTGTTTCTTGTGTCTTGCTGTGGGTGGCCAACTCAGGCACTGCCCAAACGAACAGGGTTGTAGGGAGGGAAGGTTCCTGTGTGCAGTGACCCCAAGAGTCAAAGGTAGTTGGTTCCATTTACTGTGGGCCCAGAGGTGACCCTCTTAGTACAGTGACTCAGTGGCTCAGAGTACACCAAGGCTCACCACATGCCAGGCATCACTGGGTAGCACCTCGACATCTGCATGGAGTTACTGTTAAGTGTATTTTGCAGAGGAGGGAGCGGGGCTCAGAGAGGGCAAGTGGCAAACCTGAGGTCACACAGCAGTCTTTCTAGGAACAGAACCAGATTGCCTGGCCCCAAAGCTCTCAGCCACGTTCCTTGACCTTCTGCCACTGCCGACACTCTTCACACTGCAGCCCCAAGGGACTTTGCCCCGGAATCTGCATTACGGTCGACGGAGCACGCCAAGCATGGTCCCTTCCCCGCTTACTGGACAAAGCGGCACTCCTGTGCCTGTGCCAGTCACCCCGGCTTCTCACGGCAGAAGCGGCAGAAGCGAGGACTGTGAGCAGCAGAATCCCTCTGCTCTGGAGAGCGGGTTAGAGGGGGTGTGTTCAGGCCCCTCTCCTCTCTGGTTCCCCTCTTCCACCCAACCTTCGGCAGGACTTGGCACGGCCCTGCCCTGAAGCCCTTGGAGACGGTGTCACTCTGCTGGGTGGTCTCCGGCCAGAGCCCCATCCTCCCCAAGGCCCCTCTTCCTCTCCCAGCACGAAACTCCAGCCCATCCTCCGAGGACAACAGAGGGGTCCTTCAAACACTAGAGGCCCAGAGGACTGAAAAACCCAAGCAGCCCCTGAACAGAGGCCTTTCAACCACACACAGACAGAGTGAAGCCGCGTTTGTTTCCAAAAGGCGGAGGGTCTGGGCAAGAGAAAGGAGCCTCCCAGCAGCTCCCGGGGAGGAGCTGGTGGGGTCAGAGGGCACATTCCAATCGCTAAGATGCATTGACAAGCCCCGCCCCCCCCAGCCCAGTCGGAGACCTGGGGACCAGCGGGGGCTGCGGCTGCTGGGGGAAGTGTGGAGGGCCTCCAAAGCGGGCTGGCCACAAAGTGAAGGCAGGAGCCGGCCTCCCGCAGACAGGCCAGAAAAGAATTCCCAGATCTCCTGGAAGGAGCAGGGAGCTAGAGGCAGGGCCGCCCGGGGGGTGGGGGGGTGGGGGGGTGGGGGGCTGGGGGGCTGGGGGGGTGGGCTGGGGTCTGTGGTGAAGCTGGAAGATGGGGAGGGGAGCCATGAGTGACAAGGCGAAGGGTGGGGGTGCCTGACCATCTGTAAGTCAGCTGGAGGCCTGACTTCCCTCCCAGCCAGCGCTGGTCCGCCTTGGGCAGCTGTCTTGGTGTCTCTGAGCCTCAGTTTCCTCAGCTGTGTCTGGTCTCAAATTCTTACTAGACTTGAGAATCCGTGAAAGCAACAGAACCTCGAGGCTCCTGGGTGAGCCTGGCTTGTAACACACACACACACACACACACACACACACACACACACACACACCTTTGTACACACACACACACAAACACACATACCTTCACATACATACCTTCACACACATACACACATACTGAACATCACACACACACCCATACACATGCACACACACTGCATATTACACACACATGCACACACACTACACATTTTATATAGCTCCATACAGACACACACACACACACACACACACACACACACACACACACAGCATTTCTGGGAGCTCAGAAATGCCACCCGAGGGCACAGCTGGGCATAGTGGCAGGAGAGGAGCTCACAGCAGGGGTGTGGAAGGAGCTACCTGAGGAGGCACCACAGGTTCCTGCAGGGACACCAGCTCCCAGCGTCCCACAGAAGTTTTCTCTTTCAAAGACATCATTCCCTTTCAGAGTGTAGTGCAGTGTGTGTGCATGTGGAGCATACGTGGGTTTGTGTGTGTGGGTACGTGTGCGTGTGTATGGGGTGTGTGTGAAATGTGTAGTGTGTGCGCATGCATATATGTGAGATGTGCCGTGTGTGTGCATGGGGGGGGAATGTGTAAGATATGTAGTGTGTGTGCAGGTGGAGAATGAGGTGTGTAGCGTGTGTGCATGTGTGTATGATGTGTGTAAGGTTGTAGAGTATGTGCATGTGGGGGTGAGGTGTGTAGTGTGTGTGCATGTTGGGGTGAGATGTGTAGTGTGTGCAAATGTGGGGGGGGGTGAGGTGTGTAGTATGTGTGCATGTGGGGAATGAGATGTGCAGTGTGTGTGTGGGGGGGGTGTGTGTGAGACGTGTAGTGTGTGTGCTGTGTGACCAGATGCGTCACTCTCCTGCTGCTGTGCCTGCCCCGCCATGATGGACTGCACCCTCATGCTATGAGCCACGATGAACCTCCTTCCCTTAAAGGTGCTCATCACAGCAGGAATAACTAAGACACCCACAAAGGACAGTGCGTTCAAGGCTTGGCCTGTGGCATTGCTAGAGGTAGGACCCTTGAAAGTGGGGCCTCATGCTGGTGGTGGTGGTGCACGCCTTTAATCCTAGCACTCGGGAGGCAGAGGCAGTTGGATCTCTGTGAGTTCAAGGCCAGCCTGGTCTACAACATGAGATCCAGGGCATCCAGGGCTACACAGAGAAACCCTGTCTTGAAAAAAAAAAATTGGGGCCTCACAGTGGTCCGTAGGTCATGAGGGTGCTTGGCTGAGAGATCTGCATGTCTTTTCCCTGCAGTATCTCTTTGCCTCTCTTGCTCCTTGGCCCAGGCATGAGTAGCCCTACCAGCCACATGCACCCCTACGTGTTACCACAGGCACACAGCACCTGACACCAGCCTGACTGAAACCTCCACCTTTGTGAGCCAAGTCACCTTCCCTCCACATCCATTGCCTCAGTGACCCCACCCACAAGGCCTCCCTGGGTGTTCATGGCATGTGTGTCCACTCTGATTCTCACACCACGGGCCTGACATGCCCATACTGCTCATCGACAGGTCCCCAGCCTCCCCGACACAGCCCATCCCCAAGGCACGTCCTGTGGGAAAGCTATGCTAATCGCTGGGGCCAATTAACAGTCCAGGGATGTGATATTTATGCCTCTAAACTAGATCCCACTCCTTAAGTGGGTCTGAGGATGAGCCCATGAAAGCCTGAGGCAGCCAGATCACCCAGAACAGCAAAGAGATGGCACCCCAAAATATCCTCACCTGCACAGGCAAATGGGAGGTGAAGTCCACTGTCGGCCGGTGCACAGCACCCCCATGGTGTCCTCCCCAACCCCGGCCTGGTTTGTGAGATGTTCTCGTCTATGAGAGCCCTACAGCAGGTCTCAGGGAAGTTCATTTCCTTCCCTTGCCCTCGGTTTCCCCAACAGAACAGCCTCAGTCTGGTGGCCTCTTCCATCTTCCTGTATGTCCTGAATTCCTGCTTCCAGCCCGAACACACAGCCAGAATGGGGTGGGGGAGAGGGCACCCTGGACACTGATCAAGGCTCCTCCTCTGTCCATCCGTTCCATATTGGCTGGGGGAAGAGGCTGGACAGGTGACATGCAGAGGTACAACCCAGTCTTCCCGCTTTGACCTCAAGGGACCCAGATGTCCTGTGAGCTCTGTGTCCCCAGATCTCGGCCTTCTGGGGCAGTACAGGCCCCAGGCCAGGGTGGGATGTGAGAGTTAAAGGCCCCAGGCAGGCAAGTGAAGAGACCCTCTGTGCGGCGCTCTGACCCAGGTCCCCCGCCAGCACCCCTGTTTGCGTTGGCAACAGCGCCAGACACGGCAGGACTGGCCCTTGGCCATCCTTGGAAAAATCGGCTCAGCCTGCAGCTGGACTGGGCCAGCCTTGCTGGGGTCTCCATTCCACCACCAGCCACCCCATTACCTAAGCCCCACACAGGACATGACGGCACAGCCCAGGTGAGGAGCAGAGTGTGGCCCAGACAGGGCGGCCATTCACAGAGCCTGTGCAGCCGGCCCTGGCCTGTTCTCGGTGCCAGGCCTGGAGCATGGATAGTTGGGCAGCTGAGAGGACCGGGCAGAGGTGGCCAGGCAGACGGGGGCTGCAGTGTGGATGAAACATAAAGTGTGTGGGGACCCGGGGACTGTACCTTCCTACCCTAGGGGCCTCTCAAGGGCAAATGGGAGCTTGCCTGGGGAAAGCAGGCCCGTGGTGCTTGTCACATCGGAAGGATGCGAGCAGAAGGACACTGGCTGATGATGAGAAGAAGATAGATAGGAAAGGCAGCCGGCAAAGGAGACCATGGCGGTCTGAACCCTCCAGAGTTAGTGAGGCCTGCCTGGCACTGGGTGGGGACCAAGGGACCCACTTTACCCGGCATGCGACCAGGCCTCTCATCCCCAGCTTAACTGTCTCCAAGGCTTCCAGCAGCCACACTCCTGTGCCCAGCTTTGATTTCCCAGGCAAGAAGGGTGTTCACTGTGAGTTCCTGAGGGAGAGAAGCCAAGGTGAGGGCCTCCAGGAGGAACACACCCCACCCCACCCCCCGCACCCCGTGCCTCCCCTCTCCACCGTCTCTGCATAAAGATTTCTTAAAAGAAACCCAAGCTGTCCCTTTTCTCCCTTAGTCTTTTGTCCTGCCCGGGGTGACGCTGTCATCAGAGCCTTCTCCTCTCTCCAGGCCCACGGATTCATCCCTGCAGCTGTCCCCTAGGCTCCCCACAGGCCACCTCCAACCTCCAACTCTGTGCAAGGAGCTGAGGGCCAGGCAAGACAGAGCGTTGGTGGCCCTGGCGAAGGACTAGAAGTGGCCACAGTGGCACCTGGACACTCAGCCCGGTTGGCTTATGGTCTGCAAGAAGGCAGATCTAGTCAGTGCTCACTCTGTTTCTACAACACAAGCTGGAAATGAGAATATTGACTAGCTAACGCAATGCCTGGTTTAGTTGGGACCCTACTTCAGGCCAGTCTGTCCTGCCGGAGTTCCACAAAAGAGTCCCAGATAAAAGGCTCCCTTGGTCCACACTGCTGGGCATCTGGGCTTTCCTAACCCCTAGTGGGAAGCCCAGAGGGCATTAGCATATTAAAGGCTCTGAAAAGGTCTGTGGAAAAAAGGCCTGATTAGCTTTGTGGAGCCCAGGAGGGCATCAGAGTTCCCCAGGAGCTGTCTTGAGACACAGGCCCTCCTGTGGCTGTGACCTCTGTAAGTCCTTCACCATTTCAAAGGTCCCCTCGACCCCTCGAGGTCCTTTAAGCCCTGAGTCAGGATCCTTGTTGTTTCATCTGCTCATACAGGGACAATCTCAGGACTGTGGTCCAGTGCATAGGAGCCATGAGCACAGGAGAGTGACCCTTCCCTACGGAGGAGCCCAAGCCTGAGGCTCCCTCTGTCTGGATCGCTCTGCTCCTTGGCCCCAACCTTCTCACTGCATGGCATGACTTGTCAGCCTCAATGGGAGTCATGAGGACCTGGGTCTGTCCTTGCTGACTGTTACCAACACACCCGGAGACAAGGGTTCAGCATGGAGTCAGCATGGATCTGGATGCCTACGCGGCTGGGCCCTCAGCAATCACTAATGCAAAGAAAGGTTTGAAAGTGAGACTGTTGAAGGACCCAAGTCATGCTTGTCATTTGGCAGCAGCTGACTGCTCCTTGGGTGTCTAAGAGGGGGTAGGCACTCCACGCCATTGTATCAGGAACAGTTTCTCCCCCCTGGGCCTTGTACACCCAGGAACTGAGGCTAGACTTGGCTTACCCTTCTCTTCATGGCAGAGACACCAGTGAGAGCAAGGTCATGTGACCACTTTCTGGGGCTGGTAATTCTGGGGACACACAGCATGAAAGGAGAGAGGGGACAGCTTGGACTTGCATGGCAAACCCAGACGGGGAAAAGTAGATGAACTCTGTTTAGGGCCCAGGATCATCTGGAAGCCAGCTGAAGAACTGGGCATAAGAAATGGAAAGAGGACAGAAGGTTTGGGATGCCTGATAAGGGACTGAGGCAGGACAGAACAGTTCCCGGGTGACCCACCTGCCCTGCTCTTGGCTTCCTGGTCTAGGCCATGCAGGGGTGGAAGGTGTACTCCCAGGCTGTTCTAGCCCCCTGCGTGCCCATCTTTCCACAGTCACTCTTGTCCTCCACAGGCTGCAGCCTTCATGGCCGTGATATACATGACTATAGCTCCAGCTCCCAGTCATCAGCTAGTGACACCCCAGCCCCCAACACCAGAAATCCACAGCTGCTCTTCATTGGAACACTTAATTGTAAAGGCCTGGGACTGTGGACTCAAGCTGCCTTTATATCAAGGACAGGGTGGGTGCCCCTGAATGGGACAGATCAGGGCTGCCTAGTGGACACACCACAAGCCTCCCAGTGTGGTGGGGAGCAGGGACAGGAACTCAGAGGGAACCTGTCACCTCCACCCCAGGCTCAGCTTGGATGACAAAGCGTGGCCTCTGCTTCAGAGCTCTCTATTCAACTCTTCTGGGGATTTTCCAGGAAGCCTGGGGACATGGAGTTTGTACCACCCCTCTAACAGCCACTAGCGAAGGACCTTGTGGGTGGTGGGGTAGGGAGGGAAAGAAAGCTTCAGGACCTGGAAAAAACCTGCAATGTTTGCTGAAGCCACCAGCCCTGAAGGCCTCAGAATGTGGTTCCTGGGCCAGTAGCCTTGGTGTCCCTCCTGGGAAACTTGTTACAAACTCAAGTTCTTGGCCCATCCCAGACCAAATGGGTGGTGACTCATGGCTGAGAGAGGCCCAGCAATCGCAGAGTGATGCCCCTGGAGCGGGGAAGGCGGGCGGTGTTCCAGTGGGTGCCTGAGTTGGAGGACACAGCACTGGCCACTCTTTGCTGCTGATCCTTTGAGGTCCTAAAGAAAGGAGCCAGGTAGCAGAGAAGGCAGCCTTGTAGCTTGAACGTTTTCTCTCCGGGTCCCACCAAGCCCAGGCAGTCCCTTAGCCCACTTATAAAATAAACATACAGACGCTTATATTATTCAAACTGCTTGGCCATTAGCTCAGGCCTATCGTTGTCTAGCTCTCACTCTTTTATTCAGCCCATTTCTATTAATCTATACCTTGCCACATGGCTCGTGGCTTACCGGCATCTTCACATGTTGTTTGTCATGGCGGCAACTGGCAGTGTCTCTCTCCCCCAGCCTTCCTGTTTCCCAAAATTCTCTTCTCTGCTTGTCCCGCCTATACTTCCTGCCTAGCTACTGGCCAATCAGCATTTTATTTATACAGAGCGATATCCACAGCAGTGTGACCACCTGTTTCTCGTGCTCCCAGGCTATGCCATCTCTCTATGTCTCCATCTCTTCTATTGAAATGAATGCAGGCCTCCTCCCCTGGGGCCTGCACCTGGACCGGAGAAATGCTGGACATGGGTAGCCCTGGCAGGGCATCTCTGCACTGGGGTGTGGCCATCTACAGGGAGAACGTAGAGGTGCCAGAGAATTCCAGGACCGGCTGTGGCACTTGTCTTGCTCTAAGCCAGGCCTGTGCTGTGACACCCAGGCTCCCAGGCAAGGAACTAGTCCTCTCTAGCCTCATTCTGAGCCGAAAGAAGACAGGAGGAAGTGAAGTACCTAGGCAGGAAACAGGAAGTTCCTGGAGGCAGGGAACAGGCTCCACTCTGGAACTAATGGGTGCTTGGATCTTGCCTTGAGGTATTTCAGATTGGGGGGTATGGGGTGCCAGAGAACCAGGTCTGGCCTGCTCCTCTCTTTGGCCAAAGCTGGAGAATAACAGGGTTCTTCTTGGAGAATGGAGGGGTTCTCCACCCTCAGGTCATGAGCGGATGGTGTGAGGGAGGAAACATTGGCTAGGCAGTGCCTTTTCTGCCCTGCCCACAGGGCAAGGGACAGTGGTCAGCGGGGACCAGAGAGAACTTTGTGATTCACCACGTGGTAGGCATAGGTCACAAGACAGCCACTGAGCAAACTTCAGGGACAGAGCTTGCTTCTGTGACTCAGTTTCCTTAACTACACAACCAGAGGCCTGGGCACTATGGCCCTAGAGGTCCTCTACAGTGATAACACCCCATCCATTGCACATTCAGGCATGCAGAAAATGCCTACTAAGGAGAGAAGTCCCCAGAAGGGACCGTCCCAACACATGGTAGGGCAGGATCAGAATGCAGGAGCCCCTCCCCCGACAGCTGTCCTCCCATGGAGGCAGCATCTGACCACGGTGGCTCCTGTCCCCAGCCCCCAGGAAACCTCTCCCTTTAATAATCATTGGTTCAGTGAACAGACAAAGGACAGACCCTGGCTGTCTACATGACGAAGTGGATGCGAGGCACTGACCTTCCATCCAGTGCAGAGCTCAGGACCTGTGTGTGTCCTCCACACTCCCACTCCCCTTCTCAGGTGTGGGGAAGTCTCTCAGGAGGGGTCTGAATAGGTGAAACCTCTACTGGTAGCAACCACCGCTGTTGCTATGGCGACCATTTCCCCCAGGCCCTGCCGGAAGTGGACACCTGATGGGGTGTGACAGGGTACCTGAGCACATGGAACCCCCCCAAGCTGATTTCTTCAGGAAGAGAGGGGGGAGGAGGTGGGGGAAAGGTGGGGGAGATGGCTGGGGCATGGGGGGGGAGGGGACTCCAGAGAGGCCCCTTACAAAGAGCTCAGCTCAAACTGGCCTTGACCAAAAACTCAAGAAGAAAAGACAGGACGGACAAGGGAGAGTGGGCGGTGTTCCGGCTGTGGTGCAGATGCGATGTGGAACAAGACATCCTCTCAACACGTACAGAGCTGTACCATAGACACCCTCTTAACACGTACAGAACTGTACCATAGAATGCGAAGCATCAGTAAATGATACCCACAAGAAACCTGGAACTCAGTCCATCGTGAGGGGGCATTCATGATGTCACCCTACAACTTGTGAGGCTGAGGCAGGAGGATTACGTGTGCCAGGCCAGCCTGGACGAAGAACCCTTCCACAATCTCCCCACCCACCCCAAACCTAACACCCAAGACCACAAACAGGTTACTTATGTGTTGAAGGTTACAGGATGGACCTGCCCTCGAGCAGTAGCTCATTGTCTGTCTGTCTGTCTGTCTGTCTCTCCCCTCCCTCTGTGCAGCTTGCTCCTGTTGGACGTCCTGGGTTAGGGTTGGCGGGTTCTCCTGTTCTAGTGGTTCAGCTCCCAGCTGACAAACCTAATTTTGGAGGTGGAGAGGCTTGAGGAGGTAGGCAGGGCCTCTCTCTGGAGGATGCATACACAGGCCTCTGAGGGTTGTATCCAAATCTGCTCTCTCTCTCTCTCTCTCTCTCTCTCTCTCTCTCTCTCTCTCTCTCTCTCTCTCTCTGCCTCCTGACCTCTCGGTGTGAGCTGCAGTGTTCTCCGTGCCCTCCACCATGACAGCCTGAGCCTCTGGAGCCGGGCTGAACTCAGTCTCCCCTCTCTTGGGTGGCACAGTAACTGTTACTCAGCTTTCTCGTTTCTATGACAAATGCAGCTTTGGGAAAAAAAGGTCTGCTCTGGCTCACAGTGCCACGGTTCGGTCTACCCGGGAAACCACAGCACAGGAACATGAGACCAGCAGCATGCTGCGTCCACAGGCAGGATGCAGAGAGAGATGGGTACTGCTTCTCAGCTCATTTTCAACCAAATGCAGCTCAGGATCCCTGACAGTGGGATACTGATACCCACATCCAGGGCAGGTCATCTCACCTCAATTAGCCTAGTCTAGAACTCCCTCGTAGACAGAGCTCCTGTCTCCAACTGAGAGCCTCATGGGAGAAGCCACACCACGGACCCAGCCTCTGCCTGGTCGTGGCACAGTTCCACACATGCCCCTTCCTGGCTGTCCACACTTCATCTGGGGACAGTGGGATCTGATGGGCCCTGCAGGGGAAAAGGCTCAGCAACCATAAGAAAACATTCCTTAATACTCTGCTCCAGTGACACTCAGGGAAACCGAGTCACGGATCCCTGGAACATATGCAGACACACCAGGCTAGAGGCGGCTGTATGAATACTTTAGGTTTTTCCCTGACATCGTCTGCATCTTTATCTGACTGTGTTCCACTGTGGTGACACTCCTAGGTGGACCAATGGTGACATCTGACCTCTTGGTTACTCTGGCATTTCAGGGTTACAGTCGGTTAGCTCTGTGTGCTTCTCTGCTCTCCTCCTCAAGAAGTCCACTCTTGATGAGGGGTTCTGAGCAGGAAGCCCCATGGCAGGGCAGGGAGAGAGCTGTGAAAGGGGACAATCACCTTGGAGGCAGCTGAAGCAGGGGTACCCGCAGGTGCCAAGCAGGAGCGGAGTCAGAGCCAGGCAGCCCAGGGTCCAGCCCTGCTGTGTTGGCTTCAAAGGAGTCCGCATTCCCTGCACTTCCTGCCCCCCCCTTCCCCAGGGCAGATCCCCTCAGACGAGTATTTGGTGCTCACCACTGGGATGGGGCCAGCAGGACAGGACAGGGTGGCATGGGAAAGAGGCTGGCATGCTGTTGCTGCCCACCCTGTCCATCATCTTCCCTTCGGCATGGAGAAGCGCCTTCGCCTCTTCCAGACCCAGCACCCTTCCTAAAGCCCTTCTTCAGATGCCACAGGAAACCCAGAAGACCCAGCGGTGTATGATGTGGGCACTGTGCAGAACTCTGAGCAGACTGAGCCAGGGCCACCCCATCTCTCCTGGGGGGCAACAGAGCACTAGTCCTCTGCGGCATAGCTTCCTCCCTGGACCCTCAGCGCCCAGCACAGACTGAGCACTCGATGCTTGTGGTTGACAGGTCAATCCGATGATCCAAAGTGCTTGGCTTCACACCAGACCCGACAAAATAAAAGCACTTAGAGAAACGAATGTTGAGTGGGGTTGAGTAAGAGTCCTCCCAGGAGCACCCCAGTGCTCCCCAAGACACCTGTCTCACCCAACCCCACAGACAACAGCCTGGATTCCTGGAGGAGTCCCCAGGACAGCAACTATCGAAAATTAGATCTGCGCTGGCCAGTGCTTGTAATCTCAGGAGGGCATCACAAGAGGCTAGGAAGTGTCATAGGGAAAGTTCACAGACCAAAAAATCAGTGGCTCACAGGGCTTAAAATTAGACAGCCCCCGCTCATTCCAGCCTAGAGTGTCCCAGTGGGGGGCAGTGTCTTTGGTCAAGGGCAGATAAGAATGTTCAAACCCCTTGGTACCTGCACCAGGGAGGCAGAAGGACTTCACAAGGGCCAAGTCAGCCTGGGGCTAACCAGAATTAAACAGTGTGTCCACACAATGTTGGGAAGGCAAGACTGTTCTTCCCCGGAGGGCTTCCTGGATAAAGAGGCATCTAAGCCAACTCCCTCTTCCTTGGGAGAGTGTAAAAGGGAACATGAGCCACAGGAATGAGTCATGAGCACCCAGGATTCTGTTTGTTGATGGACTTACTGAGCACATGGCCCACAGGTGCACACCCACAGCTGTACAGGCCACATTGACATGCAGTACATACATACCCATTAGAACATGGGGATTCAATTGGCTCAGGGACAACATCTTTGGGAACAGGATTGATTCTTGAGAAAATAAACAAGTCTACACACCCCAGCCCCCTCAGCAGGCCCATATTTTTTTTCCCTCCCAAGCATTATGGAAATGAGATTGGAGGGGAGATGCATCATAGCCCAGCTATTTCCTGACGTCTGTCCTTGGGGCCCAGAGCCTGGGCCGCACACCACACTCATCTCTTCCTTGGCTAGAAGGGGTAAGTTCGGAGCCAAGAGCCCCAAGATACGGGAGGAGTCACGAAAGGCCTTTCAAGAAGACCAGCCAGGCTGTCTGGCCACGGAGCTAAGCTGAGCGGTCCAAGCCCACCCATCCCTGGCTGCACCCGCTGGATGAGAAAAGGAAGGACCTGATCCTGACTGAAGAGATCCACAGGGCATCATACGGGTAGATGCATGTGCCCTCCTCCCCTCCCCTCCCCTCCCCTGCTCTCCCCTCCTCTCCCTCCTCCTCTCCTTCCTTTGTGAGTCTCTCCACCTCTGAGGCTTTCAGAATCCTCTTTGTATGCATGTCCACCGTCCTCCCTTGTCCCTGTGTCTCAGCCTTGTCCAGTCATCTCGCTCCAGCGTGTCTCTGTCTCACATCTTTTTCTCTTGCAAACAGCTAGACGAACTGGGGTTATCTGGAAATTCCAGCCCTATGAGAATCCACGACGAAGCAAACTCTCCTAAGATCCTGTGGTGCATCTGTCAAGTGGTAAAAGCAAACAGCTCAACCACACCAGGCCTGTCATCAGCAGGGGGCCGAACAATGGGCTCCCTGAAAAACAGCTGGGGTGCTGCTCTGGCCTCACTCACGGGGTGTTGTCTACCTGTCTGTGGGCCATGGTGCCTAGCTGGGAATGGGGTGCAGGGAGATGGACAGAGGCACATGAGGCCACATCTACACACACTTGTCCACAACAGTGAAAGACAGACCCACTCTAAGAATCATGTCCAGGGTGCAGGCTACAGCAGCCCAGATCGACCCATCATCCCATGGACCCTGTGGGCAGAGTGAGCTGGGTCTGTAGGTCAGGCCAGAAAAATAGACACTCGTGAACAAAGCCACAAGCCCTCAGCTTGGAAGAGTGAGTAACCATGCCAACAACCACATATCCAGGGCATCCTGCAGAAACATTTAACTTGTCCCAGGCAAGTTGGACATGAGTTTGCTAGCTCCAGGGCAGCAGCTCGTGCCCGTGCAGGGACTTAGCTGCCAGGTCTGTGCTGGGGCAGCGTGTGGTTCCCACGGGAAGAAAGATGGCGGCTACCAGGGCATTCCTGTTCTTGCCTGTACCACCCTGGCGGGGAAGTCACCTGCTGCTGGGTGACAGTGAGATGGGGACACGGAGGGGTGAGTGGCTTCTGGGAAGGTGTGATCCTGTGTGCGAAGAAGCCTTACAGTGCTGTGCATGTGAGCACGGGAAAGGTCCGGAGAGACCAACCGCGCCCGTGGAAGAGATACCTCTCAGCACTGAAATGGGTGGGCTGGGCCTGGTGCTCCCGCTGCCCTGCACTCACCGGCACTGAATTCTGTGAGTGGGTGAGCTTGTTAGTTAGACAAAACAGTAAAGATGGGGAGATGCTGTCCCTCCCTGTAGCCCACTCAGACCCACGCAAGCTCCACGACACGGGAGGCCGAGCCACGTGTTCTATCCACTCCCGTGGCAAAGTAAGTCAAGGTCTCTGGGAGGGGCTTCCAGCCTCAGTGTGGGGGGGGGAGGCAAGGGAACAGAAGCATTTAAGTGACCCCCTAACCCCAGAGGGTGAAGGGCGGCTGAACTGCTCCTTGATGCTCAGCTCACGGCCCAAGGAGGGCAGACACCTCCTCCAGAAAGGGACACCTGACACCATTGACCTAAGCAAGCTGGAACCACCGTGGGCTTCTCCTCTTACAGACAGGAAATGCCAAGTCCAAAACGCTGGAGCCCCTCCCCCACACCACCTAGCGTAAATGAGGGCCAGCGCGGGTCCAGACCCCCACACCAACAGAGGACAAGTTCCTCCACTTATGGCTGCTGCCTGTTCTCCCCAAACAGCACAGCCATCGAGTGACTTTTGGAGATGGGAACATCTCTGCCTAGCCACGTCTGTGAGAGCAGGAGAGAAGAAGGAGACCGGGAAATCAGTCTCAGATGGCTTTCCCCAGACACCTTTGGAATCATTTAAAATGGCCACAGGATGATTTCAGGGAGGAAAAATGAAGAACAATCCAACAAGCGCGTGGCCAGTCACAGATTTAGTTTCGGCTTTCCTAGTTTAGTTACGTGGCTTCAGGCAGGTTCTTCTACCTCTCTGACACTTTCCCTGTGTGCTATGAAAATGGCACAAGCCTGTATGGGGTCAGCGTGGATGGTGGAGAGAGGTCAGCAGAGAACTCTAAGAGCTGAGATAGTTTCTCTAAGAGAGGGTACAGCAGGCCACCTGGATGTGTGTGGACATATTACCTTGCCCTTGCTTTCCTCTCAGAGCTCAGGGAAGGAGGGGCCCATGTCACCTTACAGTGTTCTTCCATGTGGCTCAGCCATGCGACTCCCTGTGACCAGCACGTATAGGGATGTTTGTTACATGGCTTTACTAAGACTGTGGTAACTGATACACCCTCACACCCCTGCTGATTTCACCTTCTAGATCTCGCTTTGTATCCTTCACCCCACTCCCCCCACAACAATCACCCTGTTCTAAGTCACTGTGATGGTCAGTCCCAACTGCCAACTTGATGAGATCTAGATTTACCTTGGATACTGGGCCTGCCCTGAGGGATGATCTTGAGTACACTAACTGAGTCGAGAAGACCCAGGCTCACTGCGGACGGCACCATTCCCTGGGTTACGGGCCTGGGCTGAATGAACAGAAGTGAGCTGGGCAGCAGCCTTCTCTCTTCTTCCTGACTACAAGTGTCATGTGACCAGATGTCTCAAGTGTCATGTGACCAGATGTCTCAAGCTCCTGTTGCTTTCAGTCTCAGGGATCCATGAATGCATGCACCGTCTGCCAAAGTGAACCGTAGGCTGCTTTGGGCTGTGTAGTTACCACCGCGGTGGGGAGAGTCAGAGACAGTGCAGGGTACTGGGAGTGCGGCCGGCCGCCGCCACTGTGGTGGGCTGACCTCCTTAGGCCTGCGGAACTGGTATGTGGAGGAATGTGCCGCCATGGATTAGCAAACCCTTTGAATGGGGCAGGTAGGATTGCTCAGTGAGCAAAGACGCCAGTCACAAAAGCCTGGGACCTGAGTGCAAATCCCTGGGACCCACGCAAAGGTGGAGGGATAGAATTAATTCCACAAAGTTGTCCTCTGACATCCATGTGCACTGTGGCATACACGTCACTACACACACACACACACACACACACACACACACACATCTCACTCACACACATATCACACACATACATATCTCACTCACAAATTCACACACTAATACACACATCTTACTCACACATACATCACACACACATCTCACACACATTACATACACACTCACATCTCACTCACACATTCACACACTCACACACACATTCACACACTCCCACATATGCACATGCACATGCACGCATACACACACACACACACACACACACACACACACACACACCCCTCACAGAAGAAGTTCATTTTGGCTTGCAGTTCCAGAGGGCTGGAGTCCTTCATGACAGCAAGCCACAGGAACAGGAAGCTGAGAGCTCACATCTTCAAACCCAAGAACTAAGCAGAGAGAGTGAGCAGGAAGTAGTAAACACTCAAAGCTTGCCCCCTACCACGTCACATACTTCCTCCAGCAAGGCAATACCTCACAAACGCTCTATAACCCCCAGACAGCATTGCCAAAGTTCAAATATGGGAGCCTGTGGGGGACATTCTTGCTCAAACCACCACACTGAGAAAGCGCTTCCCCAGGACCAGTAAGAGGCTATGTCTGCAGCAGAGCTCAGAAGTGCCACGGCATGGTGCTGGTTTTGTAGGAAGATACAAGGTCAAGAGTTCATAGAATCTGGCTCCCACCCCAACTCAAACTGTAGGCAACTCGGGAATACTGAGATCAGAGGAAAGACATTCCCAGGGATGAGCCCCTAAATGGTTATCCAGTCCCAAGTGGTCAGTACTGAGATCATATGCATACAAGTAACACTAAACAAAACAAACAAGATATATTTATGCATTTATATATACACTATATATATATATATATATATATAAATTGCATATATTTCACATGAATATGTAGCCATAACAAAGAAAAAGAGGCCATGAATTTGGTAGGGAGCAAGGAGGGACTTGGAAGGGGCTAGGGGGAGAAACGGGAAAAGGGAAATCATGTAATTATACTTTAATTTAAAAAAAAAATGAAGTGATGTGTGTGGGTATCAAGTCCACAAGAGGTGGTGTCATGATGGTTAATCTCAATGGTGGACTTGAGATCTAGAGCCACCTGGGCCTCTGGGCATGCCTGTGGGAATTAACTTTATTAGGTAATTGACGTGGGGAGATTTGCCTACTGTGGGCAACACCATTCCCCAGCCAGAATAAAAAGGAGAAAGTGAGCCGAGAACCAACCAGTATTCATCTCTCTCTGTTTCGTGACCGTGGATGTGACGGGACACCTCCCCCATGCTCCTGATGCTGTGGTGTACCACGTACGAACTGTAACCAGGAACTAGGAGCCAAATAAATCCTTCCTTCCTTAATTATTTTGTCTGTGCTTTCATTAGTCACAGCCACAGCAAAAGTAACCAAGAGCCAACGTCCTCTCTCCTGGGCTTCCATGGGGGACCTCCTTCCAAGTCACTCCCTGACTCATCTCCTCCACTTCATCCCTTACACGTCTGCACCCTTTCAGGGGCTCCCTGGGGTGCAGGTGACATGTCTGGGTCCCCAGGTGTGTGGAGAAGAAATGCTCAGGGGAAGAATTTGAGACATCGTGCAATGGCACCAAGCACCCTTGTGCCACCAACACACCTGCCCGAGGCTTAGACAAGAACCCAGTTCTCCGGGCCAGAAAGACGGCTCCGTGGCTAAAGCATTTGCTGCACAAACATGATAAACTAAATTCGGACCCCAGCACAGACACGAAAAGCCCAAAATGATGGTGTGCACCCATCATCCCAGTGTGGGGAGGTCAAAGCAGGCAGGTCTCTGGGGCGGATGGCTGGTTAATCTGTCTGACTGTTGAGCTCCAAGCTCAGTGAGAAATCCTGTCTCAAAAAATTAGGCAGAAAAACAAGAGGAAGATAGCCAACACTGGCCTCTGCACGGTCTAGGTCTGCCCTCCCTCTAATAGAATACAGTCCTACTTCCCAGGGGAGGCCACATCCAGACATCTATGGAGATGAAAGAATCTCTGAGAGCCCATACTTTCCTTGTAGCATCAGCGAAGCCCAGAAATGGAAAGCAAGCTGTTCAGAGTCACACAGTGACCAGGAGATGAGGGGAGTGAGGAACATCAGTACGTGTGACAGTGTCCCAATAGGCCAGGTCCCTTGTGTTTCTGACACCAGTACACAGCGTGCCTTCTGTTTATCAAATGAATGGGCAAAGGTTTCTCCCTTTGACCACTTCCACCCCTGTGCCCCACCCCACAGACATCTGCTCCTTCAGGAACAAGGCCCAGGCAGGAAGATCTCTACCACAGAGAATGGAAGGAGCTGTGGGCCACCCTCCCTCACGTCCCTTCTGCCTGCAAACCTTGGGTCCACACTCACCCTGTGCACAGTTACCCAGAAACCTGCGTGTAGCACAAGTCTTAAAAGTTCTTATTAATAAAATCAAACTGGTGCCAGTTATTGGGGTGAATGCTGGAAGATCAGAGAAGCAGAACAAGCCACAGCCACCTCACCTTGCCAATTCCTCAGCTGATCCTGTTTCCTCAGACTGGAAGCCTCTCAGTCCTCATCCAGAATGAGTCTCAGCTGAACTGTTGCTCAAAAGCCTAAAAGCTTAACCAGCCCTAGTTCCTGGTTTTCACGCCTTACATACCTTTCTGCTTTCTGCCATCACTTCCTGGGATTAAAGGCGTGAGTCGCCATGCCTGGCTGTTTCCAGTGTAGCTTTAAACTTACAGAGATCTGGATGGATCTCTGCCTCCCAAGTGATAGGATTAAAGGCGTGTGTGCCACCATTTTCTGGCCTCTATATATAGTGGCTGTTCTGTTCTCTGACCCCAGATAAGTTTATTAGGGTGCACAATATTTTGGGGAACACAATATCACCACACCTGTGGAAGAATCCGGGGTGGTGGTGATGCTGAAGGGGTACCACCTCAGCCTGGCCAAATGGTGGTGCCTCTGCTGCCTCTCTCTGTGTCTGTGAAACTGGGATATCACAGTGAGCTGTGGGCGTGGTGAGCTGTGGACTTGGTGAGCCCTGGGCACGGTGAGCTGAGGAGGTGAGCCGTGGGCATGATAAGCTGTGGCTGTGGTGAGCCATGGCCTTGGTGACTCCCTCCTCTGGTCAGCTTCTCTAGTCTCCAAACACCTTAACTAAGGGGGAATGGGGCTTGAAGGAACCACAGGGGGCATCCAGGATGACTTCAGTGTCTTCCTCTCCCTGGGGTCCATGGGTGGGGTGTCCCTTCCACACTACACTTTTCATTTATTTTTGCTCAATCATCCCCACACAGGGTGAGCACTGACTGGCCAAAGGCCGCAAAGGAAGTAGTGGTAGTGGCGGGTCCCCAAGAGGAGGCTGGAGGAGGGGCGGCGGTGAGGCCAGCCGCAGGGTTTGCTTTCCAGCTTCACCACCCTCCTGTGATCGCAGGCAAACTCCACCTTCTCTGAGCCTCTGAGCCTCAGTTGCCCCTCCTGTGAGATGAGCACCCTGTAGACCGGCTGAGCATCAGGCATGTTCAGGGAACTTCTGTGCCTGTGTGAGCTGGAGAGAGTGGGCAGGGCTTATCTGAGCAGGTCTCAGCCCGAGGGTGAGGCCACCAAGCCAGCACAAAAAGAGGTCATAAAACAACACCCTGGTGGCTTCCCCAGGCTGGCCATCATGCCTAGCATCAAGTACCTCTCTCTCTCTCTCTCTCTCTCTCTCTCTCTCTCTCTCTCTCTCTCTCTCTCTCTCTCTCTCTCTCTCTCCCCCAGGCATCACGCAAGGAGTTAAAGGAGTTAACCGGAGGCCCCTCTAAAGCAAACAGCCAGCACTGAGCCCAGCCAGCCCTGAACTCAAAACACATGGGGAGAAGAACGGCCCTCCCCCTTTCTCCCCTCCATCTCCTGCCTCTCTCTCTCGGGCCTTCAAGTGTCTGGACCTCCCCCTCTCTGCCATGATTCCATCTGTGCCTGTGGCTTGTGGTTGTGGAGTCACCACTGTGGGAGGCCTGCTCCCCACCCCCAGGAGCCCCACCTGCAGGGGGTGCTCTTTCCCGGCCCCACAGCTGCTGCCGACAGAGCCTGGAGCAAACCTGGGCACGGAGATGCTCATGAAATGCACACAGGGGGCGTCTGAGTTTCTCGGCTCGATAGGCACAGCGGGCGTCTGCTATAGATGGAGCCCAGCAGGTCTGGCAGTGTGGGGTCAGATAGGCAGCCCGGACTCTCCTTGTAGGTTAAGTTGCAGCTGCCTGGCGCCCACCGCTGGGCAGCAGAGTGCCTCAGAGGAGGCCTGGGGTGGGGACACTACTCAGAAGCCCCTGTCAGCCCCATCAGTCCCCCAGCATCACCCTCTGATGGTATCTTTTGAGAGCAGTGTGTGTGTGTGTGTGTGTGTGTGTGTGTGTGTGTGTGTGTGTCTCATGCTCTTTGACTCCCTGCCTTGGAGAAGAAGGCTGTCAAGATCATGGGAATGTCTTCCTGCCCCACCTCCACCCCACTCTGACTCTTTTTTCCTGCGTTATTTGGCTAACAGCTCTGAAAGAGGACCCACGCTCTCCATTTCATAGATGAAGAAACCAGTGGTCAGAGAAGTTAAAGAATATGCCTACGGATTGCTCTACAAAGAGGCCTGAAAAACCCATGAGCTGTCTCCATTACCCTCTTCATTCACCAGTCACCAAAAATAAATCATGACCCATTATCAGGACGCAGAGGAACTTCTTTCTTTTCTTTTCTTTTTTTTTTTTTTTTTTTGGTTTTTTGAGACAGGGTTTCTCTGTGTAGTTTTGCGCCTTTCCTGGAACTCGCTTTGGAGACCAGGCTGGCCTCGAACTCACAGAGATCTGCCTGGCTCTGCCTCCCGAGTGCTGGGATTAAAGGCGTGCGCCACCACCGCCCGGCTGAGGAACTTCTTTCTACAGCCTTCAGCAGGGACTCAGGTGGTGGTGGCAACTTCCCGGTCCCTAATGAAGCGCAGGCCTGCCTAGAGAACTCCTATCATTTCCTCAGCAGTGTCTGAAAGAGGACCTCACCTGCCCATTTTACAGATACCAAAGCTGAGGCCCAGCACAGGGAAGCCGCTTGCTTGGGGGTCCGAGCCAGTTAGCAGGGAGCAAAAGAACCATGAAGACCCTCCATCTCCTGCCCCCTGGGACTCCAAAGGTCATCAGGGCCTGCCAGGGTCAATGCCTCTGAGCCTTGGAATCCTGGGGGAAGGGTGTGCCCGCTGGCCCACTTTAGAGTCCTGACTCTGAAGGTCTGGGTGGATCCAGGAATTGTACCTCCAAGTAGCCAGGGCTGCCACTGCTGGTCAGGGCCCTGCTCTGAGGCCTGGGGTGCAATTTTGAGACGTTCAGAAGGAGATACCTGGGGTGGGCTGCAAGGATAACCCGTCATTCCATGTTGTGGCCAGCCATGCTGTCCTGTTCTGCAACTGGAAAAACTGAGTTCCCAAGAAAGAACGGGACAGACCCGAAAAGATATTGTCACAGCTATGAGCCCTGGGCAGAGCAGGCTACAGACCCTACCAGACAGAGGAGAAAATGAGGGTGGGCACCCTGTATCACAGCTGTCCTAAGGTCCTCGGGACACAGGCCCTGGGCATCTACACAGCTCTGCATCCCTGAGCAGCCCTGCCCCTTTACTGGTCCTCAGTGGAAGTCTGGGGCCATCACAGGGGTCACAAGGTGACCCCAAAGCCATCCTGCTGCAGCTGCCTTCCTAAGGGCAGCTGGTCACGTGTCCCCCAGGTGAAAGGACCAGCCGGCCACCTGCTCTGGATTTTGGCTTGTTTTCCTTAGGCAGAGAGAGAGGGAAGCTGATCGCCATAGAAACCCAACCCCTGAAGAATGTGGCCTGGCCTGGCTCCCTGGCCTACCAGACCCCCGCCTCAGCCCACACCACATTTGAAAGCATCTCAGAAAGTTCAGAGAAGGGGAACAGGCCCCTGAGGAAAGGAGAGAAGGTGATTGGAGAAGTCAAGGACCAAGGAGAGGCAGCCTGAGGGTCAAGGAAGAGTGGAGTGGTAGTTAAGGACCAAGCTGGGGACCGGGGACCCCACCAGCCCTTCCTGTGGGGAAGGGGAGAGCAGGAGGAGTCCCCAGGAGACGCCCAGCCACCACCAGGTTCCTCCAGACCGGCAGCTGGAAGAATGACCGTGTTGTGGCAGGGGAGTGAAGCCACACATGAACGTAGGTCCCCAGGCCATCTTGGAACTCTGCTCCTGCCTCTCAGTGACTTCCAAGAAGGGGAAGAAAGCCAGCTGCAGGCGAGACAAATCAGGGACCTGTTTCTGTCACTCTGTGATCTGGGTACCACAGCAGTCTGTCACTGACATCTGGAGAGGAAGGTCGGAGGAAAAACTGTTTTTGACACAAAACCCTCTTCGTCATCGGAGCTTCTCTGATAATATATAAATTTTGGATGTTTATGCTAATTTTTTAAAATGCTGAGCATTGACTGCTGAATAAATAAATGTGGTATGTCCATACAATGGAATACTATTCAACCATCAAAAGAGATGAAGCAATTCACACAGCAAAGAGACTAAAGCTTGAAAACATGGTGCTAAGCCGGGCGGTGGTGGCGCACGCCTTTAATCCCAGCACTCGGGAGGCAGAGCCAGGCGGATCTCTGTGAGTTCAAGGCCAGCCTGGGCTACCAAGTGAGTCCCAGGAAAGGCACAAAGCTACACAGAGAAACCCTGTCTCAAAAAACCAAAAAAAAAAAAAAAAAAAAAAAAAAAAAGAAAAGAAAACATGGTGCTAGATAAAAACGGCAGCACGCACCTACAGTCTTAGTTTGTGGGAGGCAGGAGGATCAGGAGTTCAAGGTCAGCCTCTGCTACATAATAAATTTGAGGCCAGCCTGGGCTACATGAGACCGTCTTAAAAAGTAATAAATAAAAGCATGATGGGTAATTGATTCCAATATATGAAATATCCACATCAGGCAAATCCAGAGATATGAAGAGACAGAGAGACAGTGAGACAGAGAGACAGTGAGACAAAGAAAGATACAGAGAGACAGAGAGTAAAACAGAGAAAGAGACAGAGACAGTGAGACAGAGAGAGACAAAGAGACAGACAGACAGAGACAGAGATAAAGAGACAGACAGAGAGACACAGAGAGAGACAGAGACAGAGAGATAGTGAGACAGGGAGACAGCAAGACAGTGAGACAGAGAGAGACACAGAGACAGCGAGACAGTGAGACAGAGAGACAGTAAGACAGAGAGAGACAAAGAGACAGACAGACAGAGACAGAGATAAAGAGACAGAGAGACAGTGAGGCAGAGAGACAGAGGCAGAGGTTGGAGGTGGCCAGGGCTGGGGAGGACAGGCTCGAGCACAGCTAAGAGCATGACTTTATTTTCAGAGCAATAAAAGTGTTGGGACTGGCTGGGCGTGGTGGCGCACTCCTGCTGCTCCAGCCCATGGGAGGCTGCAGCGGGAGGATTTTGAGTTCTAAGTCAGCCTGGGCTGTGTATTGAGACTAATCCCTCAAATTAAAACTTTCTGGAGCAGCTAGAGACTGTGCTGTGGAGTGTGGTGATGACCCTGACGGTACCACACACAGAGGCACAGCATGATGTCACCCTGAAGCCACCACACACAGAACACACACACACACTGATGCCCCTGCAGCATGCCCTTGGCAGGGGCAATCCATAGCCCAGGACTCCCATCTCAGCTTTGAAAGTAACCTTGGCAGGCTTGGTTGGTAGCACACTCCTCGGGAGGCAGAGGCAGGTGGAGCTCTGTGTGTTCAACGCCAGCCTGGTCTAAAAAAAAACAAAGCAAAAACAATGGCCACAAACAGACAAGCAACCTTAGCCACAGAATGGAAAGTGGGCACATCACTCTGGAAGCCCTCTTGACAGTTCCTGCCAAAGCTAGCCACACCTCTGCCCCCAGGAACCCTCGAACTGTCTCCCAGCCAACACCCAACACCCAGCGTGTTCGGTCCCCAGGACCCCAGGAGGACATCACAGGGCCAGTCTTCATAAGAGCCCCAAGTAGGAACTCCTCAGATGTCATCATCAGGAGGACAGAGGCACCGGCTGTGGAAAGCTCACAGGACAGAAAACAGTGTCGGACAGCTAGAGTCAGCCCTGTGGCTGACCTCATGGGGGCAGCATGAACTAGAGAAGACACACAGAACACACACCCTGATTCCTCTGCTGCCTAAAGAGTGGGAACAGTAGAGTTGAGGATGGAGGTGATGGGGGAGGGATAACATGGGCAGGGACCATTGCCTCAAGGCAGAGCATTGCAGGGTTCCCATGAGCCAGGCACCGCATGGGCCTGCTGCTCACGAGTTTCACACGTGAAATGCTGCCCATTTCACAGACGTGGAAACC
Source organism: Peromyscus eremicus (assembly GCF_949786415.1). Lineage (NCBI taxonomy): Eukaryota > Metazoa > Chordata > Mammalia > Rodentia > Cricetidae > Peromyscus > Peromyscus eremicus. The sequence continues at coordinate 1,451,492 of NC_081438.1, read as the reverse complement.
GAGGCTCAAAAAGGTGACGTCCTGTGCTCATGTCAGGGGAGGAGCTGCGTGATGGGTTGTGCTCCAAGGGCAATCCTTTCTGTGTCTTTAACCATCATGTTAACACGGGTCCAAGTAGGACCCGGACTCTGGACCTTTATGAAAGCCAAGATAACCAGCCTCTTAGGAAGGTGCACACACGTGGTCCCCACCACGTTTCCATCTATACTGGTTCCAGCCTCAGGAATGACTATGACCCTTTGTTCAGCAAGTGGAGTACAGTGAGGGGTGTCCTTGTGGGGAACCAAGCAGTCTTGGGTCACACAGCAGACCACAGTGAGCTAGGGACAGATGCCAGAGCCTCCTGGTCAAGTGGAGGCAGCCGCTTGGACACAGCCTGAGTGTGAACCTTAGTCCTCAGTGTGGCTAAGGGCAGTGGCAGCTTTAAGAGGTAGGGCTTGGTCCTGGAGGCCCGCCCTCATTCGTGGATTGATGAAATGGAAGAGTCCTCAGGAGAGGGGACTGTTATGAGGGTGGCTGGGTCCTCCCTGCTCTCCATTCCTGTGGCCTATTTGCCCCGAGACTACCACCACAGTCTGGCATTTGCCCCTGCCATGCTCTTGGCTCTCCAGACCTTAAAGTTAAACCAACTCCTTTTCTTTATACGGTCACCCAGCCTCGGGTATTCTCTTATAGTAACAGAAAGCATTCTGAGGCAGAGCCCAGAGCCCCAGATTCCCAGGCCTCGCTCTTTCTACGTTTTCCTGACCAGCTAGAATGGCCCACACAATGTACTCCACACCTAGCCTAGACAGAAGGAGCTAGCGCATGGGCCCGGATTCAGACAAGCCTCTAGATCTCAGGATGAATGCCATGAAATGTGTGCTACAAACATGTCCGGACTCATCAGAGTCAGGTTCCAGGGACCGTGTGCACTCCTCACTGTCCACATGCTCCCCCCAACTTCACAATGGGACACTAAACACCTTTGCTACCCTCCCTGGCAGGACTGGAGTAGGTCCGTTTCTCATGGTGATGAAGGCTACCCAAGCTGGCAGAATGGGGAAAAGGTTTAAAAATGCATCTACATCAATACTTTCTTTCTACAGATGGGGAAACTGAGGCCAGGAGGAGACCTGGATTTGCCAAAGATCAAAGGAAGAAATTTGAGGGTCAGAATAAGAACACCAGACCCACGTTTCTGGCCCATAGATGATCCAACTCTCTCACCGTGCTCCAACTCATATCTCTCACCGAGAGCTCTAGAGACTCTGGCCCAATTCATTTGAATCACAGTTGGTAACTGAGTGTCCATGAGTCACTGGGCTCCAGGGCAGCAGTGGCCACCAGGGTCTCCCCACCTAGGGAGTCTCAGAGTCCAAGGTAGCTCAGGTCCCAGCCAGCCTAGCTACCCAAGAAACTCCCTCTGAGCCTTAAAGACCCAGCTACCTCTGCCTGGCACAGTCTTGGGCAGGCAGGGCAGAGGGCAGATGAAGGAGCCACCGTCCTGGGTCCTGGGAATCATGCCTTGCTTCTCAGCCTCACTCTGCTCATCTATGAAATGGGGACAATCGCAGAGCCAGTCACGGGTCTCTTGTTGGTCTGAGCAGAGACGGTGATCGCCCTGGACTGTGCTTAGAACACGTTCTGGATTCTGCGAGGGAGGTGGGGATGGAAGAAAGGCTGGAAGTTAGCAGGAAGTGGGTATGAAGGGCTTGTGTGGGGATGGGACACTGGCCAAAAACTCCTGTCCTGCTTGAGTCCCAAAGCCACAGTGAGGGTGCTTCTCTGTGCACACTGCACCCCAGCTACCACACAGCAGCTTCCAGCTACCACACAAAGCCACAGGAGACTGGAACAGGGGGAGCTGTGGAGCAGGTAGAGCGGGCTTTGATTTCAGCACAGCCAGCCAGGTCTGTCTTGATGGGGAGGTGAAGCCTGCTGGTATCCCATGAGGGGTGAGGGAACCATGCAGAGCAGCCAGAGGAAGCCAGAGTGGTTGATCCTGCGGACTCTTGATTCTACCTGGTTCGAGGGTTTGAAGCTGCCGAAATGGTCCCGCACACCAGGAGGGGTGCAGCCAGGAGGGGTGGGAAGAAGGCCCTATGTGTCAGACAGGGGAAACTGAGGACCAAGGAGCAGGGAGCTCTGGCCAACACCTTACTGACAGATAGGGGTCTGGAGCAAGTCTCTCACTCCATTCTCACTCCACTGCCACCGGGGGGGGGGGGTCTAGTGGCTCAGGTTTGCTGTCCAGAGCATCTGGGGTGTGTGTGGGGGTGCTCCTCCACTCTAGGGGCTCTGTAGGTCCCATCCCTCACATGCAGGACCTGGGGCCACAGAGGCACGGCCAAAGCAAGTGAAATTAGTTCAGCTCTTCACCAGGGAGCAAGGGAGTGTGAGAGGACTCACTGGATGGCGCGGGGCAGGGGGGGGGCACGTTAGGGAGGAAGAGAGGGGAACATGGGGAGGGGAGAAAATGATGGAATGCTGGAGAATGGGCAAGTATTAGGAAGGAGGGATGCTGGGCAGGGGCCCAGGGTGTGTGTGGGGGAATGCTGAGGAGGGGAAGATGGTGTGTATGGAGGGATGCTGGGCAGGAGCCCATTGGAGAAATGGGGGAGACACTTTGTTCTCACTGCTGAGCCTGTTGACAATTTGGTTTCCTCACTCCAGGCTAAGCAGAGGGTCAAGAGGCCTGGCAGACACATTACTTGACAGGCCTGTGTCCCACGAGGGTGGCTGCGTGGTTCCTTTTTGCACCTGCCCTTGTGTGCACCCGGGCAAAGCGCCAGGCCTGAGGGGTGGGGACGGGGTGCTTCATACTGAAGCCACCTGAACGGCATTGTGTCCCTGCCTCACCACCAGCTTCCTGGAGCATCTCTGCCACTCTGAATGCCAGTTTCCCCGTCTGTAAGAGGGACACACTGATGGTTCCTTCCAGGCAACATGGCTGGGAGCATCTGTGGGACGGCGGTTACTACTCCCCATTCCCAGAGAGGGTGGATGGCCTGTGCAAGACCTCAGGGCCACAAGAGTGCCTGCCTAATAGGAGGGGTATGCAACGGAAAAACCAGGTCCCTTGTTGAAAATCTGTTAAGGACACAGAACCACATGGCAGAGGTTTACTGTGACTGAGTGGGCTTCACTCGGTGCTGGCTGGAGTCTGGGACAGGGCAAGAGGATGGGTTTCCCTTCTCTGTGATTGGCTGAAATACTTACCAGGTGTGGAGGATTTGCTATGATTCAGCTCACAGTTTCAGAGGGTTTTTCAGAGGGTTTAGATCCATCATGGCAGGAAGACAGACGGAGTTTCAGGAGGTTGTTGGGTGGTGGAGGCTGCTCACGTCATGGAGGACCAGGACGATACAGTTCAACAGGAACCAGGAGAGGGTCTGACCTAAAAGCCTACCCCTAGTTACTTCCTGCAGCCGGGCCCCACCTCCTGACGGCGCCACCATCTGGGGAGACAGCAGGACACAGCTGCTCTGATGAGCCCACGAGGTGCAGGAACTCGGTTTTTATTCATTTCCTGTGTGCTGTGCTGCAGCCAGGAACTCAGAGAGCGAATTGGGGAGCCTGTTTGCTGCAGTTGGGTCTCTGAGGTGCCACAGTGATGACAGAGAAGTATAAAGTCAATGTATCTAGGCTTCACTCAGGACTGCACTTTGACAAGACTGTGGAGCTCACCCGGAACATCCAAGCCAATAGCACAACAGTACTGAGGCTTCTGTGAACTCAGCCTATCCCTGAGCTCCATGCCAGGCAAGGCGTGGCTCCAAGCTCAAGGTACCCAGGAGGCTCCTAGCTTGGGTCCAGGGAGGGCTGCCGTCTGCCCCCTACCCAGAAAAACAGCTTTCATGCTGTACATTGCTCCCATGGTCCTGAGTCAGAGACCCAAGTGTGTTCTAGGACAGTGGGAAAGAGACACCAGGGGTCACCTGAGTTCAAATGCCAGACACGTGGCCTTGGGTGAGTTGCTTGGGCAAATGTGGATTGTGTTTAGCTGTCGTTACTATAACAAATGCCAAGAGTGGACAACTTGTGAAAAGATCTGCCTGGGTCACAGTTTGGAGGTTCCAGGTTATGCCCTCTGGATTGTGGATTGGGCCATGGTAGCACATCATGGCAAAAGTGTGTAGCAGAGCAAGCCTGCTACCTTATAGAAGCAAAAGTGAGCAAGGAAAGGGTCCTAGGCCCTTCAGGCCACACCCCAGTTCTCTGTAGATCCCCACCAGGTCCCACCTTGCAACAGCTCTGCCCTGAGGACCAAGCCCTTACTACACTGGCCTTTGAAGGGATACTCCAGATCCAAATGATCACAGGTGTGGGAGAGAGTTCCAGCTTCCTAGATTAATGGATCAAACTGGGCTCACACGTACACAGGCACCCTGCCCATTGTAGAACAAATCAAATGCTTAGCCAGTATAGCCTTTGAAATGATCATGAGGGCTACCATGCACAGCCGGAACCATGTGTACCTGGGCAGGTCACCTTGGCTCTGCTTTTCTTTGGCTGTATCACAGGGAGGATGTTACCAAGTCCTTAATGTAGTGCCATGGTCACAGATCTGCAGATTAGCTGGAGAGGGTGCGAGTGATCCCAGCCACCTGGAAAACAAGTTGGCAATGTGGTATCGGTGGAAGAGATGCCCCTGCCCCAACCTGCCAGCCATTTCACTCTTGAAAATTCCCAGGAGAAGAACCTGGCCACTGCACCCAAGAAACATGTATGGACACACACAGCAGTGTGCTCATGGCTCTGAGCCAAAAGCAATGGAGTGCCCATGCTAGCAGACCACGAAAATCAATTGGGGGGTGGTCTTCAAAGGATGAAACAGTGTAGCATTAAAAACAAGCTGGTCACACTACCCAGAGGGGACACCAGGGGCAGTTTTCATGGTGACAGAACAGGCCTTCCTCCTGCCTCTGCCAATGGCTTGTCCAGTCTGCACCGGTGCTAAGGGGAGGCAGCCCTGCCCCTGCGGGGTTAGAATTACACCCGTGTCAGTGTCCTGGTTTTGATCCCTTCTCCATGCCCTGTGAGTCTGGGAGAGCTGGGGAAGGTGCCCTGTGTGACTATGCCCAGCCCCTTGGAGCCTTACACTCCCCGAAGTGTTCAATTAATTACAGTACAACTCTTATTTAACCAGGGATCCCAGCACCTCAGGGCTGAGGTTAGAGGACCGAGGAGTGGAATTCGAGGCCAGCCTGGTCTACACAGAAAGCCGGTGCCTAAACAAACCACGAACTAGATAAGCGAACAGTGAGGAGGGCGGAAAGTTCCATGTCTCTTTGGGTTGAGTCACAACTGGGGAATGAGGAAGGAAGAGCTAGCCAGACCCGGAGCAGGCTCCGGAGGAGGCTGTTGCGGCAGACACCAGGCTTCCTGTGTGCAGCTTGTCTCCCGTTGCCGTACCCCGACACCTGCCTCGTGCATCTTATTTTCTTTTTGTAAAATAACTTGGGGAAAGATAACTTTTTTCTGAAGTAGTTTGGTCTTTGGAGGCAGAAAGGTGCAGTCGGTGGTTCAGCCGGGGGCAGCTGCTGAGGGCGCTGCACCCAGGGACTCCCAGCAGAACAGATCTCCAGGCTGCATTTCCGTGGGGACTCCCAGCAAAGCCTATGGCGACCTCTTTGCCAGGTGTCATAGTCTTTGGAGGGACCTACCAGTTCCTCCATCGTGTGACTCTGAGGTGTGCGGAGCTCCATGTAGGTGGCAGGCAGTGTGTGCACACTGTCTCCAGCACTGGTGTGTGAAAAAGAATTGAGTCACCCAAAGATGGTTAGACATGAGACAGAAACAGCCAGAGGAGAGGCGGGTGGGTCTCACCCCCACACAAGGCCCAGCCAGGCCGCCTCGGCCTCGGTGCCCTCCAGTGCACACCTTGCTGGCTTCTCTCTCCTCTGGGATGTCCAACAACAATCGCAACCCTCATCCACAGCAACGCACGGCTCTCCTTCAGCCCCAGCCCTCTTACTGCCCCCTCAGGCCTGTTTGTTTAAAGCCCCAACACCTGGTAAGGCAAACCAGACCACGGTCATCTCTGTCACCTGTCGACCCCATCCAGAGCAAACCTCGGTTTTTTTCACCCTCCTGCTTCCAGCTCTACACACATTCACACACATGCACACATGAGCACATACACAGGCCAGACAATACACATATTCACATGTACACACATTTATACACATGCACACACATCCACACATATACACATGTACACACATGTGCACATACACAGGCCAGACAATACACCTATACACATGCATACACACATGTGCATATACACATTCACACACACACACACATGTGCATATACACATACCAGACTATACACACATTCACACATATATACATGTATACACATGCACACATATACACACTCACATATACACACACCAGACTCTATATGAGTTCACATGTACACACACACCCCACATACATTCACACATATACCCATGTATATACACACACACATATACCAGCCTATACACATAGTCACATATACACACATCATACACATCTACATGTATACACATACCACACACATTCACACATACACACATTTATACACATGCACACACATACACATGCACATATACAAGCCAGACTACACATACATATACCACATGCACATACACAAACACACATAATCATGTGACTCCAGCTGTTCACATTCAGGATCTGGAGTTCCTCCTGGTGGGAAAGGGCAGAGCTCGGGCTGTACCTCACTAGGTAGCGTGCTTGGGGCGCCCATCGCTGTTCCCTAATCTCTGCACCCTGAAATTCCATCAACTCCCATACCCCGCCCCTCCCTCCCTGTCTCCCGGGGCGGGACCTCCAGGGTCACGGGACTGAGGGACAGGGCCTGGCCATCAGCCCACGCAGGTGGCCCACACGGATGGGAAGGCATCCTCACCCTCGTCTCCAGCCGCACACACCTCTCGACGCACACAGAACTCTCGTGGGTGAGACAAACAGCTGTGTGGATAACAGCGAGGCCGGTGGGTCACGGTACTGTGTCAAGGAGTCCGTCTCCAGTGACGGCCCCTGCTGTCTCCGGCCTTTAATACACATTGGAGAATCCAGTCCTCTCTCGCAGGAGGCCAGAGTCTCCTCACTTACTGCGGAGGAAACCCGGGCTCCCAGGAAGTGGCCTGGGCCACTGCTGTGGGGACAGCGGCCCGTGGGCCTGAGTTACCAACCTCCCCCCAGTCCAGTGACCGACGACAATTTGTGGAGAGGGCAGAGTGACGGTTCACACTGCATTCATTTCTCAATGTGGCTTCCCATGAGCTGGATGGAACCCTTGCGAGGTGACCCGAGGCCCCAAATGGCCTCCTGGCCCCCAGTTTCCTATAAAAATCCCGAAATTTGCAGCCAAGGCCCATCGGATGGGCTCTATTACAAAAGCCGCTGCCTGCCAAAGGCCCGGCATGTGGGCCACCTCATCTTTGTAATATTAGAAATATTGAAAATAGCTCGCAGACGCACCATCCCACACCACATCAGCCGCTACAGCTGCCCCGCGCGGCGCTCCAGGCCTGGCTCCCTGCACCCCACATAGGCAGGCACCACGCTGCCTTCAGGTCTGGGCTGGCCAGGGCATCCACAGGGCCAGAACCTTCTGGTGTGTTCGGGGTTTAACCCCTCTAGCCAGAGTCAGCCCGTCCTGAGGGGGCGGGGTGGGGGAGGAGGAGGCCCACTCAGCCAGAGCCTCGGATCCCCCTTCGGCTGGCGGGACATCAAACCTTCCCAAAACGCTTCCATGTGGTGCCAGGCCTGCGCCCGAGTCCTTCACATTGGATTAGTCCCGGGGCTGCCGGACAGCCGCGTCCTCACAACTCCGCTTTCATGCTTGCCCACAATTTGAATGTCATCACACAAAATCAAGGCTAATTGTGAACAGGCCTGCCCCCTCCCCGCCTCCCCTCCCCCCTCTGCCTTCCCAACCACATCTGGATTCCACAACCTCTCCCGGGGCCTGGAGACCTGCTCAGGCTGCGAACTCTCAGGCTCTAACTTGATTTCCTTTCCCGTCTCCCAGCCTCCTAAATATACACCATGGAATGTTCTTTTCTTTCCTCTGCCTTTGGCCTTGGGGTTACCGTTGTCAAGACCGCCCTGCCTGTGAACCCTGCCTTGCCGGGCTTGCTCCCAGCCAATGCGGAGGCCCCTGCAAAGCCCAGGGCCTCACTCTGCTCAGGCGAGTGCAGTCTCTGCCCTTCAGACAAGCTGTGTCCCACCAGGCTTCACCCTCTGGCGTGACATCTCAACCCGGCCGTGGCCCACGGTCCCCCACCCCAGCCAGCTGTGATGTCTGAAGCGAAGGAGAAATGATCCTGCCTGTGAAGGCCTCTAGACCAAGGAAATAGATGTGGGGCAGAAGAGATAGAGGTGCTTTGTCAGCTGTGGTGACCCCCGAAAGAGGCAACTGGGGTGTCTTCCGGTGACCTGTTCCAGTAGGTTAAGGAAAGACTAGAGATGCCCTCCGTGGGGTGAATGTGTCCTTAAGGACCCAGGGCTCTGTGGAGAGGATAGAGTTTTCAAAGCAGGGTTTGGGGTGAGCACTGGTTGGTGCCAAACATGCAATCAAAACTCCCCCAAAGGGGGCCCCTGTGTTAGAGGGACATTAGTTTTCTCTACTGAAACAGTCATAGAGTCTCAGAGGCGGTGGGTGGCCATTTGACAGCCCATGATGTAAAGGGGAAGCTGTGGCCGAGAAAAGGATACTCACCCAGGGCTGAGCAAAAGGGGGTCCTGTCCTTGAGGGATTTTACCAATGATGCTTTCTGGGGGACCCCAGAGACGATGGCCCACTCTGAGGAAGTTCGGGAGGGACGGAAGACTTTGCCTCTGGGTCCCCACTTGGCCAATTCAGCTCAGGGGCATTTGCCAGGGTGGGGGAGCCAACCCAGCCCACAAGTCAGAGGTTCAGAAGAAGTTCAGAAGAAGGCAGTTGTAAGGGAAGGATCAGGGCCGGCACTCCACCAGGCCTGAGACTTGAGCAGGGACCTTGCCCCGCAGGATGGGACTGTTCAGCCTGTTTGCCCGAGAAGAAGGGGTTAAACTAAGGGGTTTATCCTGATCTGGCCTATACACTTGCCATTCTCATTCCCAGGGGCAGAAACTTAGGTTAGGATGCCCCTAAGCACCCAGGAAAAGCCAGAGTGATGAAAGATAGGAAAGACGGATGGCTTGCTCGGTACACGCAGAAGCTAGGAGGTGAAGGAACAGACTGAAAAATAAATGAATGAACCTAGAAACAAATGAACACTCGCCTCCTCCCCTGCGCTCTAGGGCTCATGTGACCTTTTCTCTTGGAGGGGAGTGCAGCCCCCCCCCATCCACCTTTCTAAGGGCTGTGACGGGAAGTTCAATGCAGAGAATGGGGGCCAGACAAATAGTCCCAACAAAGCATCAACTCCGTCCCCAGGTGAGGTGCATGTTGAAAGCCAGGAGAGCTGTGGAATGGCAGCTATCCCTTCCCATGGCAGCCCTGCCTTTACCTCCGACCTTCCCAGCCATTTCACTGATTCTCGACCGCATCGCTGGGGCAGATTTCCCTGGTCCCTTTGTCTGCTTGACCAACTGTAAGAACATAGCTCAAAGTCCCAGATTCACCCACAGCTTTTGTGACTCCCTGGGCAGGGACACTGTGGGAGGAATCCAGTCGGTCCCACGTACCAACCTTTGTCCTGAGGATCGAAGAGCACCTAGAGGCCCACTTTATAGATTCAGAAACTGAGGCACGGCAAGAGGGAACACACATTTGCCGTCACACAGAAAACTGGTGATGGGACCAAAACTTCTGTCTTCCTTCCCGGAGCCACATGCAGTGGCTGGTGGATGCTGTGATGGAGCAGTTAGATAATCACCATGGCAACTACAGGCTCCAGCAAAACCACCACCACCACCCGCCCCCGCAACTAGAAGGTGCAAGGGCTGCAGAGGCCACGGAGCTGGGGACTGACCCTATCCAGCTTCCGGCTGCATCCCTGGAGGAAGCTGTTCAAGTCTTGCAGCTCCCAAGGACAATGGTGATGCCATTGCAGGGCAAGGCTCTGAGGGTCAGTGGCTTCACAGGAACACAGAGACCTCCTGAAGCAGGATTCCTCACTGAGGCTTGGTCCAAACTGTAAGACCCCCTATCCTGCTGAAACCCAAGCATCCCCCTGCCTGATCCCCACCCCTGCACACGCAGCAGCCAATGTTAAAAGCTTCAGCCTTACAGTTTCCATCATCTGGGGCCACGTTTACAGTGGCAATAAAAGCTGGCAGGTGCTGGCAATTGAACAAATCAGTCCTGGCCCAGCCCCAGATGCCTGCCACCGTCCGTCCTCAACATGGCTCCTGGGAGCCTACAGTTATCAAGGTCACCAGCCCTACACACAGCTCCGATTGCCTCACATGAATGACCAATGACAAAAGGGACGGTCCCCAGAATTCAAGGCCAGATGTGTGAGAGAGAGCCTGCCCCATGTCCCCATTTGCAGTGTGGACACTAATATGAGGATCCTTCTGGCTCTTTCTCTGGATCTGTCTTTTGAAGTCCAGCTGGATGAAGGATGAGGGTCAGTGTGAGGGCCCTACAGGGCAGATGAGTTGACTTCTAGAAGATCCTGGTCAGGTGACATCCCCAAAAGTCATTGAGCAGCCTGGTCACTGTCTGGGGTTGGCATTCATCAGTCCTGTTGGGGAGGCTCATCATATATCCCAATATGACCTCAGACACACCCCACGGGCCAGTGTGGGCTTCAGTTTCTATATCTGTTATATATCAGAGAACGACTACCCATTCACAGTAGTGTGGGAACAAGGCTGCCTTGTCCACTACAGGACAGGAAGCAAAGGCCTCCCTGCTCCTCCCTCCATTGGAAACCAAAAATGGAACCAGACACCACCACCAACACACACACACACACACACACACACACACCACCACCACCACCACCACCACCACCATCTGCAGCTTGTTCCTTGGACTTGCATACCTCACCATGTTGTTCCCTCAGCACAGAGTTCTGCCCTCTGCATTTCTGCCTGTTCAATGTCCCCTCAGAGATCAATTCAAACATCAATTCCCAAGAGAATCCCTTCTGAGCACGAGCTACCTCTCCCAGCATGCCTTCACATCCGAGTCTGGCTCCCTGAATTTGTTTGTGGAGAGCAGGCACTAGTTGGCTGGTCCGTCTGGCTGAGAGTAAGGTCTCTGGGCCAGGAGAGATCTGGGTACTAGGAGGAGATGATGGGGATCCAGGCGCTGCCTACAGGACTCCACCCCCACCCAGTCACCGTTGACGTGGATGGGGTCACAGCTAGCAGCTCATGTGGCCAAGGGCCCATCCTGGCCTGCAGCATGTGTGGGTTCCCTGGCCTGTCCGTCATCAGCTCCCCTGAGTGGATCTGCAGCCCCTGGGTACTGGTGGCTGGGCATGCTGTCTTCCCAGGGCCTCTGAGGCAGGGCTGAGCTGCTCACTGAAGGCAGTTATCAGTTATCGATTTTGCTCGATATTTATTTTCAGTAAAAGGAATCCAGGAATAGTGCTGGGTTGTTGGGGGCTTTTTCTTTGTTGTAGGTGGTGTTTACTTGTTTCCTTAGCCTAAGGCTTTTAGTCCCAGGGAGGGAGCCCACCCAGCCCTGCCCACCGTCCTGGAGGCTCAGAGGCAGCCTCCCTCACTGACAGCTACTCTTAATGACCTGCATGGTCCTCTGGGTTCAATTTCAACCACACTAAAGACTGCAAATACTTCCTTCTTCGTAAATACACTCTAACCTGCACAGGTTCGTGCTGGTGACCACTGCAGGGCTTTCTGGTTGTGTGATCCAAGGCTGTTTCTTAACCCCTCTGAGCACTGGTCTCCTGTGCTATAAAGAGGGCACAGGATGCCTGTCTGGTTCAGTTGCTGGCTTTTAACCTATGGCTCGTGGAATGCGCGATACACTGAGATGTTAGCTTGCATGCACAGCTCGGGTCTGAAACACAGGCGGGGGAGGGGAATTGGGGGCTAGCGAGGAGAAGGGGGAGAGAGAGAAAGATAAGAAGGGAGAGGAGGGCAGAGGAGGGGAGAGGAGAGGGGGAGGGGGAAGGGAGAGAGAGAAGAGAGGAGAAGGAGAAGGGAGAGGGCAGGCGAAAGAGGAGAGGGAGAAGGAGGGAAGGAGACCATTAGTCCTGGCCTCTTGGTGAAGGCTGAGTTTCTGGGTGTCTGGTGTTGGGAAAATTTGGTGATGACGGTGATCTTGACAGATGTGCTGAAACCAGAGAGCCATGGCAAGGCCGGCAATGTGTGAGAAGCCTTCAGAGGGATTCCGCTGTGAGGTGGAATCCGCACAGCCCACAGCTGCTTGCCCATGGGAGACCTGCCTGTATGTCCCCACCCCTGATGTCCCCACCTCCTCTTCTTGTCCTCTCTCTCTCTACTCCATATTGCCCCAGAGTTTAGGCCTCATCCCTAGACCTTGAGGCACTGGGCCAGGATCTGTCTTTGACCTGCTTTATACTTGCCCTGAGGGGCTCAGAAGCACTTCCTCCAGAAAGATACCCAAGACTTCCACAGCTCCTGCTTCCCTGGCATCATCGATGGTCCGGCTAGACTGTGACCCCTTGACCCCTTGTGGGATGCAGCTTCTCCCTCCCACATGCAGAGTCCTCGAGTATGGAGGTCCTAGAGGTCCCTCTCACCTTCTGCCTCCAGCATACAAGCACATAACATGAAGACACCCGGTGTATCAGCTAAGGAGAAAGGCAGCCCGCCGGGCCACGCTCCTGTCCTGTCCAGAGCCCCTGGCACCTGTCCCCCCAGTCAGTCTTGTCTGAGAAAGATGACCGAGTGCTAAACCTGATCTCAAGGTATAATGAGTGAGCTGATAGAAGGTTCCGTGTCTACCCTGTGCCCAGGAGACTCAAACAGGCCACAAGCCAGCCAGGCTTTCACCCTACACCAGGTACCCTGCTGAGCTGAGGTCTGGATACCCGGGGATCCATTCAACCTTGCGCTGTACACCCTACCACAGGAGCATCCCAGCGCATGTCGAAGATGCTGGGGTGCAGCAGAACTGCGTCACCGCCTTGGCGTAAACTGACAAGGATTCCGTCCCTTCGCCACCGTGAATTGTGTTTGCGATACGGCGACACCGATGTGAGGAAGTTTGTGAGTGTCTCCGACACTTACAAAGAAGGAAACTGAGGCTTGCTCAGACCAAGGAAGGCAGGTGGCCACACTTGGAGCCATCTGTCTGTGTAAGTGTAAGCAACACTCGGAGCATCCTGCATCACGCAGGTGTGGGTCCCCACTCGCTCGCTCGCCCTGAGTCTGGGTGGCTGTAAGTTCTCTGTGGGTGGGGAAGGAGGCTCCAGGTCACTGCTTTAGAATGAAGGGCACGTGTGAGGTTGCCTGGCCACACCACTGGCCTTGCCTGTGGTTCCCAGGTAGTCAGGAACCCCTGAAGTACCAGGCTCACCCTGGGCTGTGAGGGTCCCCTGCCGCTGGCCTGTGGGGCCTAGGCCTCCCTGGGTAGCCTCTAACATTTTCTATTTAAATGCAAATTCTGACTTTTCCATGGCAGCAAGCTAAAGTTTTGTGCACTCAAATGAGGGTCAGGATTATAATTTATCCACAGGCCTTTTCTAACAATTATTATTTATTCAAGGGGGAGGGCAGAGACTCTGGAGCCAGGGAGAAGGGGCTCTACCCTGAGCCCCTGGGAACAGCTGGCAGAGGCCTGGGCCTCTTCACTGAGAAGGAGCCTAGGATCAGGTGCAGAGAGGGGGCCTCCCTAGGGCAGCAGAAGGGATGCCAGCCAGATCAGAGGAAGCACAGGCTGCTGACCCAAGGACATTTGGAGTCAGGTATGGGTGACTTGAGACCGACCCCATACGACAATAATGATGACAATGTAGACTGCCATAGGCTGGGGGGTAGGTGGGGACCCAGAAGAGGTCCCTGGGCCAGTGTGGGAGCCCAAGAAGGCTAACAGACCTAAAACATGCTGAATGATTAGCTGGACGACTCATACGCTGGTGTCATCTGTGAGGGACAATGAAACAAAACCCACCCACGTGATAAATAGATTGTTCCTAGAGAAGAAATTGAAGCTGTCTGTCCGTAGATGCACAAGGCATAGTCAGTGATGGGTTTTAAATCACATCAAAATACCGGCAATAATCTAAGTATTCAGCAGTGGGGTGGTGGTAGGGAAACAGGGCTCGATGGATGGATGATGCTGAGCCACACAGTGGAATACTAGGCGAACATGTAAAAGGACAAGTGCTTTATACTCAATAGAGATGATCCCAGAGTCACGGGAGGATGCAGCCAGAGCAGGTAAGGTGTGATGTTTGCAAAAGGCTGCAGGCAGCTGCTATTTTGACCCAATAGGATCCAGACAAAATAAGATGGAGTGTGTCCCTGACAGGGACTCAGAGAGGCTGGAGGCCAGTGATGGCAGAGAGGGACCGGCTTCCAGGGTCTGCGCTACGCACAGTGAGCGTTGACTGACCCCAAAACTGAGTTTAGAAAATAGATTTTTCAAGCTGCCCAACTGAATGACCAAATGAGGGGTCAGGAGCACAGCGACCTACCTCCCCAACCCATCCTGGTTTTAAGGGACACCAGTGTCATGGCCCTGGGGCTTTGCTGGAGATCAGTGGACCCAGCCCCAGGCGTGACCCACAACATGCCTTGACAGACTACGACAGGCCTGGCCAGTAGGATTCACTCACGCAACTGAGAACCCAGTGCGTTGGGGAGATGCAATTGCTATTCTGAGGAGCCTGCGATCACAGGAGGCCAGAATGGGGTGCAGCGTAAGAGGTGGTGCATGCAGGGAGAGGCTAGAGGACGGTCTCTAGGAGATATTGTTAAAACGGAGTACTGAGAGGAAGGGACTGGGTGCCTTCCCGGCAGAGGGACCAGGGGGCGTGACCAGCATCTTCAAGAACCAGTGGACTCAGTTTCGGGACTGGAGACCACAGGATGAGAGAGACAAGTGAGGCCTGAACAGACTGTGAGGGTCCTGGGATGGACGCCATCAGTCAGTTGAGGGCAGCAGGGAGAGCAGGGAGGCACCCAAGAAACAAGGTGTCCCTCTGCTCTGTGAATCAGGGGAAAAGCCTGGTGAGAGTCGGGGCCTCACTGGGAGTACCCCCCGTCAGAAGGAGGAGGGGCGGGGGTGGGGGGAGCAAGCAGCTGCAGTGATGGTAGGGACTAGTGGCCTCTGGGTGTGCCAAAGGCAAGGACGGCCTGACTTAGTTAGCGCTGGGTAAAGGGGGAGCTGAGTGCCAGAGGCTAAGAGAGACCAGCCTGGGTGGGGTGGCCAGTGCAGAGCTGGTGGCTGACCATAGAGACGGTTGGAGGGGAGAGGAGATAGACCGAGTTCTGCTTTGAGCGAACCTAGCAAAATGATTTGGGAGCCACAGTTTCCCAAGAGTCAGTCGGTCTAGGCTTGCCTCCCTGACCCCTGAACAACCAGAACCTACTTTAGGGTTGAAAGGTTAATATCTATACCAGCACCCAGCGCCCAGCGCCCAGCACCCATCGCCCAGCACAGCTTCCTGACACACAGTAGAAGCTGAGTAAACAAAACCAGGCACGTGGATCACAGGACACACGAGAGATGGCCTGCCCCTTCCTCCCTGAGAAGGAGGAGGCTGTCAAATCTTTCTCCTGTATACATAATTTAAAACTCAGCACATCCACGGAGGTGTCCACAGCCCGGCTGGGCTGAGCCAGGATGGGAGACAGCGCTGGGAGCCGCAGATAAAGGGCCGCTGCAGACAGCCTGTCGCTCAGCCCATTAGACGCTGCCTCAGCCCTCCCCTCTCCTGCTCATTAATACACAGGGTGAATAGAACACTGAATTAAAATCAGCCGGGCCACAAACGGAGGATTGAAAGGTAACTGTCAACAGGAGGATTCACTCCACAAAGGGACCGGCCTCACGCTCAGCAAGTGATGCTGGCCCATGTCTCCACAGCTGCATTTTCCAGAGGTTGTGGGTGGGGTTTTTCTTTTTCCTTTCTTTATCCTTTCTTGTTTTTGTTTTTTGTTTTTTAGTAGCATTTATTACCATACTCTCGAAAGGCTTGTGTTCTCTCTGCTGCATACTCACACCCAAGTGTGTGTGTATGTGTGTGTGTGTGTGTGTGTGTGTGTACACATCTGTGTGGACGTGTGTGTGTTCTCTCTCCTGGGTGCTCACTTCTTTGAGTGTGCATGTGTTTGTGTGCACGTGTGTGTGTGTGTTCTCTCTGCTGTATGCTCACTCTGTGTGTGTATAAATACACGTCTTTGTGTATGTGTCTGTGTGTTTTCTCTAATGTGTACACACTCCTGTGGGCACACACATGTGTATGTGCATCAGCCTGTGACACCCTTCATTCACGGACACTGCATTTGTCTGTTCCTGATCTAACAGAAAATAAAAGATAAAGGGAGCTACCGCACAAGTGGATGCTGGGAGAGGATGTGTCATTGGAAGACTGGGCAGTGGCAAAGGGACCAGGAGGAGAAAGGGGGGGCACAGAGTTGGGAGCCCACTCTGGCCTCTGAGTCAAGGACCAGTTGGTACGACGCATATCCCCTCTGGTCTGGCCACACCCTCCTACTCAGGGAGCTATGAGAGCTCTGGATAGACAAAGAGGGGCTAGGCATACACAGTGGCCCAGTGGTCACCCAGAATTCTGCTGTGAGAACTTGTCCCTTGAGAACATGAAGCCAGCTCTCCACATTGCCAAGAACACAGCCCAACAAGACAAGCCTTTGGAAGAAGACATGTGTGAGACAAAATATCAGAAGAACACTTCCATGCCTTCAAGTAAGTCAATGAGACTTGAAAGAAAGAAGCCCTCAGAAGGACAAGAAGCCAGGAGAGCTGGGAGAAACATTGGAGCCCATTTTCAGGTTCCTAGTGGCTTTACCCAGCAGGTTTGCATAAAGAGGATGATTGGAGCACAGGCCCAAGTACCAGGTGTCTGAGATGGTCTGCACTTGGCTGTGCCGGGCCGGGGGTGATGTCTTTTGCTCCACCCCTTGGCATTCCTTTAAAAACCCTTTGGCAGAGTCAGTCAGGGCCCGATGGATTAGGATCCAGGCCCTCTCGAGGCTGGATACAGAGGCTATCCTGTATCTTCTATCTCTTTCTCTCCCTTCCATCCTTCTAATATTTCCTGCTGCTCCTCCTACTCAAGAGTACTCTGGGGAAATGTGGGGGTGAGGGATGACCCCTGACAGGGAAACCTGGGGGCGGGGTCTTGCTGCTACGAGCAAGTCAGCTTCTACTCTCCATGCTCAGTTTCTCTCACCTGTGAAATGGGCCACTAGGGCCTCTTATTCTTTCAAAACACCATTCTCAGCTACAAAGCAGGAGCTCACTGTGGAGAGGAACGTGGATGGAAGCCAGGGAAACTTCCACCATTCACATGGCAGGGCAGCTGGAGCAGAGTCAGGATCCCACCACACACTAGTGAGGACTAGAGAGTGAGGACTAGAGAGAGTGAGGACTAGAGAGTGAGGACTAGAGAGTGAGGACTAGAGAGTGAGGATTAGAGAGTGAGGACTAGAGAGTGAGGACTAGAGAGTGAGGACTAGAGAGTGAGGACTAGAGAGTGAGGATTAGAGAGTGAGGACTAGAGAGTGAGGACTAGGGGGAGTGAGGACTAGAGAGTGAGAACTAGAGAGAGTGAGGACTAGAGAGTGAGGACTAGAGAGTGAGGACTAGAGAGTGAGGACTAGAGAGTGAGGACTAGAGAGAGTGAGGACTAGAGAGTGAGGACTAGGGGGAGTGAGGACTAGAAAGTGGGGACTAGAAAGAGTGGGGACTAGAGAGTGAGGACTAGAGAGTGAGGACTAGGGAGAGTGAGGACTAGAGAGTGAGGACTAGAGAGTGAGGACTAGAGAGAGTGAGGACTAGAGAGAGTGAGGACTAGAGAGTGAGGACTAGAGAGTGAGGACTAGAGAGTGAGGACTAGAGAGTGAGGACTAGAGAGTGAGGACTAGGGAGAGTGAGGACTAGAGAGTGAGGACTAGAGAGTGAGGACTAGAGAGTGAGGACTAGAGAGTGAGGACTAGGGAGAGTGAGGACTAGAGAGTGAGGACTAGAGAGTGAGGACTAGAGAGTGAGGACTAGGGAGAGTGAGGACTAGAGAGTGAGGACTAGAGAGTGAGGACTAGAGAGTGAGGACTAGAGAGTGAGGACTAGAGAGTGAGGACTGGGGGAGTGAGGACTGGGGGGAATGGGCCACTTGTAAGTTGCCAGCAGAAATATCAGGCAGGAAAGCAGGCTGCTAACCAGCTCAGCCACTTCATGCCTGGGCATTCATCCCAAAGAAACAAAGACTTATGTTCCCATAAAAACCTGTACAAAGTGTTTATAGCAGTTTTATTCACAGAAGCCCAAACCTGGAGCCAACCCACATGCCTTTCAGCAGGTAAGCAGAGAGACAAATGGAGGCACAGGCATGCCAGGGAATACTACTCAGCCAGGATAAGGGACAGCTACTGATAAACACGACCAACCTGGAGATTCCAGAGAATTACACTGAGTCAACAAAGCTCAAACTCCAGAGGGTTAGAGAGAGCACTTCTGTCCATCTGCCTTTGCTAAAGTGGAAAATGACCTGAGCAGGGCCGATCCGAGGCTGCAGGGGCTTGGGCGGGCAAGTGGGTATACAAGGGAACACAGGCACCCTGTGCCAACGCGATGTCTTGTGCCCTGACAGTGCTGGCTCTCACCCACCAGGGTTCGTCTCTAGTACCTTCCAGGTGCCATCATTACAAACTGGGTCGGGGCTGCATAAGAACTCCATGTCCTTTCTAGGCGCTATGTGTCCCCCCCGGGATTCAGATGGAAGCTCATTTACGAGTGACCACATACAGGACCGTCCCTGGCATGTAAATTGGTGCCTGCAGACAGGGCTCCGGGACCTCTTGGTCGCCCACTACTTCTACTTTTAAGACATGCCACCCCTGTGATTTCGTGACCTGGGGGTGAGGGTCCGTGGGTCTGCAGTATACACTGCTCGTCACCAGCTTTGATTTCCCAGAACATCAGAGCCTCACATCCCTACATCTAGGATGATTATTTTCCTAGAAGCGTGAACACTTGGTGGCAGACATGCAGAGCGCATCCTCATCCCAGAAGGCTCTGGAGTCAGATGGTCTGGATTTGGCTCTGCCCTATCCTTGCTTTGGAATCCTGCCGACATGGCTTCCTTACTGCCCCAAGCCTCAGTTTCCCCACTTCGAAATAAGAAGGATCACACTCTCTATCCAGAGCTTGCCCTGGGCTTTTCCTGTGGCATAACTTTATTCAAAGTATCCTCTTAAGCAGGGCCTCCAGTGCACAGGATGCCTGGGACTGGGGTGATGGCATGGTGGGTATTGTTCTCCACTCACGGGCCCATCTGATGATTTGTTGAGCCATGATCATGACACCTTCAGCCTGGGCTCAAGGTGTCCCAGAAGTGCCCAAGAAGAATGTAGCCTGGAGGGAGGCAATCACAGCAAGGGCCAAATTCTAGATATGGTAGCCTTGGGGAAAATCCTGGGACCCTTTCTCATTCCACTTAACATGGCTAAGGATGACTCTTACCAGGCATGGCTTAATTGACATTGGATGCCTGCATGGGTGGGTGGATGGATGGATGGATGCATGCATGGATAAATGGATACATGGATGGTTGGGTAAATGTGTAGATGCATATATAGATGGACAGATAGACAATGCATGCACTGGATAGATGCATGGATGGACAGGTAGATATTTGGATCGGCATGTACATGCATAGACGCATAAATAGGTGGATGGTGAGTGTGTGGATAGAGGCTTGGTTGGATGTATGCATGAGCTGATGGTTAGGATGAATGAACACATAATTGGGTGTTTAGTTACATAGATTCATGAATGGGTGGATGCATGGATGCATGAGTGCCTGCATGGATGGATGCATGGAAGGATGGATGGATGGATGGATGGATGGATGGATGGATGGATGGATGGATGATTGGATGGATGGATGGATGATTGGATGGATGGAAAACTTGGTGGATGAATGTATAATGGGTGTAATGCTCAATTCCATTATTAAATTAATTGAATTAACAATTTTTAGAGCATGAGGAAAGCAAACCCCAGTATATCTGTAAGAATGTTTCCAGAGAACAGCAAGGGAAGACACCTACCCTGAGGGGGTCGTGACATCCCATTGGTAGAGGCTCCACACTGAAAGAGAAGAGGGTGAGCCGAACGCCCCTCTATCTGCTTCCTCACTCGCTGAGATGTGAACAGTAGCTTCTCAGCCTTTCTCACCATGAGAGGCTGCACACTCACATGTGAGCTGAGATAAACCCTTCCTCCCTTAAATTGCTTCTCATCAGGGTATTTTATCACAGCAATGGGGGAAATAAACTGAGACAGTGAACTAGTAATGAATCTGCTGTCAAGAGCCTCCAGAACTTTGACTTTGAGTCCCCAGATCTCCTGGCTCCTCTTGGTCTCCAGAATCCCTTTCTCTGTGAAATCCCCTCTGCTGGGAAGTACAGTAAGCAGGTAGGAGCATGTTCATGGAGAGCTGTAGAAGACCCCATATCAACCCCTGCCCCCTTGAAGAACCCACAGCACACATTGCCCTGCAATGGAACCCCTCACAGGATCTGTAGGCTCCAGGACAAAAAATAAAAACAAGCAGCCCTTCTCCACCATCAGCCCCCAAGACTGGAGAAAGCCAGAATGTGGAAGCAGGACCTGGAGCAGAAAATCTGCTTCTCCAGCCACTGTACCCACCAGCAGGGGGAACACTTGGGGTTCTAGAGAGTGTCCACAACTACAGGACTCAGGAAAGTGACGGCATAGGAGTGAGCCTGCCATGGCAGTAGCCAGTCCCCAGCATCCGTGACTGATGAGAAAAACCATTCACCGTGTGAAAAGTTCAGCCCTCCACCCATCAGGTCACAGGATCACCTGAGAGAACCATTCTCCAAGCACCAGACGCTCTGCTGGAGAGACTTGTCGTACTCAAAGCCATTCCATCCCAAATTCCCCAGCCCCTCCACCCAACCCTTCCAGAGGAATGCCACAGAAAACCCTTCTCTAGTGTCCTCCGGCAGGGGCCCCAGGGTACCGCTCTCAGGATAACGGGATAATCCCTAAGTGTGAACAGCAGTAGGGAAAGTGGGTGAAGAGCCCAGAGGAGAGTCTCCGACTGTCAACTGGTGGTCTATTTCCCCGACACCATTTGCTTGTACACAGATAAGGAGTTATCTTAAATGGCCATGTCTTTCTCAATTTGTTCTTAACAGTCAATCCCACTTTCTTTCCATGATAGTATCTCGGCAGGATGAGAAATGCATTCAGTAATCCCCTGGGATCTTCATATATCAATATCAAATGGTCTGAAATTGACCTGGTATAAAATCCAGTCCTTCAGCTGGCAAGAGGCAAAATCAGAACGAAGTGAATTTTCGTGCTCACCGTGCTTGGCAGAGGTTGGGGGTCCTAGCACCAAAGCCTGTGTTTTTCTGGGGCCTTCATGAGAACAGATGCTCCCACTGAAGATGAGTCCTTCTGGATCCAGCTGATGGTGGGCTCCACAGGGGGCTGGGCACAGCAGGGGAAGCTCTGAGAAGCCACACTTCGCACCCGAGGTCCAGGGGCAGAGCTTGGACTTGCAGACATCCCTCATAGGACCTCCCTGCCACCTAGCCCACACCTTCTAGACTTTCCTGCCAGCTTGGCTGGTAGTGACTTGGAAAGGGTCCTGCCTGTCGGACCTCGATGGGGCGGCAATTTTCTTCTGCTTCCATTCCCAAGTCTCTGGGGTTTACCTGGCTCACAGTTATGAGAGAAGCAATGACCAAAGCCTACTTCATTTCATCCCCAGAACAACCTTCATTTGAGATGATGAAAAAAAAAAAAAAAAAAAAAACGAAATCCTGGGGCACTGGAGGAACTTCCCAAAGCTGTGTGTGGCACAGCTGGAGGTCAAGCCTCCAAACCCAGAAAGTCTGCTCTGGCCCACTCAGTCTAACCAGCAGGCACTTAAACAGAGTCTGGCAGGCAAGGCAGGAGACAGGAAACAGAAGAAGGAGACAGAGGAGGAGAAACGGGAGCAGGGAGGAGGAAGAGGAGGAAGATGGAGAAAGAGTGGGATCCTGAAGAAGGCCCAAGCATATTGGGTACTTTGGGGACAGAGAGAAGAAGGTGAAGTCCTGGGAAGGGGGCCCAGTCAGGCTTCCTGCAGGCAGGCTAGCCAGCCTGAGAAGCAGGAGCCATGGGCTTGGTTCTGCTGGGCTCCTCTTGGCTGCTCCTTCCTGCCAGGTGGGAAGCACAGTAGGACCACTCAGGTGGGGAGAATGTGGGACCTGCTCTATAGAAGCGGCAGGTCAGGAATCGGGAAATGGTCCTCCCCAAAGGAACTCAGGAACAGCCACCTCTGTCTCCGAGATGAGGCTGGAGACAAACTCCACCAGCATCCTTGAGCACGTGACCTTCCATCTCCAATCCTCACAGGTCAGGACCTGGGAGACAGGTGACAAGAATGGCCTTGGGTGGTTACGAACTCAATGAGCCATGGGTTTCCCACACCTGTCAGTAGCTCACAGAGCAGGGCCTGTCCTCATCCTAGAAAGATGCTTACAGGTCAGAGGCAGCAGGGGGTTCACTGGTGAGTCCCCAGTGCCTGGGGCATAATCGCCTCATGGATGGATGGATGGACGGACAGACCAGATCAATATAGCTCATCCCTTCCCAGGGGAACCAGCCTCGTGCAGTTCCAGCCAGGTTCTCAGCCTGAAGCTGCCCAGCTCCTTTCGTAGAAATCACTGTGTCTCCCAATCCCCGTGATCTCCAGTGTGGGAGGAGCTAGGCCCAGGTGTCCACCATCAGAAGAGCTGAGAAACTGTGAGGATCAAAGTGGGTCCCACCCCGAACTGCTGGAGGAGGTGGAAGAAAGCTGGTCCCACAGGACAGCATGGGCGGGCCAGGCTGGCTGGGAAAGGGCCGGGCTGTGGCAGCTCTTATCAGGCAGACACTGTCAGAACCAAGCAGAACCTCACTGGGCATTGGCACCGGGGTGAGAAACCTGTCAGCATTTACCAGGGTGTCACAGCAGTCCACCTGACCAGAGACTTCTCCTCACGAGAAACTAAGGCACAAGAGTTAAGGAGCCTTTCAAACTGCCAAAGGCAGACCCAGGATTTGAACCCGGGCACTTCCCTTTGCCCACCATGCTGCACACATGTAGTTCACGAGGTGGGGCCATGGGTACAAGCAAAGCCTCCCCCTCTGAAGGGTCACCACCCAGAAAAGCCGGCACTGGGTACGGTTCTGTGAGTAGGTCGCTGTCTTGCGGTTGTTCAGACGTTCACAGGAAGGGGAAGAACAGGGGCTGAGGCTAGAGATGCATGCAAGGCTTCCTGGAGCCATCACCATGGAAGGCCCAAGCCAACAGTAATAATGGTTGTGTTCACCAGATGGTTCCCAGGAAATGAGTGAGCTGACCCCAAAACAATGTTTTCTAAGATCTTCAATTGCTGGCCAAACAACCCAAAGCACAGTGCTCTGCCTCTCACTAGCCTCACTGGCCTTCTTCCCGCGTTCAGAACGCTCTTGGATCTGGCTGCCCCAGGACCCTTACACATGCTATTCTCCCTACCTAGAACAGCATTCCTCACCATTCATATAACTGACTTCCTCTCATCTTTGGATTTCAAACCAAAAATCTTCAAACCAAAAACCTTCCCTGCTCATGCCTCTGGTGCAAAATAGTCACCTCCTAGTTCTTCAGATTTCCTAGGAGGAAGATAAAATTTTTACCTGTGCATACATCTGTTTCTTGGCTTGTTTGATCCATCTTTCCTTCAATATTGTGGGTGCCGTAGGGGAAAGATTAAGTTCCAGGAACACAGTATAGACCTGGATGGGTAGATAGATGGGTGGATGAGTGGGTGGATGGGTGGGTGGGTGGATGGGTGGATGAATAGATGGGTGGATAGATGGGTGGGTGGGTTGATGGATGGGTAAGTGAGTGGGTAGATGGATGGGTGGATGGATGAATGGATGGATGGATGGATGGATGGATGGATGGATGAATAACTACTGCAATCAGACACCACCTTTAGGCAGAGGACTTGAACATACAACTTTCTTTGTGTGGTTGTGAGAAATAGAGTCTGGTAACATGAGATAGGAAGTACAGGGTCGTGACTATTATTGTCTGCTCTATGACAGAGTGAGTTTGGGATGACTTCCCAGAGATGAATCCCTGTTGAACCTGAGTGTGACTAGGAGTCAACTGGGCTGAGGGAACAGTATCCACAGGATGGGCTCTTCCATGAGGGGTATTTTACCAGGAGTAGCCCTTGTAGCAATACCTCTGTGATGGGAAGGTGGACATTTAAAATGAAGATAGCAGGAGCTAGAGACTTGGCTCAATGGTTAAAAACACTAGCTATTCTTCCAAAGGACCAGGGTCTAGTTTTCAGCACCTACGTGGTGGCTCACAACAGTCTAACCCCGATCCTAGGAGATCTCATGCCCTCTACTGGCCTCCAGGGGCACCAGGCATTCATGCAGTATGTAGACAAATGTATGGGCAAAATGCCCATATACATAAAGTAAAAATAAATAAATCTTTTTTAAAAATAATAAAATAAATGCTGATCCCCAGGCTCCAACTCTCTGAGATGGAATGTTTAAGGGCCTTCAGAACATCTATTTGCATTCTCACCTGCTCATCTAGCAAACTTTGAACCCAAAACTTTGTCTTTTTTGGTTACTCAGGACCCAGGAGTCCAACTGAGCCAGAGAGCAAGCCACCAACAAGCTATCCACACCTCAGCCCTCAGCACAAGCTTGCCCATGGTCCTTGGGGCGTGGGTCAGCCTAGCCCAGCCCAGCCCTTCCTCCTAGGCCCAAAAGATCTCTCTCTCTCTCTCTCTCTCTCTCTCTCTCTCTCTCTCTCTCTCTCTCTCTCTCTCTCCCTGCACAGTTCCAAAGAACTTGGGCTGACCCCATCCTTACAGCTCTGCTGAGTCATGGTGACCCTGTTCTTCATGGGCTGCTGAGTCATGTACAGAAACCCATAAACTCAGTGCAAGCATCATTCGTGGGAGATAGATGAGCATTCTTTTTTTTTAAAGAGAGAAAGAAATCTTGATGACTGACTTCGTTTCTGCCTCTTGATTCCACCTGTTGCCATGTGACAGAGACAATCATCCAGCTGTCAACAAGGTCATCAGCTTCACAGCTACACATCTTCATCTTTGCTGAACATGCTGGCATTCCCATTGAGAGCCTAGGAGCTCCCTGGTCCCATCTGCGCACCACACAGGGGCAGACATCCAACACCTCTTCTTCCAGGCAGTTCTCCAGTATCCCAGAGTGGAGAATCTGGTGAGCTGAATGACTGGGTCCGTGAGAAGCTGGAGCAGAAGGAAGATTCTGGAGTCTTGTAGGAAGCCGGTGGGGAGGGTCAAAGTTCCACCCAGAGCCTCAGTTTCCACCTCTGTAGAATGGGAGCCCACTCTGATCCTGTCTTACAAAATGAGGTCCATGTAACTTGATGCCTTGGAGCCTTATCCAGGATCCCTCCTCAGGTGCCACTGTAGCTTCCTGGAGCCCCTGATGAGGGACCTGACCTCTGCCTGTTGGACACCGAATGAGGCAGACACAAGGTGCACCTGACTGGTGAGGTCAGATATCAGAACGGTGGCAGCCTCTGCCTTCCTCTCCCCGGGGGTCTGAGGTCAACCTGCCAGAGACAGAGAGAGGCCTCTGTCCACAGAAACTGCTCAAGCTAATCCCCAGCTACTGCTGCTTCACGGTAATAAGTTGCAAGTCTCGGGGCTGTTTGTTTCACAGTTACAGACAACTGACACACAGCGAGGCCTGAAGAGAAACACACCAAAATACCATAATCACTCCCTGGTGTTTACTGCGCCTGGGTGCCAGCCAGACTCTGCTCATGGTTCCCATTCATCCCCTGGGCACACACCAACACAAAGCTGCTTGAACAGATGAGCAATGGGAGCTCAGAGACAGGGAGCTACTTGCCCAAGGGCACACAGCCTGAAAGCAACTTAGGCAGTTATGTCAGGCTCTGAATTCCTGCACACCCTGCATTCCAGGCATGGATACGGATTTTTTTCCCCCTGTCATTAGTGTTACCGCCTAATGGTAACACTATGTTTTCCCCAGTGGGGAAGACACAAATGTCTGTGTGTCCGTCCTCCTCCAGGGTAAGTCGCATCCCGGACTTCCTGGAAGGCAGCAAGGAACCACGTACAGGAGAAAAGCCCAGACCCTGGAGGGAACTCGGGAACCTAGCAGGGACAGCTGGGCTGCTGTCTGCCGGAGATGCAGGGGTTAAAGGGAAAGGCTGGCTTGAAGAAATTCTCTAAGCTGGTTAGAGCAGGAGAGAAGGCAAAATGCTTGTAAATTCCACCCGGGGAATTGGGCCCCGAATCGGCTCACCTTTCGTGGACACCCCCGCCGCCCCCGCCCCGCCTGAGAGGACAGCTGACCTTTGGAGGGAAATAATGAAAAGAAGAAATTCCTTGGAGAAAATAATGTGTCCGGGCCTCAGTAATGAGATCGGCTCCTTTCATGTTGCCATGACGACGGCAGTCATCTTATAATACAAACCCATGAATGGTCGGGGCGGGCAGCCTCGCAGCCGAGGGGCCAGGGAGGGGGTTAGCCTCTTGCAGGCTGGGGTCAGGGGCCACTGGGCCTCATTTCCCCGAGATGCAGCCTGGCTCCGGGGTCTCCAGGGCTGAGGGGCTCGGGCCTAGCCGGCGGCTCGCACCACAGCCCGGGTCCACAGGAACTTTGCGGCCTGATTGTTGGAGGCACCTTCGCGCCTGAGTCGTGGCAACTCACCCTGTGGGGTTACTCGGCAGCTGACCCACAAGGAGTGGATGGGAGCTCCACTGTCAGATCAGGAAACTGAGGCACGGGTGGTAGAATGACCTCCTCCTGGTCTGGTTCTTAGGCCACAGCTGTGTGTGGCCCAGGCCACTGTCAGGCTCAGACTAGGCTCTCTCCAGGCAACAGGGAGGCCGAAGAGGGAGAAGTTAGAGACTAAAAAGATGCTCCTCTCAGACTGACAGAGTGTGAGGAGGCTGGCCTGTGTGAGGAGAACACACTGTGCTGGGCTAGCCTGGACTGCCTGTGTGAGAACGCATTGTGCTGGGCTAGCCTGGTAGCAGGGCACTGCCTGCCACTCATAAGGCCCTGGGTTCCATTGCCCAGAGCCTCTGTGTGATTGACACCTTCCAAGTCACAGGCTGCTGTTTGTCAATTGGGGTAGCTCAGTGGTCGCAGAGCTTTTCATGAAAAAGCCAGGTTGGGTCCCCAGAACCCACACAGGGCCCAATGCAGTAGAGCGAGGGTTTGCCAGCCCATGGCTCTTGCTGGGGGGGGGGGGGACAGAGACAGGAGGGTCCCTGGAAGTTCTCTGACCAGCTAGCCTGGAACACACGCGACACACAAGATCCCTACTCAAATTAGGTGGAAAGTGAGGACGGATAGCTGAGGTTGTCCACTGACCTCCACACACATGGCCCAGCACACAGGCGCACGCATGAACTCACACACAGATACATACGTATACACACGACTGTTTAAAGTGTGTGCGTGTGTGAGCGTGTGGGTAACTGCACAGGGAAAGCCTCTGTTAGAAGCCTCAGCATCACGGTGCCCACACCCCTGCGCTGCCCTGGACTCTGCATGGGGCAGTGCCCTTCCTCCAGGGTTGAGGGTGCTCTGCCTAGACAGGTTATTGCAGCTCAAGGACACTGCGAGAGATCGGGCTTCCTCCAATGGGCCTTGACGGAGACCGTGAGGATGAAAGTGGCGGTCACGGGACACACAGGTGAGGCAAGAGGACTTCGGGAGAAAGACCTGTGTGTGTGGGGGGGGAGACAGAGAGGTGGATGCAGGAAAGGAGGCGAAGGGCGGCGTCAGGAGAGGAAAGAGGAGGAGAAGCTTGGTGAGAGGAGAGGGGTGCCTGGAAGGTGGATTCAAGGGGCGGCCTGAGGCTTCAGAGCTGGGCACCTGGGGAACGGCCACCTACTGCATGGCCTTTGGGAAAACACGGACCCACTGGCTGCCTTATCCATAGAGATTCTCCCATGAGGTCCTGGGAGCAAGAGAGGAGAGGGCTGCCGTGGGTCCACCCCTCACATGGTGGAGAGGGAGAGCCAGGGCTGAGGTGGGGCCACCCCTCACATGGTGGAGAGGGAGAGCCAGGGCTGAGGTGGGTCCACCCCTCACATGGTGGAGAGGGAGAGCCAGGGCTGAGGTGGGGCCACCCCTCAGATACAGAAGACGCAGCCCCCACCCCTGTACAGCTTTGTGGCCCTCTGTCTCCTTCTTATCCTCAGAAGCCACGGGCCGTGGGAACCAGTCTGTTCCAACAGAGACCCCCAGACAGAGACACAGTGATGGCATCCCTTAAAATAACAGTGTGGCTCGGCTTTTTATAGGTCTTTGTCTGACAGGACAAGTTGTAGGGATTTCTGCCTGCAGAAAAATCTGGATAGGCCAGTGGGCACGTAGTGTCCGCAGGGGAGCTGGACACAGTTCGGCATCTGCAGGGAGGCCTACCTCAGCTGTGTCCCTTCCTCTTGTCTTCTGGGGAATGGGCTCAATGACTCAGTACTGCCTGGACCAGCCCTGCTGAGCATCATCCCATGTGGCTCCTCACTGAAGCCTCAGGACATGGGCCATCTCCCTTTCACAAGTGAGGAAATGGAGTCAGAGAGGTCAAGCACTGAGCCCAAGGTCACGCCGATTGTGAGAAGCCTGACTGGGAGTGTGGGAGGCTGAGTTCCTAACACTATGGGGACAGGACAGGTGGACGCTACACATGGTTGTGGGAGTCCTGAGGCCCTGGTGTCTGTACCCTTGACCTGTAGCGTTGGAAGTCCTAAGGGTTGGTAAGAAGACAGTCTCACCCAGGGCTAAAGAGTCAAGTGTCACATGGGGGAACATGAGAGTCGGGATCAGCTAGAGTTCTGCGGGGGAATCCCACCCCAGTCCAGTCCACAACTCCCGAGAAATACCCCAAGCAGAAGAAAATGTCAGTCCGGCCGGGGCAGCTAACAAGATGACAGATGTCTCTCTTTCCCCCATGTGTCTGTGCTGCTGTAGACGAAGCTGCCTCTTCCGCTAAGAGCAGAGCTATCCCAGCTCTAGCCTAGGTGATCACCGTGACCTTGGGGGTCCGTGCTCCGTGGCCATGGACACACGAGGAGCAGCCATTTGGCTTCCTTTGATTCTAAGCACAATGGTGCCGTGACCACCTGGTGAGGCTGAGCCGGTCCTGCAGCCAGCTGCACAGACCAGGATACTTGTCCAAGGACCACTTGTCAGGGTCGAAAAGGCAGAAGCCAGTCTCCAGTCTCACGGCGGCTTCAGCCTCCGGCTGCCAGTCCTTGCATGGAGTGCATAGCTTGCCTGCAGGCTGCTGTAGGAACAGCCTGGTGACCCTGTCACCTCCCTGGTGATAGTCCTCTCTGCCTGGGACTGGATGGTGTCACACAAACATCTGAGGGTTGCCCCAACCCCCTCAGCCTTCCAGTTCCTGAGAAGCCTGTGGTGCTGAGCACATCTGGCTAGTTGGCCAGAGCTGTAGCCAACATCTGGGAAGAGGTGGGAGGGATGGGAGGAGGGAGGGGAGAAGGGAGAGAGGGAGGGAGGAACCTGGGGCTCCCGGAGTCTGATGGACAGGACCCTGGACCTGCTCCAGATGGCCAGGTGAGAGCCATAGTTTTGGGTCCTAAAAGTATGTGTTTGTGCATGCAGGTGTGCATGGTGTGTGTGTGTGTGTGTGTGTGTGTGTGTGTGTGTGTGTGTGTACGCATGTGTGTGTGTGTGTGTGTTGTGTTGTTGGAGAAGGGGCGTGTATGCATGTGTGGTGTATGTACAGGTGTTCCTGTCTGCATGGGTGCCTGTCTTCGTCTATCTGTGCAGAACTGAACGAACAGTGACCGGTGACGGAGCTGCTTCCTGACCGTGTGACCCTGGGCCAGGTCACACGACTCTCTGAGCTGTTTCTTGCTATGGCTCCGCTGAGACAGCCTGGGCATACCAGCCGGCCAAAGCTGAACAGCCGGTCTTCCCGCCCCGGCATCTCTGGTGCCTCACAGACCCTGGTAGAGGCCTGTCTGCACACCCACCCGTCCTGGGACAGGCTGCTGCAGGAATGTGGGATTCTGTCTTCTCCCAGACAGCATCAGCCATTCAGGGCCCTTTTCCCTCTGGCTTACAGCCAGGCTTAAGAGTTTTACAAAAATTCCCAAGACCTTTAGCCGCCTTGCGTTGAGAAGACAGGGCTGTCGATGAGGACAGAGAAGTGAGTGGCCGGCTGCTGGAGGCAGGAAGCAAACGCAAACTCCTGTCCCAGCCCAGGGAGGTGCGGCCGGGACCGCAGAGGGGCCAGGACATTTCCCTTGGAGTTAAACCTGCTGCATTTTGGCAAGGGCCCTGCAGGCACCTCTGCCTCAGAAACCAGAAGAATGGGCAGTAGGTGCTGGGTCGGGGAGGGAAGTAAGGCCCTCGACGGGACTGTGTCCTCTGCACCATGGCCCAGGGAGCTGGGTCCCTCCTGGCAGGTCCACTACTTAGGTTCAGACTCCAGCCCTGTCCCGTATTTCCTGGGTGTCCTCCAGAGCCTCTTGGCCTTATCTCTCTGAGCCTCAGCCCTCTCCACTTTAACAGACAGAGCCACTAACGAGCTGCCTCTGGGGACACACAGGACGGTGTCCGTGAACTTATCCTGGTCTCCGTCCACAACCAGGCAGGGAGGGCCAACTGTGCTGGAGGGGCAGGGATGACAGGGGTGACCCCAGACCCC
Source organism: Peromyscus eremicus (assembly GCF_949786415.1). Lineage (NCBI taxonomy): Eukaryota > Metazoa > Chordata > Mammalia > Rodentia > Cricetidae > Peromyscus > Peromyscus eremicus. The sequence continues at coordinate 1,420,653 of NC_081438.1, read as the reverse complement.
AGAGTGAAGCTCCCAGACTGCTCAGCCTTCTCAGAGCTTCTCTGCTTTGCCCCACCCCCACCCCCGGGCAGGAGTTGTGTGCCCTCTGAGGCCTCAGACAAACCGCCAAACATCTCTGGACCCTACGGTGGCATAAGATGGCTCGACTCTTGCCCTTTTGTCGCTGGGACAAAGTCTCTTATGTGAACAACCTAAAGATTCTGTTGGCTCAGGTTTCAGTTCAAAGCATGCAGCTATGAAGTGGGAGGGAGAGAGAGGGAGGGAGAGAAAGACAGAGAGAGAGAGGAAGAGGGGGAGAGAGAGAGGGAGGGAGAAGGGGAAGGAGAGAGGGGTGGAGAAAGAAAGAGAGAGAGAGGAAGAGGGAGGGGGGAGACAGGGAGGGAGGGAGGACATGCTGTGCAAGCTCTCTCGTCTGTTTCTTTATTCCAGCTTAGGCCGGTAGCCTATGGATGGTGCCGCCCACACTCAGGCAGGTCTTCCTTCCCTCACTGGACCCGTCAGGACACACCCTCACTGAGGACACTTAGCCAAGTGTCTGGACCAGACTTCTTACCCCATTAGGCTGACCGTCAAGGTTGACCAATTGCAAGCAGCACTGTGCTAGTCTGTTGTCTGTTGCTATAACAAAATACCCAGAGACTGGTTTATTTATAAAGAGTAGAGGTTTGCTTGGCTCATGGCTCTGGAGGCCGGGAGGTCCCGAACATCACACTGGGTCCTGTGTCTGTGGAGGCTCTGTGCTGTGTCCCAGCATAGCGGCGGCTGTCCCATTCCATGAGAGGCAGGGCAAGTGACAACCTCAAGCCTCTCTTCCTGGTCTTATATGCCCCTAACAATCATGGGTCCCCTGGACCCCACCCCACCTCCCAAAGGCCCCACTGCAGATACTATCAGCATATGAACTGGATGTTAGGACACCAACCTGTGAACTTTGGGGGCCACATTCAGTTGCAGCAAGGACTTTTAATCCTGAGATCTGAGAAGCCCGGAAACATAGCACACAACAGCGGTACAACAAAATGTGTTCCGAAAATTCTCAAATGTGATTTCCACCTTTCAAACATCACTGTCACTTCTAAACTGAGTGTCCAGGCCTGCCTCTGAGGCTGGGTGTCAGGGTCCTGCCTCTGAGGCTGGGTGTCCAGGCCTGCCTCTGAGGCTAAGGCTGGGTATCGGGGTCCTGACTCTGAGGCTAGGTGTTGAGGTCCTGCCACTGAGGCTGGGTGTCGGGGTCCTGCCTCTGAGGCTAAGGCTGGGTGTCGGGGTCCTGCCTCTGAGGCTGGGGTCTTTTATTTTAGTGATCTTGTACCACTTTAGGTTTTTAAATTGGCACTGGACCTCTCCTGATCCAAGGGTTGACATTAGGAGCAAGGTGAGGAAGCCCCATGCCTACTCAGGGGAAATGCACATGATTAGCCCCTCACCTGTCATGGGGAGAACATCTTCGAACAAGGCTTGGGGTGTCCTCAGACAAGCAACTGCATGCAGAGAGCCCCCAGAGAGCTCCAGAGTTAAGTCCAATAGCATGGCTGATCACCACTGCTGGGGGAAGCCATGCTTTGCAGGACAGTGGGTATGGGTATGTCTGTGCCCACCTTGCCATGGGTATGTGTCTGAACCGCAAGCGAGTACACCAGGAAAATACCCCAGAAGTAATCACAGCATAAAGTCCAGGAAGGGCCCTGGGCAGGTTTCTAGTTCTGCCTGTTTACAGACGCCAGAATGTGGAGAGGGAAAGGTTCCCACCCTCACTGAGTGGCTGATGTCTGAGTGTGGGACTTCTATGTACCCTCTCTACCTGCCACAGACAGAGGAGACTCCGGCACTGGAGAAAGGACGCTCACAGGGGGACCTGGTGTCTGATCGAACGTCCTTGGACCTCAGTGCTGTGACTCCGCTGCCTGGGCTTGGAGACATGGGACAGCAGAAGGGAAAAAAATCAGACAGCCTCACAGCACTTGGCAGCACCTCCCCCACGTGTGACGGCAGTGTGAATGTAGAGACTGAGGCAACAGCTGGGCCCTACCCCGGTCCAGATGTGGGGAAGACAGTTTCTCCCAAAATACCCTTGGCTGTGAAGTCAGAATCCTCCTGGTGTAAACAAAGAGGCTGCTCCTGTCTCTGTCTGACTGTTGCCCAAGCTCCTGGAGCCTCAACCCCTTCCTCTGTTCTCTCCTCGCTCCCTCGGGAAGGAGGAGCCTGTGAAACACAAGCGTGTGCCTCTGTACAAGGCCCACTGCTCTGGATGGGGCAGGGACAGGGACTCCTGAGGCTGCTGCTCAGCCCCTTCTCTGCCTTCCTCCTGCTCTGCCTCCACCTCCCGGCTGATTGTCAGCTGCCCAGCTGCGTGTCTGGCTCCTATGGTCGCTGTTCCACCTGTGAGGTCACTCCAAGGAATCACAAGACAACAAGAAATAAGGAGTCATCTAGAATCACAGGACTGGCCTAAGGCCAACTTCGGTTGGGAAATTGAAGCCCCGGGACAGGAATGCGATCCACCTAAAGCTTGTGATAGGTTGGTAGGATGTGCACCACGCCTGCCTAAGCAGGTCTCTTTGTGATTCGCTCTGGCCCACTGAGGAGTGAGAGGGGACTCTGGGTCCCGTGGGTCCCAGAAAGAGGCAAAGTTCCCCCAGGATCCCAGCTCTATGACCCTTGTGTCAAGCACAACAAGGTCTGGAAGAAGCTGCAGGGATGTGGGAGTTAGCAGGCACAGGACAGCACCGTCAACAGGGTGACTCTTGAGACAAACGGGCCCTGGATGAGTGCTGCCACAAGGCAGGATTCAAACTCAGGCCAGAGCGAGCCTGGGTTTTCATAAATCCTACACAGCCAGTTGGAGCCAGAGAGGACCGGGGAAGTTGGAAACACCTTGATGAGTTTCCCACACAGGGGAGCCGCCCCAGAGGGAGAGGCAGAGCGGCTGCTAAAACAAAACTAAACAAAAGCCCCATCTGACTTAAAGGTGGGAAGTGAGTGGATTCGGTATGGGGCGTGGCCCAGCATCACCCTGGCAACCCTGGACAACAACCTCCTAAACAGCAGTTGGGCCCCTCAGGGAGGGGAGGCGGGAGGAGTCCTCTCTTGTCCCTGGGATTGGGGTACCTGGCCAAACCCAACAGGTTTGAGAAGCCAGAAACCAGAGTGACATAGGCCGGGAGTGAGGACACCTGAGACAAATGGGCTCCGAGCCATTGAGCTCAGGGCAGGCTGAAGGAGGGGACCCTGGCCAGCGCCCAGCCCAGTCACCAACACCTAGCTCTGGGAGGAGCCCGAACAGTCGGTAAGGAGTGATCTAGAATCTGTTTACATGCTTCCAACGACAGGGAGACCATTCTTCATTTTAGGTGCAAAGTAAGCTCTCTCCAGAGCATGGTATTTCCTCGGCTCCTGGATCCCAGGCTGAAAAGAACCAGTTGCCACCATTCAATTCCTTGACTTTCGCTGGCTTTGGAAAAAAAGAAAAGTTCCCCGAGAGTCATTTGTGTGTTCTCACTGCCCCTTCCTGGTCCCCAGCCTCCGGCCTGCCTGCCATAGATGTCCACTGGGTGAGAGGATAGTTGAGGTGAGCACACATGTCTCCTTGGTGTCTCAGCCAAAGGTCACTGAAGACCGGTCCAAAGTAAGACAAGGCAGAAAATGCAGCAGGTCTCACAAAGCCAGACACACAGCCGTGCAAGGTGACCAGGCAGACCCTGGAGATCAGGGCAGACAGATAACCAGGCTGCAGCTGGGGATGACCCAGGTAGCAGCATGGCAAAACCAGAACTCAGGTCCCTCCTCCGTACCCTTCCTCCTCTTCCCCATACCCCACGGAGACCTACAAGGCAGGAAGACTCTGAACTTGGGGGAAGAGCCCCTGGGGCAGCTGAGGAGGCAGGTCTAGGCCGAGGTCTAGACACGAGAGGGAGGAGCCCATCCCCCTCTCGCTGGGGTGGTAGATCTCAACAGGTCACAGCGGTGGCTACAGTTCAGTCATGTTCTCATTTCCTTACGTTGGAGCCTCCGGTGAGTGAGTGAACCTCTGTCCGCCCCTTCTTGCCTATCTGCAAAACGCTCGTGGTAAGAGCAGATGCCCCCACGGTGCCAGGACAGGATGCCATGCATGAGAAGCACCTGCTCTGCCAGGCCATGTGCAGACACACTGAGGGGAACGCGCATGTCAATCAAATCAGTGCACGCTACCCTCCCGCCCGCCTGCTCTGAAGCCACACTGGACACAACAGCCCTGGGGTGAGACAGACCCTCAAGTCATGCTGTGTCCTCCAGGCAGGAAGGAGGGCACAGACCACAGAAGCAGCGTGTGGTGGTGCAGTGTGTGTTGTGTGTGTGTATATGTGTTGTGTATGTGTGTTGTGTGTGTATGTGTGTTGTGTGTGTATGTGTGTGTGGTGTGTATGTGTGTATGTGTGTGTTGTGTGTGTATGTGTGTTGTGTGTGTATGTGTGTTATGTATGTGTTGTGTGTGTGTATGTGTGTGTATGTATGTGTTGTGTGTATGGTGTGTGTGTGGTGTGTGTGTGGTGTGTGTGTTGTATGTGTATATGTGTATGGTGTGTGTGTGTATGTGTGTGTGTTGTGTGTGTTGTGTGTGTGTGTGTGTGTGTGTGGTGTGTGTGTGGTATGTGTGTGTATATGTATGTGTGTGTTGTGTGTGTGTATTGTAGTGTTTGTGGTGTGTGTGTGTGTGTGTGTGTGTGTATGTGTGTGTGTAGGCTCACATTTGTCACAGGTCAAGAACTGACAGAACTAAGAAATAAAGCGGACCCTTTCTGCACTTGCCTCTGGTTTTCCCACCTCCGCCTGTACCCAGATCCTCCTTTCTGCCACCCACAAGGTGTCATCATCTCCTAACCCGACCCAGGGCCCCACCCACCTCCAGGCCTTCACACATGCCGCTCTCTCGATGCTGGAGTGTGGGGCTATGTGCCCTGTGGCCCAGTGACCACTGACGGGATACCCAGGATGACTGATGGGTGGTCCTGTGGCCTAGGACCAGGCACAAGAGCTTCAAAAGCCAACTCGCTGCCCCGGCGATGGGGGATTCTTCTCCACTCCGCAACAGGCCGTCTGTGACAAGGCTCCCACCCTTCACATCTGCCTTCCTCCCGAAATTCCTTCTGCCTTACAGGTTACAGGGAAAGAAATGGAGGCTCTGGTGGCATAACACAGGTCAAAGTGCGAGGTTTGAGCCACAGGCAGATCAGCCTCGCCTCCCCCTCACCATTCCAGGTCGCTGCTCGTGAAGGAGAACTTGGCTGCTCATGCCTGCAGGTTCAGCTGCTTCTCCTATGGGCAACCGAAGCCACAACCACAGGGCCCCGGGCAGTCGGGCATCCCAGCTGGGGACACACCCTTGGCCCAGCTCCCAGCCTCTGGCCGTCCTGCTGCGCACCTCACATTTACTCACTTCATTAAACACCTTCTTCATGATGCTCTCCCCGGCCTCCCTGCTGAGCAAGAACAAACATCACAGTCCTCGGGGCAGGGGCATAAATCACCAAGGTCGGCAGAAGCACCATGTGCCTGGCTCATCTCTGGAGGCAGTGGCCAGGCCCCACCAGGTTTCCTCAGACATATTCTGGATCGGGCTGGGCTGTGATGTATGCTGTACATTCCCCAGAGCTTGGAGAACAGAGCTTGCCTCAACAAGGCTCATCGTTCAGAACCTCAGTAAGATGGGTGCCATGTCTATTGGCATCCTGGCCTGAAGTCACACAGCAGTTTAACCAAAACTCGGTGTTCTACAATCATACTGGAGATGCTACCTCAATCTCAAATGGTGTCATCATTGGCTGGGTGTGTTTCTGTGGTAGACCACTTGCCTAACAGGCATAAAGCCTCAGGTTCCTTTTTCCTAACGCTGAAGAAAACTTGCCACCATCCTCATCACCATCACCACCACCACCATCACCATCATCCATACACCACTACTATCACTATCACTATCACATCATCACCACTACCATCATCAATACCACCATCACCATCATCACCATCATCACCACCATCACCATCACCAACATATCACTACTATCACTATCACTGCCACATCACACCATCATCATCAATACCACTGTTATCAGCACCACCAGCACCATCACCACCATCTGCCTCTCCGTCACCACCATCACCATCCACACCACCATCACCATCCACACCACCCCAAAGACCAGGCTGACCCTGACACAATGTCAAGTTCTTCACACATCTCCCAGGAAAGGGGACATGCTATTGACGCTCCATCTTCTTTCAAGGTTTCTACCCCTCCATATAAGCTCATCTTTTCTTAATCTCAGCCTCTCGAGGGGCAGTACCATCCCTGGAATCACTACAGAAGTACATGAACATTGAAGATGGAAGGTCAGAGAAGCCCAAACCCTCAACATGGTGGCCACCATCAAACCCTACTCAGCAACTATGAAGGATGAAAATGGAAAGTTGTTGGTTGCACCATAACGGTTATACCACTACCACATCAGTGGGTTCATCTTGCCTGGCATGTTAATATTGTTTCACACAGACCATGGTTGAGCTGGACTGTTTGTGACAATCCCCCCAGCAGCCTGCATGGTGCCTCCCGGCTGCATGAAAGCTAGCCAGCAGGGAGGAAGTGCAGCAGCTCAGTCCAACCTGACGTCTCCATGTCCTACAATCAAAGATGGGACTCTTGGGCAGGAGAGCGTCCCGTCTAGTTCTAGATGCAGCAGCAGTGGTGTGAGGGAAGCTGCCAGTGGATCTTGTGTCCAACTGGGTCCTTGTCCCCTCCAAGAACAGAGAGGGCAATCAAGTGAAAAGTACTTTATTGTCATTTCATTTGATATTAATCATCTTAAACAGATCACCGTGTGCACTGTAGCCTCTCAAAGTTGCTGTTCTCAGAAGGCTCCATAGCAGCAGGTCTGGATGATCTTTCAGTCTCAGAAAAAGAGAGTCTTAGAAGCAGGAAGCACCCTCAAGGACAAATTCCCTTCTGTGGCCCAGCTGAGTGTGAATCTTGGGGGCCAAGGCAGGAACACCTCAGGCTCAGGAGGTCTCTGAGAGTGAATCCCTTGTAGTCTTGGGGCGGCTTCCTTCTCTCCCTCCCCCAGTAGGTCCTATTGTTGGTCCTGTTCTGTAGTCTTGGAGTGTTTGAATGCATGGGGTGCTAGGTGGACCTGAGTGACTGAATGTGGGTATGCAAATAAGGTGAAAACTAGGACCAGTCAGGGAAGAGGCGGCAAGCCTATAGGGGAGAGGAAGAGCCTGCGAGCCCACCAAATTTGTCAGCAGTTCACAGTCAGGTCTTCAGAGGTGGGGCAAGCAGTGCCCTTTCCTACAGGGAAGAAATGCACACAGCACATGCTGGCAGGACAGCCGCCCATGTCAGCCTTATCTTCATGCCTGCACCGTCCTACCTTGCATGTCTCCCATGAGCTGTTGCTCAGGTTGCATGGGACTTAAAGCCTCCAGTGAAGTCACCGGCACTGCATTTGTGTTTCTGCTGCTGTTCCCCTATGAACGGCCTCTCAGCACGCTTCTTGGTACATTTACCTTCGAGTGACGCAGACGGACCTTCTGCCTGCCGTGCCCACCCCCCCCAATCCTTCCTGAGTGATTCAGCATCTTCCAAAGATGCCAGAGCCCTTATACCTCACAAATATCACGTTCCATCACAGGCTCAGCAAAGCCACTAAAGCCCCTTCCAGCCCCACGGTCCCTCTGAATCAGACCTTTTCTCAACCCTCCTGAGAACGCAGTCCTCTCTGGTCCAGTGAGCTCGTGCCCAGGCCCTCAGCAATGCCTGGGCATTTCTGATCTGTCACCTGTGTCTAGAGCCTCCAGTAGGAGGATCTTGCAGCCTGAGAGTGGGACTCACTTCCAACAAATTCTGCCATAAGTCCTGGTCTCTGTACTCACCTGGATTGAGGACAGTCCCCCATGGCCACATCCCAGGAGTGTTCTGGTGCCACACCTCCTTATCTATTCTATCCAATGAAGGTTCCTAAGTGTGGAGGGCTGGTGCTGCACTCAGCGCAGTACCCATAGGAAGCAGCAGGTGTCAGCCATTGCAGTCCTCATTGGTCCTATTGAGTCACGTGAAAGGCATTTTCCCCAAGGCACAACCTGCAGGGTTCCTTTGCTAACCTATGGAATGTGGCTAGGTGAGTAGCTGCCAGAGATTGACCAAGAGATAAACAAGCCTGCAAATACAGTAACAGGGCCTGTTGAAGAGCCTGAGGAGTGAAGGGTGATACTGGAAAGCCCTCTTAGGATGGCATGCCAAGACTGGGTTTTGTAGACTGATGAAGAGTTTTCTGGAAAGATGCATGAGAAAGGCATTCCAGGCAGTGGGAGGGGCTTGCTGAAAACCCAAACCTTGTAAAAAAGGATTCAGGAAACTGTAAGAAGCCCCAGGTGTTAGGGAGCATGGCTGCACATGGAGTCTGGAGGCAGAAGCAGGTACTGTGCCTGAGCAACAGTGCATCATGGTGTGTGTGTGTATGTGTTCGTGTGTGTCTGTCGGTCTGTACCAACATGTGTGCATGTGTGTGTAAGAGTGTGTGTGCATGTGCACACATGTGCCTGTCTTGGGCCATTGCGTGCTTGCCTGGGTCTGTGTGAGAGCTGTCTGCAGGTGGACATGCACTGGTGAGCACTCTGTGCCCAGGATGCTAACCCTGAGTGTGTGCTCATGTGGGGGCCCTACAATGGGTGCTTGCACATCTTAGGCCAGACAAGCTGTGCCCTGCGGTGAGGGAGTTGCTGCCTCCCTGCTGCTAGTGTAAATCTGAATGGGCACAATGTACACACTTACTGCCGGAGAGGTAGGCGTTTGTCCTCCTGGAGCAGCTCTTGCCTCGGGCCCTAGACAGAAACCACAAACTGGCCCCCCCTCTCACTCAACTTGCTTCTTATAGAACCCAGGAACACAAGCCTAGAAGTGACACCACCCATAAGTTGCTGAGCCCTCCCACATCAACCCAATGCCCCTCAGGCTTGTCCACAGGCTGATCTTACGGAGGCATTTTCTCAGTTGAGAGTCCCTCTTCCAAAATGACTCTAGCTTGTGTCAAGTTGGCATAAAAGTAGCCAACATAACTGACCCCCTGTCAGCTTGACACACAAGCACTTCACTGTTAAACTGTAACCTTTTCTTTCTCGTTCATCCCCCAGATCTCACATTAATATTGCAATAAAACATAAATAACATCAGAAGTCCTACAGTTCTAAAAAAAATCTCCAAAGTATTTTTCAAATCCCCAAGTCTCTATAAAATGCTAAAATCTCTTTAAAAGTTCAAAGCCCTCTCAAGTGTGTGCTCCTGAAAATTCAAAAATAAATAATGCCAGTGAAGGGTCTCCCACCCTCGGCAGCTGTCTGTGAGCCCTGTGAGCTCCCTAACTTCCTGAAAAAATCAAAACTAAGTTAAATGCTCCAGTGAAGGGTCTCCCACCCTCGGCAGCTGTCTGTGAGCCCTGTGAGCTCCCTAACCTCCTGAGTCTTGAGCATCCATCTTCCCTCCAGGAGGGAATACTTCAGTTCTGAGGACTCAGCCACCCCACCGCTGAGTACCCAGCAAACACCCAGCCCTACATTCCTCCAAATTGTAGCAGGACTCTTCCCAAGAACCCAACAAGTGCCCATGGCTTCTAAGTGGCCCTGTGGTCATGGCGAATCCAAATCTAAATGTCGCGAAAGGCCGTGTATTGAAGGCTGGGGTGCTGTTGTGGGCAGTGGAACCCTTAGGAGGTGGGCCATGCAGGGGACAGTTAGGTGGTTGCAGGTGTACCTTTGAAGGCAACATCCTGCCCCCAGTCTCTGACACATGTAGTCACCCATCACCTACTGCTCACCTTCATCCTGACATTCCTCATCCCTCTGCAGCCTTCATCCTCCCTAGAGGACAATTTTGGGGTACTTGTCCATGCTCCCAACCCTCTGGAAGAAGGCGAATTCTGCTTCTCTCTCCTCCTCTTCCCTTCACCGTCTCATCCTCTCCTCCCTCTTCATCTTTTTTGTGCAACTTTGAGGGCAATAGCCTGCAGCCCAGCCTCCCCACATCTAAAGCCTGACCTTGGCAGGCAGGCTGCCCCACCCTCCCAGCTGAGGTCTTAGGCAGGTGACCCCACCTCTGTGGACCTCCTTCCCTGTCAACTGAAGTCTCTATCTCACAGGTTTTTCAGGGGAATTGGATGTGGACACACATGTGAAACAGCCAGCCTATGCCTGCTCACAGTAGGTGTGCAGTTCACGCTGCTGTGCTCTCCAGCCATGACCACTGCCCCCACCATCCTTATAGTCAGGATGCACAAGGAAGGGAAGAACTCACATCAGAGCCCCAAGTGTGCAAGGGACTCGGGGAGCAAGGAAGGGCAGCTCAGAACTTGTGAGAAGTCTCCGTCTGTCCTATTTTTTGATTCTAAGTCCCCAGTGTGGTGGGAAAGGCTTGGTTTCCCCTGGGAACTAGAGTGACAGCTGTAAATCAAATCCAATTACATGCGGCTAGCCTGGGGAAGTCCTTTCCTGTCCTCTCTCAGTTTCTACCCTGTAGCCTCCTCCCAGGCACCTCCTCAACTCGGAGCTCAGATTCCAGAGCTGGGAATGGTGGACAGCCGACTCTGGAATGCAGACTCCGAGGGCTGGGGGCCCCAGATGATGAGTGTCTATTCTTCCTGGCAAAGAACCAGACATTTTCAGCGTAGCCACCCAGAATGGAGTCCATCTACCCATCCGACTCAGGCAAACAGTCCTCCATGAGGCCTGTTCCTCCCCTGATCAAGGACTCAGCACAATTGCCCAGAACCATGTCCTTTATAGTCCACCCCTTAGTGATGATGTTGGAGGCTGCTCCCCATGGGCCTCCCTGCTTGCCCATATCATCTCCAGTCTCCTAAGGCTCCCATCCTTTCACAGCACCCACGTCTCGGCACACTGTTCCTTCTGTCTAGAATTTCATCTGCTTGCTCTGTCTCTCTGTAAAACTCCTATGAATCCTTCAAGGGCCACTTGGAATGGCCCCTCTGTGTATGTCAGCACTACACAGGCATGCACATGTCCTTCATCATCTGAAACACTGTAGCCAAAAGAGTCCCTGGAAACCACCTCCTCCCGCTTCTCAGTAATTCTGGGCTCAAACAAAATTTTAGAGTAGAACTCTGTAAAATAGGCAAGTGTAAGTCAGCTCCAGGTGGAGAGAGCTAGGAGCCTGGATGTGTTCACAGAGGCTGCGTGTGAATAAATTATTCATAACAGGGGTAATTTTATTCAGAGTTGAAATCTGCATCCAGAGACATCGCTGAGGACCCTAAGCTGTGTGCTGACATGGTGGAGGGTCCTGAGGAGAGAGAGCATGCCTGCCAGCTTGGGTCTCTCTTCCTCTTTTCAAAAACCCGCCACTGCCACATCAGGGGCCTCACACTGATGGCCTCCCTTGGGCCACCTCACAGAAGTTCAGCATGTGAACTTTTTTTTTCTTATATTGTGTGCGTGTGCATGTAAGTGTGTATGTGTGTGTGTGTGTGATGTAAGTGTGTGCAAGTTCAGAGAGGCCAGCACCTGGCAGCAGCGTCTTCCCAGTTACTCTCTACCTTATATTTAGTTAATTCATTTGTAAGATTTATTTTATTTACTCGTGTCTCTGTGTGGGCATCTGCGTGGAGGTGAGAGGAGGTCATTGAATGCTGTGGAGTGGATTTATGGGTGGTTTTGAGTCGCCTGCTACGGGTGCTGGGAAGGCCCTTGGGAAGGACAGCCTGTGCTCCTGACTGCGGAGCCGTCTCTTCAGCCCTCCTCTGTGCATGGATGTACTTGTGTGTGGAGGTCAGAGGACAGCCTGTGAGTTCTCTCCTCCCATGATGTAGTAATCAACCTCTGGTGGTCAGGCTTGGAAGCAAGTGCCTTTACCTGTTGGGCCATCTCTCCCACCCCATCTTATTTTGGGGGAACAGGTCTCTTCCTGAATCTGGAACTTAGGGATCCAGGAGAACTGACCAGGAGTCTCAGGAGAGTCCTTGCTCTGCTTCCCCGGCGCTGAGATTGTTACAGGCGCTGGGGTAGTTGCAGGCGCTGGGGTTGTTACAGGCGCTGAGGTTGTTACAGGCGCTGGGGTTATTGTTACAGGCACTGGGGTTGTTGTTACAGGCGCTGGGGTAGTTGTTACAGGCGCTGGGGTAGTTACAGGCGCTGGGGTTGTTACAGGCGCTGGGGTTGTTACAGGCGCTGGGGTTGTTACAGGTGCTGGGGTTGTTGTTATAGACACTGGGGTTGTTACGGGCGCTGGGGTTGTTACAGGCGCTGAGGGTGTTTCAGGCGCTGGGGTTGTTGTTACAGGCGCTGGGGTTGTTGTTACAGGCGCTGGGGTAGTTGTTACAGGCGCTGAGGTTGTTACAGGCGCTGGGGTTGTTGTTACAGGCACTGGGGTTGTTACAGGCGCTGGGGTTGTTACAGGCTCACACTGCCTCACTCTGCTTGTGCACTTGGGTGCTGAGGATCTAACACGGGTCCTCTGTGCCTGACAAGCACTCCGCCCACGGAGCACCTCACCAGCCCCACACAGGGACACCGTTGGATTACAGCAGATTATGTGGTCGCACACTGAGAAACTCAACCAGGAATTGCGGTGGGAGCTGGCCTCAGCCTCGGAGGCCACGAGGAGCATTCGCTGTGGCCCACTTTGCATCTTCTGTTGACTGGTTCTTCCCAAGTCAGGGCCCTGATGACCCCACGTCTTTAGTGTCTACTCTACTGCCTGACCATCGCAGAGGAAACGGAACACCTCATTCTAGAAAGTTCTGGGCAAGATGCCAGGAAGCTGTTAATCAGCTCTGATTGGCCAGACCTGGGTCATGTGATTATAGCTAACCAGTCCCTAGAGCCAGAGCCATCTGCTGATTTCATTAGCCAATCCCACATCAGGTGATGTGTTCTGGAATTGGGGGTAACCTGACATGGAATGAAGAGAGACTGCTCAAGGTAACTGGTCCCCGAAAGAGAATCCAGATACACTCCCCCAAACTAACACTGCCACCCTCCCGGAGCCCTCACCTGCCCACTTCCCACTTCATCCTCATGACACTCTGAAGCCTAGAGCAGGACATGCTCTGAGAAACACTTATCTGCTTCTGTTTGACAAAGGAAGACCAGAGACAGAAAGGAACCCGTCTAAAGTCACACAGCTCACTGCACCACCCTGCTCTCAGCTCACGGATGGTCTGCGCTTCCTGGACAGGCTCTTTCCCCTGACCTGCAGTGTCTCCAACACCAGGTTTGGCTGAAAGGATCTGTCAGTTCTAGGCTTGCTTGTCTAACTGAATTAATGTTTCACATCCTCCTCCAGTTTGCAAACTTTAAAAAAAAATTAATCCCATCATTTCAACAAGTGTAACAACTAAATTATCATCTTTACATGATTAAGGAGTCCGCTGCATCTCCCCTGGCAAACACCACATGCACATAATTTCACTAAATGTAATAAACCAACCACAGAACTATTAATTTCGCCATGGTACTCATAACAATTAGAAACGCGTGAACCTGGAAAGATAAAGACTGAATAGAATGCCGAAGTCACAGGAAATCCCCAGTCCCTCCCTGAAGGCTGAAGGCAATGTAGTGAAAACCGGATGACATCTGCCTCTTAATGTGTTCAAAATGAGACAGACCAGGGTAGGAGGCCTTGGCACATTCAGTGAAGCTTCCTCCCAAATCTAGACATCCCTGAGGAGAAAAGTATCGGGGGAAATGCCCTGCCACTTCCAAGCTTCAGTCATCCTTAAGAGTGCCCGGTCCTAAAACAGCTTAAGTACCACTAACCCACTTCCCACTTCCATGGCAGACATTATTAATCAATCACAGAACTTCCTGCCAACATAGGTAATCTCCACAGCCCTCTGGGCAAGCATTACCTATCAGTCACCAAGTGAATTATTTAGCATTCCTGATATAATCCAATACTGGTAGTTTACAGGAAGAGAGTAGACTGTCAACAGAGAAATGGCTTGCTCCCAGTCAGGGTGTAGACTCAAGGAGGAGTTCGGATGCTGTGGACAAGGACTTGAGCCCTGATTGGCAGGTGGTTCCTTTTGAGACTTCCGAGAGAGAGAAAAGACCCAAGGGTTGGCTGCAAGTCCCACACTTGTCCTTGTTGCCTCCATCTCTGGGAACCATACACGGGTACAGTGAGTGTCCCTAGACTGTACAGTTCCTACCAGAAGTGTGAGGAGCAAATCACTTCTTGCTTAATTTCTAGGATGTTCTCCCAGGTATTATTTTACATGGAATGAAGTTGAAAACAACCTGATAATTGAAAATGTTTTAAAGCATTTGAAAATGAGGTACTTGTTAACACACACACACACACACACACACACACACACACACACACTGACTCTTTTTCATGTGTGTGAGAATGGCAATGTTCAAATAGCACAAGCAGGCTGTGAAGAATGAGCAGCAGGAGAAAACACAAAGCCAAGATTGCTGTGTAATTGCCCAGACTGTGCATTGAACAGCTACAGTCACTTAAGCTGGGATGTGCGTGGTGCCGTCTGAGGCTGAGCGCTTGACATCCCTCCTTGTAGCCTAAGAAGTATGAAAGACTGTTTACCAAAGCAGTAACCGTGGTTTAGGACAGCTTCCTGTCACAGATGTGGCCCCTTTACAGAGCATGTGAGTAGCTGAAGCATTCTGTAGCGTGTGATGCATACTACCTGTCCTAGCTGAGTGGGTGCTCCCGCTGCTCTGATGAGGTCTGTGCATCTGTCCGTGTGTGTTTGATAGTAAACCATCATGAAGGGGGGGGCCCCGGGTACAGAACTTCCTGTTAGAGGTCAAGCTGTCCTCGGGAGTCCCACCCACTGAGAGGGGTCCCCATGAGGCGTGTGCCCCGAAAAGCCACAGTGGCTATGTTGAGGGGTGAAGCACTCTGCCATGGTACAGGGAGCAAGTTCCAGAAAGGCCTCCCAGGGATGTTCTCTGAGGAGCATGTGCTGGGGAGCCTGGCTTTCCTGTGAAACAGAAACACTCTGGGTGGGACACTGGGTCTCGTCAGCATTCCTGGACCACACGACAGAGACAAGTCCACAAGCAGAGACGTCCAGCCCTCGGGGCCTTTGGACTGAGTTGTGTGCTTTGGGGCTTTGAAACCTTCAATCTCCCCTGAGAAATAGGGTCTCATAGAAGCCAGCCACTGACGTTCCCTTCCTCGGTGCCCAGGAATACCCCAGTCAAGAAAGCTCCGCCCAGCCCCACCCACTGCTTCCCCACCCACAGATACAGGGTTAGAGGTGATATAGCTTGTTTCCTTTCAGCCTGTCTGACTTTAGGATACTGTGCCCGCTGAAGCACCAGACAAGACTCGCTGTCTGTTGTTGGGGAGTATTATTTTCAGGTGTGTTACTTTTGTTTATGTTGCATTTGTTTAACTCTGTGAAGCTGTGTTACTGTGCCTGTCTAAAACACCTGGTGGTCTAATAAAGAAGTCAAAGGCCAATAGCAAGGCGGGAGAAAGGATAGGTGGGGCTGGCAGGCAGAAAGGATATATAGAGGGAGAAAAAACTCCAGGGGCCAGCCACCCAGCTACACAAAACCAGCAAGCCGCAGAATAAGAGTAAGATTTACGGAAGTAAGAGAACGGGAAAAGCCCAGAAGCAAAAGGTAGACTGAATAAGTTAAGTAAAGCTGGCTAAAAACTAAGCCAAGCTAAGGCCAGGCATTCATAAGTAAGAATAAGCCTCTGTGTGTGATTTATTTGGGAACTGGGTGGCGGGCCCCCCAAAAAAGTAAAATACCAACAACAGTCTGTCTTGGGCCCCAACCCCTGCTCTGTCTTGGGCCCCAACCCCTGCTCTGAAGTAATTTAATTTCCAACCCTTAATACTTTATACTTCACAAGGAAGATTATCCCCATAGTTCAAATGCCTCCATTCCAAGATAGCAATCCATGTATGACCCCTGCCCCAGACATCTGGGACTGTAGTACCCCAGTGTAGGGCTTGGCTTCCTGTCCAGGAGGAGTGAACACACACTCAGCCTCCAGATCCGCAGAAATATGTGGTGATGCTGGGATGCTGACAAGAGGGAGAGAGTTCAATGCAGTGGGCAGGCAGGGATCAAGAGCGAGAGGGTTCAGACAGTCTGTAAATTGAAGGTAAAGTTGGGTCTTGAGGGTGGGGTGAGAGCCGTCTGGCCACGGGCCAGATGGGCAGTGATTGGAAATGGAGGATGGATGGGACTAACTGTGGGTAGGGTTAGGTGATGGGCAGGGTCAGCAGTGAGATAGATGGAGGCTTGGAGAGGATGGTGGGGTTGGCGGTGGGCAGGGCCTGGACCCTGTGTCAACCATCACACAATCTCCAGTTGCCCCTCAGTGTGTGTGGAAAGTGGGCTGTGTGGGTGACAGAGGGGTCCAGAAGGCCCCGGAGACCACAAGAGGAGAGTGGATGGTGGCCTCTGTTGGGAGGGGGTGGCAGGGCTTGGGAAGAGGCAGGCAGGGTCAAGATTTGATTAGAGACTCCAGAGGCCCCACAGAGGGCTGTGGAGAAGGGTTGGGGGAGGAGCCCGGGGTCTGCAGGAAGGCATAAGGGGGGCCCAGCTGCACAGGAGAGGCAGGGAGGCATGGGGTCGCTTTGAGATGGGAACCGGAGACTCCTCCCTCGGCCTCACACACAGAAGATCTTTCTAACGACTCAGAGATGGTGGTGGGTACAGATCTGAAGCAGAGGCAGAAAACAGAAGAGAGGTCTGAAGGCAGACTGTGAAACCCTACAAGTGAGCCAGCCACAGAGGAGGAGCTGGCTGAGGACCACGAGACCTGGTGGCCGGGGCAGCCACTGCTTATGGCGTCACCCCCAAGGTCCCTTTGAGCTCCCTGAGCCCTCAGAGCTTGAGAAAGGGGTCAGAAATAAGGTCATGTGGCGAATGCCCAGAGGAGCGAGCCGACTTTCTCAAGAGAAAACGGAAGGTGCTGGGTGAACAGAGTGGGCCGAGCTGTGAACTTTGTCCTCCCTCCCCGAGGTGCCCTGCAGGTGGGCAGCCCCACCCCACTCCGATGTAGGATGGATGTGGGGGTCTCTGCTTGTGGAGGAGCAGAGGTTCTCAAGGAGAATTGGCTGACAGACAGACAGATGCGATAAGGCCCGGGTGACTACCTCACTGCCCTCGGTATCCAGCAGTTTGTTCTCCAAAGTGAGTGCTCATCCTGCCCTGAACCCAATAAGTCTTTCAGTTTGACTCAAAACTCCACATTTTTCCTCTTTAGAAAAATGTCACCCACATTCCTTTTTCTCATTACTCTCGCTTGCAGCTGCTGTGACCCTGAGGAAATTGCTGCTCGGGAAGCAGCCTGTCCCCACTGCCACCACAGCAGGACGGGCCCCTGCTGCCTATGGCTCTAGCCGCTGGCTGGGCCTCTGCTGGACAAAGCCTTTGCTGGCCTTGACCTTGAGCCCCGGGCACAGGCCACAAACTCCGAAGTGGGCGGTGCAGGCTCCTCACAAGCCCCCCGCCCGGGCTCTCGGCCCTTGGCTGGCTGAACGTCAGCTGCTCCTCTGCCAGGCCCTAACTGGATTGCTCAGCCATGCCCCCTCTTCCAGTCTCTGTCAAAATCCCTCCCTTCCCTGGACTTTTGTGCCTTGAATTCTACCTCTGCCTCTTTTCCATTCACTTGGCCATTTTTATTCTCGGACAGCGCGTATTAAGCACCTAGTGTTTGCCAGGCACCGGTGCTGAAGTTGGGGGTGTGATGAGGCCTTTGCACTCATGAGACAAATAATTATAAGCAAACAGGTGGACTTCTGAGGTTGAGCCCATGTTCTCCTCTCCATCATGATGAAGAATCCAAGCCTTTGTCCTCACCTCTGAACCTGGGCAGGTCTTTATGATGCCCTAACTAACCAGGAGCAACAAAAAGGCTCACCTTCACAATGTCCTGTGTTTCTACCTTATTCCGGGGAAAACTCACACTTACCTCCTGGTCTCCAGCCCGAGGCCACTTGTTGGTTAAGCACCAGCCGACTGCCCAACCAGGAGGAGCCGTACCTCGGGGTCCTGTTCAAACAGTAGTTTCCTGGACGTTACTGTTTTAAGCTACCAAGTTCTGGGAGAGTTTGTGGCACAGATAACTGGGACAGCATGCAAAATAATGATCCACGAGAAAGGACAGCATAGCCAGGCCAAGGCAAGAGAGGAAACCACAGTGGTGGTCGGGGAGGCTCCCTGTGGCACCCAGCCCTGCCCATGTTATTGCTGGAGATGTGGTCACCAGGCCTACAGACATGCTGGAGAGTTCAAGTTAAAAAAAGGCACTTCAGGGATGGCCCACTCCAAGGGTGGATTTTCCCAATCCCAATCCCCCGGCTTCTGTTCCTACGCCTCGTGGGATGGGACACTTTCTCCTGATTGGGGGAGAAAAAAGTGAATGAGCAACTACCTATGTTGAGACACTTTGGGGTACAGCCCTTCAATGGGAAGCCAGTATTGACAGCTGTGAGCAGAAAGGAATGAGAGAAACTGAGGCAGGAGCTGGGGAAAGAGCCTGCCCCCAAAGCATAGGGAATTAGTTCAGACTCCCAGCACTCACGTGGAGGCTGCACCATCATGCACACTGGAATACCAACACTAGGGAGATGGGAGTGGGAGGCTCCCTACAGCTCACTGTTAGCCAGTCTGGCTGAATTCAGGAGCTCCAGACTCAGTGAGACCCCGCCTCAAAAGACAAGGTGGGGAGCCACCGGGGATGTCTAATGCCGACCCCTGCCCTGCACTCAAGCATGCACGCACATGTTGTTCAGGAATGAACTCTTTAACCCCCTCCCTGCCACAGGTGTCTCAGAAGGGGTCAGCCAGCCTCAGAGCAACGTTAAAGACAGTTGCCAGGGGCACCCTGAGACTTCCCAGGTTCTACAGCTGGGTGGCAGAGGTGAGGCCTCCAGGCGGAGTACCAGTATGCACACCTCCGCCTCTCTTGCCTCAGAAGGGAACAAGTGCTGGGAAATGCCAGTGTCCTGCCTGCAGGAGCCCTGGAGTAGGTGTGATGGAAGGAACCCCACCTCCGAGGTGTTTTAGGACCCTTAGAAGAGGAGAGCTGGGGCAGGACACTGCAAAGGGTTAACAGCAGATGTCTGGACCCCTGGGTGTGGCTTCTCGGGGACAGTAGGTGGCTGATCTGTAGATTCTGGGGACTCCACAGATACCAACTGTAGGCAGCCCCAGGCCAACATGGGGCCCTTTGCCCTGCCAGGCTGCTCCAGGCTTTTCTGGGGACTCACACCATGCCAGTCACACGCTGAGCCTTGAGGGCTTCAGCTCCTGTGTCCCTAAACGGCTTAATTCATAGGAGCCTCAGCTTCCTCCTGGTGCCTCAGTTTCCCTCTGTGCTAAGCTGACTCATTCAGGAACCTCAGAGCCCACTGCTCTTGGAGGGTTGGAAAAGATTCTTGGAGGGTTAAAAAGGATTCTTTTTTAAAATCCTTTGAAAGCCAAAGGATTCTTTTTTAAAGTTTATTTTTACTTTGTGTGTTTGGGTGTTTTGCATGCACACATAGCTGTGCACCTTTTTTTTTTTTTTTTTTTTTTTTGCCTGGTGCCTGTAGGGGTCAGAAGAGAGCGTTGGATCCCCAGGAACTGGAGCTACAGAGGGTTGGGAGCCTCCCTATGTGTGCTGGGAATTGAACCCAGGTCCTTTGGAAGAACAGCCAGTGCTCTTAACTACCGAGCCATCTCTCCAGCCCAAGGAACACATTAAAATTTAACTAATTTATTTAGTGTGTGTTTTTGCATGGGCATGCTCATAGGAACACTCATTTTACAGCGTGCATGTGGAGGTCAGAGGACAACTTTGGGGAGCTGGTTTTCTCATTCCCCAGGAATTGAATTCAGATCGGTTCCTCGGGCTTGGCGGCAACTGAGCCATCTCCCAGCCCCCAAAATAACTTTCATTTTAATAAAAAAGAAAAAGTTATTTTTAGATTTATTTATTTTATTTTTGTATATGTGGGTTGTTTTGCCTGCAAGTACGTGTGTGCGCCATGTGTGTGCCTGGTGCCTACAGAGGCCAGAAAAGGGAGTCAGACCCACCCACCCCCCCGAAACTGGAATTACAGAGGGCTGTGAGCTGCCATGAGGTCTTCCACAAGTTCTCTTAACCGGTAAGACATTCCTCCAGCCCCCAAAACAACTTTTAGAAGAACTCCATAAATACATAAAGTATATGTATTTATGTGTCCAAGTGTCCTCCTTTGTGCTGTGGAGCCTCCACATACAACACTTAGGAGGTGTTCTGTGCAGAGAGGCGTCCAGGAGAGCTGCCTGTGGGGATGCCCTGCTTGGGTACACCAGGAAGGCGCTAGGCGCCTGGAGTCCCACTGCCCGCTGGTACTGCTTTTCCAGTTGGTGCTGAGCTTTCAGGGATGGGCATGAGCTAGGTGCAGGTTCCTTCTGGAACTTGTGAAGGTGGCCCCTGCTGGCCTCCATCTCCCTGGCCTGGGGTCTCTTTGAGATCTGTAAGCCTGGCACCCCTAGCAGAGAGTTAAGGTCCCCTCCACCACTCAAGTCAGAATTACAGGTTCAGACAATCACCCTCTCCCTCCTTCCCTCCCTCCCTCCCGACTCCCTCCCTCTCTCTTTCTCCCATGTTTATTTTTTTTAATTCCAGGATGTTTGGTTTGGCTGGGCTCCAGCTCACGGTGTTTTTACTAGGCCATCTCAGATTCCTCCTGCCCCGGCCCCAGTTTTTCCTGTAGGGGGGATAAGACATCTGTCATGGGGTTGTAGAAGAGCCTGGGCCCTGATGGAGCCAGAGTGTGCTGGGTGCAAATGCAGCTCCCACCTCCAGGCTGTTCCAAGCCCTGAGACTGCTGAAGCAGAGGAGTCACGTCTGAGATCCTCTTGGGCTCCGGGCAGGGAGCAGAAAGGTGCTCCAGGAGGACACTGGAGAGAACAGAGGAGGGGGTCCCCACAGGGCCAGAGTGCCCCTGGAGTGCAGCATCTGTTTCAGCATCTGGTGGGCTCTGGGTCTGTCTTCAGCACCGCAAATAATGTTCCTCTAAAAGCCAGGCACGATACAATCCAAGAGAGGCTGAGGCCAGAAGATTAGAGGATTAGAGGATGCCTTCACCCAACAGGTGGGGAAACTGAGGTCCAGAGAGGCCATCAAGCTGCTAAGTGGCTCTGATGTAACTTGAACCCACCCTTGTTCCAGATCCTAGGCTGTGCCCTCCGCCCCCTTCCCCTCCCCCCCCCTCACTTCTCCTGTTTCCCCTTGCTTCCAGGGAGGAGTGGCCAGTACCCAGGTCACCTGCTGAGCTCTGTCACCTGTATAAAAGTAACTGCCAGCACGTCAAACTACTTTCAGAGCTGGAATTGCCCTGTAGTGACTTTTTCCACCCAAGACAGAGGCTCGGGCCTCAGGACCCAGGGGGAAACTGAGGCTCTTTGCCCAAGGTTGCCCAGGCCAGGAAAAGAAGCTGCAGAGGCTGAGCCCCGAGCAGCACTGTCTGGGGCTGGATCCCTCTGCAGCCCCGTTCTGGGCCCCAACCCTGCCCGCTCTTCCCCTGGACAATGCAGCCTTTCAGGGCCAGACAAAGGCGAGTTTAAAAGGCGAGAATTGTGTTTCCATGGCGGAGGGGCGGGGGGCCGCCAGTGGGGAGGGCCCAGCAGCGCAAACTGTGGTGTATTTATGCCCGTCTGACACAACACAATTTGATTTTCCACATAAAAGATCAAATAATATTTCGGTTACAGTTAATTACGCAGCCCAAAAGCCCATCAAAGGCCCCTCCGCATCCACCCAACCCTTGCTCTGCAGCTCCGCGTGCGCCCAGATTTCACGGCGTGCTTCTCAAGAGTCTGCGTCCCCGCAGCTCCCATACACAGAGGCCGAGGGGGCCCCTCCAGAAGCTCCCAAGAGAGTCCCCATCTCTACACAGGATGCCTGGTCTCCCCACCAAAATAGCAGCCCAAATGTCTCACGAGGCAGCAAGCCTTCCTGTGGACCCCCAAGCCCTGTTCCTCGAAGAGGAAATGGGGGTCCAGAGAGGGCAAGAGCCTAACATGAGCTCATGGAGCCTGCTGAGGCACAGCCACCCCGACGAGTCTGATAGGTCGCATCTAGTTGACAAACTTCTCTGTTTGAAATGAAACTGCAAATCCCCAACTGTGTTTGTTGAATGAGCAAATAACCTGATAAAGGAGCGAAGGAGAGAGACGATGGATGTGAGGGAGGAAGAGAGAAACAGAGTGAGGGAGAGAGGACAGCTGGGAGCAGAGAGGAAAAAAGAGGGAAAGGGGTGGGGGGAGACGGGGAGCTGGTTCTACCCTGGGTGGTGGCAGCAGTGACGGAGGGCCAGCACCAGAGCATCTTTTCCTCATGGGTGCCCCACAAGCTGACAGGAGTCCTGCTGGGGCCAGATCAAAAGAAGGCCACCTCCAAAGTGAGACCTTAGGAGGAACAACCCAGTCCTCTCAGAGCCTCAGCTCACCCTGAGCTGGCTTGCGACGTGGAACAATCCCCTCAGTGCGTAGTTGAGAAAATTCAAGAAAGACAGGACCCGAGACTTACAGACTCTTAATCAGAATATTCACAAGATAAATTCGCCAACCCAGACAACAATGGACTCTCAGAGTCAAACCAGAGGAAGAATTCGTGTTGGCATCCTGCCCAGCTCTGTCAAAAGGACCAGAGAGGGTATGTGTTCTGCCAAAGATCACACAGCAGCTAAGCAGGCTGGCTTTCCAGGGGCTGGATGCCCTCTGGTGTCCACCCCAGGGTAGCACCCCTCTGTCCTTTTACAGGTACTATGGGGGAGCACTGAAGTTTGCAAGGTCAGAGCTGAAGACAGCTGCAATGTGTCCACACCCCCACTGCATCAGCCTGCAGAAACCCCTTTTAGGACAGCTGCCTCTAGGGAAGGTTCCCTAAGCACCTGGGAAGGATGTTCCTCCTGTAACAAGAAAAAGGGTGCTTAGGAACTTGCACTCCCCAAAAGGAAGCTAGCTCTGCTCCCCAAAGGCAACCCTTCCACACCCCAGCCTGCAGATGGAGGCAGGATCATGCAGAACAGGCCACTTCCTCTCCTGTGGGGAGGCACCTTCCTTTTCTAGGCTCAGGAGCCCACAGAGCCAAACAAGCCTCAGACCACAGGGAGGCTAGCAGCCCAGACTGAGCAGGGGCACAGTGAAGGCATGCAGTTATTCTGGGCACCAAGGTTTTGTGGTGGCATTCAGCCTGAACAACGGCGAAGGTGTTTCCTGTGCAACTAGAGCCCCTGAACCTGCCCTGTGCCCACCGCATCCCTTCCCAGAAGCCCTCACTCACCTGTCACCTGGGACACTGTCACACACATTTCAGTCTCGGTGCCTGGTATTTTACACCCCAAGACTGTGCAGAGATGGGGACTGTGGGTGGGTGAGTGGAGCTGTATGAATGGGATAGGTGTGATTGTGAATGGATCAGTGGATCAGTGGGATCAATGGGTGAATAAGTGGATTGACAGATGGATGGCTTGGTGAATGAATGTGATAGACGTGTGGATGTGTAGATGGAGACAGCTAATGCAGTCCACCCAGTGGAGCCTACAGGTAGGTTCCAGATGGAAGTTCCTGAACGATTCTCTTCTCTTTCTGCCACCCATGGAACTCCAGAGAAAAGGAAATACAGAGCTGATGATGATGCTGATCCCTGGATGTGGACTGTGTGTGCTCCCATCCCCAGATCCACTTCACTGACCCTGAGAGGGTCAAGGGCCACATGTTCTTTTTCACAGCACTGTCCTTACTGTGGGAGATGTGTTTCACTACCTTGTGCAGGATCTTACACATATCTGCGCCTTACAAATGGTTACTGAATGTGTAGATGGGTGAGATGATGGATGAATGGATGGATGGATGGATGGATGGATGGATGGATGGATGGTGGGTGGGTGGAATGGCATGATAAATGAATTGATGTGATGGATGGGTATGTGGGTAGACAGATGAGTGGGTGGATGGGTGGATGTGATGAACGAGTGAATGGATAGATAAATGTGATAAATGGGTACGTGGGTGAAATGGATGGGTGGATGGAGGGAGGGATGAATGAATGGATGATTGGGATGATGGGAGGGATTGTGTGGTTGGATGTGATGATTATGGATGAATCAATGAATGGAATGGATGAATGAATGGGTAAATAAATTGATGAATGGATGATGGTTGAATGAATGTGATAGATGAATGGATGCAATGGATAGATGTGATGAGTGAATGAACAGATTGATGAATGGATAATTAGATGAATGGATGGGTGGGTGGGTGCATGAGATGGATGGATGGATGGATGGATGGATGGATGGACAGATGGATGGATATGATGAATGAGTGGGTGGATGTGATGGATGGATAGGTGGATGGGTAGGTGGGTGGGTGAGTGGAGGTTGGATGAATGGGATAGGTGTGATTATGAATGGATCAATAGATCAATGGGATGAATGGGTGAATGAATGGATTTACAGGTGGATGGGTTGGTGAATGAATGTGATATGTGGATGGATGTGATTATGGATGGATCAATGGATGGAATAAATGAGTGGGTGAGTGGTGTGTAGGTAGATGGGAAGATAGATGGATGGATGAATCGATGAGTGAGGAGATAAAAAGCTGTGTGGGTCGTTAGATGAGTGAATAAGTGAATGGATGGTGGACTTAGTGGATGAGTGTGTAGATGGATGGTGAATGTATGGATGGGAGAATGTATGGATGTGGATGATGCATGGATGAATAGATGAATGAGTAGGTGGGTGGATATAGTGCATGGATGAAAGCATGGTTTGACGGAGAAGGATGACTAGAAAGCTGGATAGATGAATGGGTGGGTTGATGGGTGGATAGGTAAGTAGGAGGATGGGTGGATGGATGAAGGGACTGGTTAACAGTTGGAGGAATGAATGTATGAGTAGATATAAATGGGTGGACAGATGAATACATGTATAGAAAAATGGATTAACACATAGATGCATTAACAGACAGATAGCTGAATGGACAGGCAGATGGAATAGATCTCTTCAAGAGTAAAAGGCTGTTTTCTGTAGGATTCAAGAGATCTAGTTCCAACTTCTTCTGCTCTTTGGCCTCACCCAATGAGTCACCGTCTGTGACCCTGCTTCTTCATCAGATGAGCACAGGAACTGGATCTCACTGGTTTCCCAGGAAGTCTGGAAGATTTCAAGGCCAGTGGGAAATCCATCCTATGAACCTTCCTATGAGGGCTCTTCCCTTGGATGGGAGACAGCCAGTCACTGATGTCCTGGAGAGGCCAGCAAAGCACACTAAGTAGTGGGTCCCGTCAGCTTGTGGAGATGCTGAAGACTGCCACCCTGTTGGGCTCTACTGCTGGGTCTCCAGTGGATAGTACCCTCATTGTAGACCACATTGACCTCTAGGCAGGAGAGCTAGCTGCTTCTACTAGGATTTATAGCTGCCCTCTCCCTTATTCTAAAGTTGTCCCTATCTACTGAGGTTGCTAAGACATAGCCACAAAGACCTGCCCTCACCTGACTGGACAAGGAAGAGCAGACTGAATTAGGGGGACACTGTAGCTAAAGTGAGGGCCAAGAGACTAAAGGACCCAGATGGGAGCATGCACCTGGAGACTTCACAAGAAACTGGTTGATGTTGTGATGGGCTGCAACATGCTGGCTAAGTTGGAGTCCCTTTTGGAAAGCTAGGGGACAACACTGAGGTAGCCCAGTACCCTCCTTCATCCCCTACACACACCTGCACCCTCCCACCACAGGACCTTGGTATATACTGGGTCTTCTGGAAGCTGCAGGTTTGCATGGCTGACCTGATGATGATGTTGATCTGATGATGATTGTGTACACTGGTTGTTTAAGTGTACGTTCCTGGCATGTGTATGGGTACCTGAAGACCACAGATGTGACTTCTGTCCTGGATTGCTTCTTATTGTGATAAACACCGTGACCAAAAGCAATTTGGGGACAAAATGATTTATTTCAGCTTACACTTCCACGCTATAATTCATCATCATTGAGAGACATCAGAGTCGGTACTCAAGGCGGGAACCTGGAGACGAACTAAAGCAGAGGCCATGGAGGGGTGCTGCTTTCTGGCTTGCTCCAAGTGGCTTGTTCAGCCTGCTTTCTTTTTCTTTTTCTTTTTTTGTTTTGTTTTGTTTTTGTTTTTGTTTGTTTGGTCTTTTGAGACAGGGTTTCTCTGTATAGCTTTGGAGCCTGTCCGGGAACTCACTCTGTAGACCAGGCTGGCCTCGAACTCACCGAGATTCAACTGCCTCTGCCTCCCGAGTGCTGGGATTAAATAAGGCGTGCACCACCACCGCCCGGCTCAGCCTGCTTTCCATATCATCCAGAATCACCTGCCCAGGGGTGACACTACCCACAGTAGACTCGACCCTCCAAATTCAGTTATTAATCAAGACAATGATCCATCCCACAGGCCAATCTGATGGAGGCAGTTCCTCAGTTGAGATTCTCTCATCCCAGGTTACATCTAGGTTTGTGTCAAGTTGACAAAAGCCAACCAGCACAGCATGTAAAAATGGAAGGAGAAGCCGGCCGGTGGTGGCACACGCCTTATTTAATCCCAGCACTCGGGAGGCAGAGGCAGGCCGATCTCTGTGAGTTCAAGGCCAGCCTGGTCTACAAAGTGAGTTCCAGGGTAGGTACAAAATTACACAGAGAAACCCTGTCTCGAAATACCAAAAAAAAAAAAAAAAAAAAAAAAAAAAAAAAAAAAAAAAGTGGAAGGAGAGAGCCAACTTCACAACAATCCCCTCTGAACCATACACATTAGCCCAGAGCAGACACGTGCTGCACACAATAATAATAATAAACATTCATCGAATAGTGGTAAATGCACAAACATGCTCACAGGCCAAAATAATGAAGGCATTTTCTCAACTGAGTTTCCTCTCTTCTCAGGTGTCTCTAGTTTATGCTAAGTTGACAAAAAGCAACTAGCATACCCTTTCTATAGAAGCCAAAACACCTCCGAGTGTGGGGTGGGGCTGAGTGTGCGGTGGGGCTGGAGAGGGAGGAGAGTGCACTTATCTGGGACCTGAGATAAAATAAAAAGACAAGAGCCAGAAGCAGGAGGGAGAGATACAGAGAGGGCCAGTGGCTGGAGCAGACTGGGGACAGAGGTGGGACAGCCCCGTGAGCTTGCCTCAGAAGTTCCCAGCCTGCAGACTGTGGGAAGCTCTTTCTTGGTCAGTGCCCGTCAAACTGATTTACGGGCCTTGCTGTCCGCCGTGTGCCGGCCATTAGCCACCGCCACCAGATCTATTATTGATGAACTTTCCAGGACCTGCTAATTAACTGTGAGCCCATGGCGGTCATCGGGGCAAGTGGCAGCAGAAATAGAGGCAGGAAGCCCGGCCAGTGTCACGGCCACAGCATCCTGGGCAGACCACAGACTGGTTCTGCCTCCTGGGTGGCAGGGAGCCCAGGTAATGAGGCTACAGGCACCCCCATCTGAGTTGGGGCAAGGCAGACGGGATTCTCTACGGGTCCGATTCTGAGTTTAGGCTCTACAGGAATTCAATCTCTGAAAGCCTCGGTTTCCTTGGGAAAATGGAAATGAGAAAACAGCTGAGGGAGGACCTGAGAACTCAGATTCCCTGGAAGACATACGGGGCTCTGAGAAGAAGGTGTCCTGGGGATGAGGGGCCCTCCTGGGCTGCACAGGGAACTGACTATCTCCTCCCAACTGGAGCCCGTGGCAGGGTGGGACTCAGCCAAATACCCCAGGCTCTTTGTTCAGCAGCTGAGATTGTACCACCCGCCAACACCATCACATCACACTCAGAACCAAGCAAGGACCCCAGAGCAAAAGGGACGCTGAGGCAGTCAAGATGGAGAAACTGACTTCAGACCGGGGGTCTAGAGGAGTCTCTGCGGGCAGCTGGAGAAGGAGCTGGAAGCACCCGTTCAGAACTGCAGAAGGTTGCCCAGGCAATAAGAACAGCTGGAGCAAAGGCCCCGTGGCAGGAGAGAGGAAGGCAAGGCATGACAAGAGCCAGTACAAACTCCTCCTGAACAAATACACCAGCACCAACGAGGCCATGGAAGGAACAGGGCTTAGAAAGACGCCCAGGGCTACCAGGGACGTGAGTACCAGAGGGGGGTTTGGAGAGCCAGACGGGGGCTTGGAGAGAGATACCCAGAGCCGTCCATCAGCAACTCCTCACCTAACGCTAGTTCAGCAACTATCTGACCCCCACCTCCCAACCTCACTATGCAGTTAGTTCCTATGGACTGAATTCACCATCTGCCATTTCTGCCATGTTCCAGAGCAGGAGGGAGAGATTCCCCATGACAGGCCAGGGCCCCCCAATAGGTTCTCACTTTACAAAGGAGGGAAGTGAGCTCAGACAACTTGTCTGAGGCCACACAGCGGAATCCACCACAGCAGCATATATCCTGGGGCAAGTGCCAGGCAAACCCTCACCCTATTTCATCTGTGTGTGCCCCCCCCCGGGCTCCCCGCAAGAGGTGGGGAATCTTTTCATATTCCTTAAACAGGCCCAGAACCTGTTTGAACCGGAAGAGCAAACTGAAGGGACAAAGTGTGTCTGCAGAGCATTTCAGTTGGCCTAGGAGGGGCCCTTTTCTATCTGGATTTGAATAATCTTTATCTTACTGATTAGGATTGTCCCCTTTGGCCTCCCTGTTACCCCCAAGCAGCGCCTAGGTTATTTCTACAGCTACAGCAGGCCCCTGGCCATGCACACATTTGATCCTTGGGTACAGCATACTTGAGAAAGAATCATGGAGCCCAGCAGAGCCAGGGGACACCTGAGGGGCAGAAGAGAGGAGGGGTCCTGGATGGAGTTGGGTCTGAGGGAAGGCTGGCTTTAGGTCACCCCCTAGGGGGGGCCTAGGGACCCAGACAAATGTGTCTCAGATAGTAAGTCAGAGACAGCTTCCTCGTCAGATGCTACCTCTGTGAGATGGAGTTCAGAATATGTGACCTCAAATAAAACAGCTGAGACCCCAATGTCACTCACCCCCTGAATCAAACAGGCTACCACTAGATGAGGTTCCCTGCACCCATTGACAGCACACCTCAGCCCTGAGGCCACAGGAAAACCTGCCACATAGGCCAAGTCCCCAGTTCACATCCCAGGCCTGGGGCCAGCCATGGGTCCCCCAGATGGCCCGTCTTCCTCACTGAGTCTAAAACTGCAGGAGCAGGTCCCCTGCCTTTTGGCGTCCCCTTCTGCCAGGTGTCACATAAGGCTTGTTAAATAAATCGCCCTGTATGGCCTGTTGCCCTGTCTCTTCTTCTAGGGTCCTCTGATGGGGATGTTGTTCTGTACGCTGTGAATATGTGTTGCTCTGATTGGTTGATAAATAAAGCTGTTTGGCCAATGGTGAGGCAGAATAAGGTTAGGTGGGACATTTTAACTGGAGATAGACAGGAAGAGAAAGGAGAGGCAGAGGAGAGGCAGAGGAGACACTGCTAGCCGCCGCCAAAAGAAGCAAGATGTAAAGGTACCGGTAAGCCACGAGCCACATGGCAAAGATAGATTTATAGAAATTGGTTAATTTAAGATGTAAGAGCTAGTTAGCAAGAAGCCTGCCATGGCCATAGTTTAAAAATAATATAAGCTCGTGTGTGTTTACTTGGGTCTGAGCGGCTGCAGGACCAGAAAAATTACAGCTATAGGTCCTCAGTCAGGGACTTCTAATACAAGGGAAAAGTCCTCCCTCGAAGCTATGGGAGATAGACCAGAACTAGCTCCTGGATTACCTTGGGAGGCCTGTGTTGTCCATACTCCCTGCCTCCCCTCCCCCAGCCCACTCTCTGGGATCCTCTCTAGCACAACCTTGGGGTCCATGGGACATGTGTCACAGTCGGGAGTCATCTCATGACTCTGTTCCTCTGCTCAGTCGGAAGATCTGTAGGGCAAGGCCCTTTCTAGCCCACTGCGGTGTCCCAGGGGCCAGCCCAGCACTGAGCACAGTAGGGAGCTGCTAAATGTCAGCAGATGGATGATGAAAGGGCACATGTGTGGCACCCTCCTGGGGCAGGTGAGGCCTGAAGACCACCAATGCACAGAGCCTGGGCAAGGAGGGAACAGACCTCTCCAACGGCCATCCCTCCCCGCAGCAACCCTTGCATGGCTTCATTTGCTTCCTGTGTCTTTAAAGGGACCGGCCCTTAATTTTGATAAGCCACTTTCTATCAGTGTTTTGAACTGCAATTTATTATAAGCAAAGATAGCTCACTGTTGAATCAAGAAACCAAAGGTCTTAATTGCCTGGCTGTCCCAACACCCTGTTCTATGAGGCATCCCAGGCAGGACACCGGCTGCAGGGCCTGGAGAGTCCCCAGGCTCTTCTTTCCCTGAGGCTCAGTGGCATCTGCCTCCCTCTGTGTAAACAGCCTCAGCCCAGTTTCTGCCAGAATCTTCCAGTCCTTGGAAGGAGCAAAGATCAAGAGGCATCTAGCCCCCTCGTGGTCCCCCACCTTGGGCCAGGGGTTTGGGCCGGCACCGTCTGCTGCTCTGGATCTCCCAGCTGGGAATAAAGTTGCTGGACCGGAGGGCTGTTTGTCTTTCTGGCTGTGGGAGACCAGGGAATGACTCATGCCACCTGTGCAGGGACCTGTCGTAAGGAACAGAGCAGAGATCCTTGTCCTAATGGATCTGGCTATCGGAGGACAAAGAGGGGACATGCTATGCTGTCTGTCTAAATCTGCGACACACATGCATGTTCAGGTACTCCCACAGCCCCGGCCACCATACTCATGCTTTCTACTCACCAACTTAATTTATAGAAATGATCTTCGATCCCGAGGTCTCCAGACTCCCTAGTGATTCTTTGAGAAGCCCTGAGCCCTCCAACTCCATCAAGACGGCCAAGCAAGAGCTAGGGATGTTTCCTTGTATTGCATCAAGTGACATTTGGATTCGGTTTTCTACCAATTATGCACAGAGAGCTAGGAGACTGAGTGGTTATTATGCACCTGACATTATACAATGTGGCAATGCTGTTCCACTGGCATTTCTGTGTGAGACCTGAGGCTGTGGGACCCATGGGGTCCTGTTCAGCACCAGGACCCAGCTCAGCTGGCCCCTGAGTGGCCAGGAGCATTGAAGCCCGGCACTCAGTAACCTTCATCTGCTAATGGGGTGAGAAGCACAGGCTGGGTGGGGTCTTCTTTCAGGGGTCAGAACCTGGGCCCTCCTGCAGGTTGGGGTGGAAGGAGGCGGCTGCTCCCAGGCCTCCTTACTCCAGAATTCTAGGATGTGTCTAGAGGTCTGAAAGTACATGGATGAGGGTCGTTGTGCACTCCTTCATTCTGGGAGCCCGTGGGCAGGCCCATCTGTGTGCTTTTCTGGGGGCTGGACAGAAGAGCCTGAGAGCTGACACAGTGATGGGTGTTTATGAGCAAGTGAGTGAGTGGGCTTGTGAATGAATGAATGAATGAATGAATGAATGAGTAAAGGCTAGAAATGCACTGTAGGCAAGTGTTTGCTGGGCTAGAGGCCAAGCCCCAAGGGTGGGCAGGTGTTTCCAGAGAGGAAACAGCGGAGGGGCTGCTCTGAGCCCTGGTAGCCCATTTACTGACACAGAAAGAAACTCCGTGTGGGACGGAGCTCCAGGAGTCCAATTGACGAGAGAGAGAGGAGGGATCATATGAGCAAGAGATATTGAGACCATGATTGGAAAAAGCACAGGGACAAATAGCCAAACTAGTGGAAACACATGAACTGTGAACCAATAGCTGAGGAGCCCCCATGGAACTGGACCAGGCCCTCTGGATAAGTGAGACAGTTGATTAGCTTGAACTATTTAGGCGGCCCCCAGGTAGTGGGACGGGGACCTGTTCCTACTGCATGAGCTGGCTTTCTGGAACCTGGGGCCTATGCAGGGACACTTTGCTCAGCCTTGGTGTAGGGAGGAGGGGACTGGACCTGCCTCAACTGAATCTACCAGGCTCTGCTGACTCCCCAGGGGAGACCTTGCCTTGGAGGAGGTGGGAATGGGGGGTCAGGGGGAAGGCTGGAGGTGGGAGGAGGGAGGACAGGGGAATCCGTGGGTGATATGTAAAACTAACAGAAAATTTCTTAATAAAAAGAAAAGAAAAAAAAGAAAGAAAGAAACGCCGTGTGGGACTGGGCGCTCAGTGATGGTGGGTTCATCTAGTGAGCCTGGGATCTGCAAGAGAGGGAGGAGAGAGGGGGAGATACAAAGAGAAAGGGGATCGAGAGAGGAAGGGGGAATAGAGAAAGGAGGAGGAGGAGGAAAAAAAGGCAGGGGGAAGGACATATTGTCACCAAGGTTGGCAAGGCCTCCATTGGGGTCATCCTTCAAGCACAGGGCAGACTCTGATGGTGCTTGGTGAGGTTCCGTGGGCACACTGACCAGGGCTTGCTTAATTTCTGTGTTGACAAGCAGTGACCCACTTCCCTGCAAGGTCTCTGCCTCACCCTGGGCCCTGGACTAAGGACTTAGCACTCTGAGGTCCTGCCTCCCTGTCTTCCCAGCCTAGCCAGGTTCTAGGGAACATGGAACATGGCCCCCTATCGTGAGAACAAGACTCATTTCAGCTCTAATATGCAGTCTGGACCTCTCACCCAAGAGGCGACTGATCTAGAAACACAGGTACCAACACTCGGAGGGAAAACCACCCACCACACACCCTTCCTTGTCCCAGGAGCAGAAGCACCCCCTGCTTCCACCCCGTCTCATGTGACGTATCTATGGCGATCTCAGGGATCCCTCAGTACAACATTGGCATGGAGCAAAATGAGAGGGCTGGGGGCATGACTCAGCCAAGGAACACTTGCCCAGTGTGGGCAACAGCTTGACGTCAATCCCCAGGATTGACAGAGAATGGTTCCTCCTCCAGGGGGCAGGAGACAGAGATGCCCTGAGGCTGAGAGGTTCCCTGGGGCTCCAGGCATGGGCACTGCCTCCTGCCATAGCCTGAGGCTTGGCTTGCTGGGTGAGTGTCACAGAGCCCCCTGTCTTTGGCCCTCACCCAAGGCTTCCTACGGTATCAGCTGGTAATACAGAACGGAGAAACCACCAGGGACAGGAGGGCCATAGCACACATCGTCCCTACAACATATTCAGACAGTACATGTGATAGCCAGGCGTATTAGCAGCGAAGCAGGACAACTTGGAGTCTGAGGTCAACAGTCAATCAATCGATCAATATAAGCAAAAGGGCCCAGGTATCAGCAGCCTATGTGGGAAATGATCATACATGTCCCCCAAACAAGTGGGTTCTCCAAAACACTGGGCAGAGGGGGGTATTGTCCCAAACATGCATTTAAGTCAGAAACTGAATCAGTTCCTCAAATTTCAGAACCTGTTGGAAGATGCCAGAGGCAGATAAGTAGGTCCTGACCACAGGTGCCTGGGAGGAGCCTGGCTTATTGGGTACAACCCACGTTCCCTAAGGATGTCACTCCAGCCACTTACCATCATGTGAGGGTCCATCCAGAGACATGTCACATGGTTAAGATGTGGACAAGGTGAGGCAGGAGGTTTCAGGGGACCTTGTCTTCAGTGTGTCCTTCAAATGGGCCTGGGAATTGGCTGGGCAGTGCATTTGGACTTGAGTCTCAGAGCTTTCTCTGAACATCATCAAATCTCAAGGTAGAAGAAACAGAGAGGGAAGAGGAAGGTCCTGGTGAGACCCCCCCCATATCTTAGTAAGTTTTTCCCACAAATGAACAAAAACACCTTTACATTGGGTAGGACCAGGGCACTTCCAACTCCCTCCGTCCCCACCACATACAGCCACTCTATACCTCCCTTCTTGTTTCATGGCCGAAATGCCTTTAAGAGGTTGGCTGGCTTTGTTTGTTTATCTGTTGTGAAATGTTATTTTAAGGTGTGTTACTTTTGTTGATGTTGCATTTGTTTAACTCTGTGAAGCTGTGTTACTATGACTGTCTAGAACACTTGACGGTCTAATAAAGAACTGAGTGGCCAGTAGCGAGGCAGGAAAAAGGATGGGCAGGGCTGGAAGGCAGAGAAAAGAAACAGAAGGAGAGATCTGGGAAAGGGAAGAAAAAGCAAGAGAGGAAGGAGAGGCCTTCAGGGGCCAGTCTTCCAGCTACACAGCCAGACACAGAGTAAGGAGAAAAGAAAAGGTATACAGGACTAGAGAAAGATAAAAGGCCAAAGGCCAAAGATAGATGGAATAATTTAAGAAAAGCTGGAAAGAAACAAGCCAAGCTAAGGCCAGGCATTTATAAGTAATAACAAGACTCCATGTGAATTTATTTGGGAGCTGGGTGGTGGGCCCCCAAATAGTAAAGAGCCAAAAGAGCAAAACCAAACAACAATATTTATCAGATTTAAGACCACCCCTAGGGTATCTTCTAAATGTAGGCACAGTAAATACAGTGTACACGGAACCCTTCTGTGATGCCGTCCTTTGTGTCCTATGGGTCCTGGAGGACCCTCCAGGACTTCAGGGATCTTTGTTCCTACCTCTGCTATTGGAGGGTGTGTGGCAGACAGTGGCCAGGAAGGGAGGGGATGGAGGGGAAGGGGTGGTCACAGAGAAGGTTGACATCTTGGATCCTACAGCTTTGGGGCAGCTGTCAGAGCACCATCTACAGCTGGGCTGTGGAGGCTGTGTGTGGCCCCTGAGAACCCAAACCGCATGTGCCCCAGGAGGCTGCTGCAAGCTGGGTGTTTGCAAGTCCATAGTAGAGACTGGATGCCACAAGGGCTTACAAGGTGTCACGTTCACTGTCCCCCACACAATGTCACAGGCCCCAAAATAAATCGCTGTGTCATTTTCTTATTTATTTCAAGCACAGTCTATTTATGGAATAAATGTTAGAAAAGATCAATAACTGAAGAGTCAAAAAGAAAATCACCTGAGGTCAGCAACTCCAGACCTCACCAGCTTCTCACTCTTAACCTTTGACCCTTTCTTTAATGTACATTATGTGTATTTAGATAAAACAAGGTGACATGGATAATCTTGCAATCACACACAAAAAAAAAACTGGTTTTGTCATGTTTTCTAAGCATGCATCGGACGATTTACCAATGAATTTATATTGATTATCCACTGAGTTCCAGAAAGTGTCATAGATGCTGGGAGAACAGCAGTACGCAGTCCCAAAGGCTGGCAGCACCCTCATCCCCGACGGCTGACACTGTTGTTAACCTTGTGCACAGACCCTGTGCTAGTCCACTGTAAAGTCAGCTTTACCCCGTTTCTACATCTGGGCAGAAAGGTTGTTCTCAGCATGTCCTGTTGCCGGGACCGTCTTTCCAAGATGCTGTGATGGACCAGGGTGGAGCCCTGCGTGTGCAGCTCTGGATCTGAGGTCTCTCTGCTTCTCGTCAGAGTAAGATCACGTCTTTGGGACCACCCTGCTGTCCATGTGTGCATCCCAAGACAGAGCCACACCCCTCGAAGGAATACAAGAGAGGCCTGTTCTTTTTGCTTCAGATACATTTGCACCGCACAGGTTTGAAACCCTTTAGAACCTCCCCACCGCCAGAACAAGGGAGATGCCCATCGACAGGAGCAGGTGGACCTGCAGCAGGAAGCTATGGGCAGTCCAGGGCTGCTAGCCACCTGCAGTGCGCCTCTGAGTTTATCCTTCCAGACTCTGGGTATGCATCTGTAAAATGGAAGCACACTGTGGTGAGGAAAGCTATGCCTGCTGGTACTTGCCTGTGCCCCTGCCAATGGGCCATGATTATACCTCAGAAGGGTTCTAAGAGTCGGGTATCTGGAGCCCCACTAGAGAAACTGAGGCTAGGAATCACCCTCCAGGGAGAAGCCCCAGTGACCTGCACCTTCTCTAGCTCCACCTCTTTTCACCAAGTCCCCAGTCCATGAGCCCTAATTAGAAAGCACTCCCACACACCTCCAATCACAGCAGCTAAGAATGGGCTTCTAAAGAGCCAGGGAGGTGGCAGCATTGGAGACTCTGTCCAGACACAGGTGACCAAGTCCTCTGGGCATGGAGGAGCTAACAAGGAGGCAGACTAGGCCTTGGCTCCCCTGTGACACGTGGAAAATATGTCTATCGGGGGCCAAGCAATGAGGCAGGCAGGGCCTCTGAACCCAGTCAGGGTTTATGACAGCCACCTCTCTGCTCCGACAACCCCAGGGAGACAGCATCGTCCCATCTCACAAATGGAACACCCGAGCACCCAGCCCCAGCCACCTCCGTGGCCACCCTGTGAGTCCCATG
Source organism: Peromyscus eremicus (assembly GCF_949786415.1). Classification (NCBI taxonomy): domain Eukaryota; kingdom Metazoa; phylum Chordata; class Mammalia; order Rodentia; family Cricetidae; genus Peromyscus; species Peromyscus eremicus. Next base: position 1,384,466 of record NC_081438.1, on the reverse strand, counting down.
GCTGATGTAACAAACCACCAATAGTTTAGGGGGTTAAAACATCACAAGTGGGGCCATGGGTAAAATCCTTGCTGCACAAGCATGGGGTTTTACCTGACTTTTACCCCAGGCACCCATATAAAAGCTGGAGCTACGGCATACACCTGGAACCCAAGTGCCGGGGTTGGAGTGGAGACAGGTGGATCCTGGAGCTGGCTGGACCGCCATTCAAGCCAGTTCAGTGAGCTCCAGGCTCACTGAGAGCCCACGTCTCAAAAAAATAAGATGGAAAGCAATTGAGAAGACATCTGAAGTCAAGCTCTGGCCTCCATACACATGCACACACTTGTACACATGTACACTTGTGTATACACACACACACACACACACACACACACACACACACACGAGCACACAGTTACAGAGTTCTAGAGTGGACCTGTAGTGAGCAGGGGGGAGGGGGCAGTGTTTCTCTTGGCATCTAGAAGCCCATTCTTTGCTGCTGTGGTTTGGAGGTGGTACGGAGGTCCCTCCAGTTTCTCACGTGATGGCACCTTGGTCCTTAGCGTAGTGGTAAAGAGGTGGGACTAGTGTAGTGTGCAGGTCACGGGGGGGGGGGGGGGAGCGTCTCCTCTAGAAGGGATAAAGGCAGTTAATTCTGACAAGAGGGTTTAGGGGGCAATCCTGGCTGCTTGCCACACTCTAGTTTCCTGTCTGGCTGTGTGATCTCTCTCTCTCTCTCTCTCTCTCTCTCTCTCTCTCTCTCTCTCTCTCTCTCTCTCTCTCTCTCCTCCCCCCCCCACCCCCCGCCTCCTCATGTAGTCCAGTCTCATGGGTAACTCACATGCAGCCAAGAATGATCTTGAACTTCTGATCCTTGATGCTGGGGTCACGGATGCACACCACCACACCAGGGTCACGGATGCACACCACCACACCAGGGTCACGGATGCACACCACCACACCAGGGTCACGGATGCACACCACCACACTGGAGTCACAGATGCACACCACCACACTGGAGTCACAGATGCGCACCACCACACCGGGGTCACGGATGCACACCACCACACCGGAGTCACAGATGCATACCACCACACTGGAGTTACAGATGCACACCACCACACCGGGGTCACAGATGCGCACCACCACACCGGGGTCACAGATGTGCACCACCACACCGGGGTCATGGATGCGCACCACCACACTGGGGTCACGGATGCACACCACCACACCCAGGTCACACAGTGCTGGAGACTGCACCTGGGACACGTGCGCGTGCGCACACACACACACACACACACACACACACACACACACACACGCAGCCTCAGAAGTTACTTCATTGTAACAGAAGGCAGACTGCTGTCCCCGGCTCCTGGAAGCACCACCTGCAACCACTATTTCTGCGCATCGCCTCTGCGTGGGGCGCCCAGGCCCCTCTCTGAAGTCCACCCTGGTTGTTCTTGGTTTCCTCCCTGTCTCAGGATCCGTGACTTCGGCGTTATCTGCCAGGTCAGGTAACTTCAATCCCTCAGCACTTGGGACATGGCTCCTGAGGAGGCCACAGAGCTTTGCCATCCACAAGACACCTCAAAAGACCAGATTCAACACAAGACTCTGTTTTTCTCAACCTCAGCCTCCCAGGCCTTTACAGGTACCCATGGATAAAACACCAAACAAACTACCTTGGTGCAAGTTTATCCCCAGTTCTTCATGGGGACACAGTCACACGACTTTATTCTGCTGGGAACTTGAATGGACTGGAACAGCCTGTGTTTCCACAGCAACCCTGAACATCAAAACCAAAGAAACCCTCAGCGGACAGGGAGCAGGCTGTGAGACTTCTCCCTTCGCATCTTGGATACAGTCAGGGTAAATGGCTTCATTGCCCTTCCGGACCTCGGTTTACCAATCTGCAGAATGGGGGTAGAAACCTTAACCTTCCCATAACGCAGGCTCTGCTGGCGGGTACACTAGCACCCAGTGCCCTCCCCCAGTGCCCAGCTCTGTGACTATAGAGGCACTTCCTAGGCTGGACAGATGGGGCCTCAGCCTGCTCGCACTAGAGCCAATTTCCCCGGCTCATTGTCCCAAACCAAATTAGGGGCTCACAGACTATGCCACTCAGCCTTAATTGGGACTCACAGATGCCCCGCCCGGCACTGCCTTTCTTCCCTGTCCCCCTGTCCCCAGCCAGGCCATGCCTTGGGGGAGCCAGAGGCAGCCTGGGCTCTGCCACCTGGGCCCTCACAGACGACGCCTCAGTGTAAGCAATTAGGGCCAGGCCGGGACTGCTGGTAATAGGGAGGTGCTGGGCAGCTGGGCCCGCATCGATCCCAGCCTCTGGTGACCCTAGGGAACAGAGACAGCCAACAGGCAGGCAGATGGTGGTCTCCAGGGCCCAGCCCCACCCCCCCATCCCCCCCCATCCCCACCCCGCGGTGCCGAACAGTCACTCATGGACACAGGCCAGGAAGGAAGGAGGCCCCTGCTCCTGGAGGCCCCGTGTGAGCCTGCGAGCCGGGTGGGAGTGTTTGGTCCTCACCAAACACTGTATTCAGGACTGAGCCCCCCTTAGGGGCCTCGCCCTCCAAGCACCTGAAGCCCCGTGGTCTGTTCTGCCCACGTCTGGCCTCTGGGGTCAGAGGTGGAGCAGCTTCCCCTAAAGAGCGCGTGCCTAGGACTCCCTGTGCCCCGCCTCATGGAAGGTTGTAAGGGCTGGTGGGTATGGCATGGCTGCCGGCAGCCGCAGGGTGGCCATCTGGGGGTCTAAGGAGGCCTGAGGCGAGGGAAGGACCCACCATCCGTGGTGTCTAAGCCCACCTGCCCCACCCAGGGGCAGGGATGGGGCTTTGCAAACAGGAAGCCGGAGCCTCCGCTCTGAGGCGGGGTCCCCGGAAACTGCAGCCCTGTGGGGTTCTGAGGCATGCGGGGGGCGGGACAGGTGTCTGAACTACACGTAGAATGTGCCGTGGGTCTGTGTCTGAGTGGGGACACTTCCACCTGACTGAAAGGAATGGTGCATACGAGCATGTGCATGCGTGTGCATCTGTGCCCGAGTGTGTTCATAGTGTGTCCATGTGGAGTGGATGTGCCTGTGGAAGTGTACATGTGGAGTGGAGGGTATTGAGTGTGGTCACACGTGTGTTGCCTGTATGAGTGTATGTGTGCAGTGAGTGTGGGTGTACATACAGATTATGGGTGTGTGTATATTTGAGTGTGCATACAGAATATGCACATGTGGGAGTATACACGTGTGTGTGCACTATGTGTGTATAATGATATACATACAGAGTGTGCAGTGTGTGTGCATGTGGTGTGTTGTCTATATGTGGGTGTACACAAGAGTGTGCATGTGTAGGTGTGCAGGTATGCACAGTGTGTGTATGTCTGTGTGTGCATGTTTATACTGTCTTCTGAATGTAGTGTGCACGTACGAGGGTGTACATAGAGAGTGTAGGATATGTGTGCATGTGGTGTGGGGGGTGTACATGTATGTGCATGTGGGTATACATACAGAATGTGCATGTGTGTGCACACATGTGTGTGCATGTGTGTGTGGGTGCACATACTGAGTGTGGAGCATGTGCATATTTTGTCTGCTGCCTGTGAGTGTGCATTAAGTGAGGGCAGACCAAACTGGGGGGGAGATGTTCTGAGGAGAGGGAAGGCTGAGGGACTGTCGGGCTTTGGGCCTCATTTCTGTGTCTGTTGCCAAGCATGGAAATGTGCGTGGAGCCTGCTGATGCCAAGCTTGGGAGGCTGCAGGGCTGGATGTAAACATTAGTTAGTCACCCTCTCTGGTCCCATCTTCTCTGCTTACAGCACAGCCACAAATAGCCTGACCTTCAGTCGCCCCTCCCCCACATCCTGAGCCAGGACTCACCAGCCCCGTTCCGAGGAGGGGACAAGGACTTGAGGACTTGTCCAGCTGCAGCTCACCAGGTGGGACCCTCCCCTGTCCAACACACACGCACGGTTGTGCTGGCCCACAGGGAGGGAGCAAACTTGCCCACCTTCCCACCATCTGTGTCTCTAAGCAAACGGTGCCTCAGTTTCCCTACCTACAAAACGGAGGGAAGACTAAGAAACTGATTGCCTCCTACCTCGGTCTCCCACCCGGGAACGGCTGTGTGTCCAGGAGCGGTGTGGGGACTTTGCTGACTGGCACAAGTACCCACGCATGCCACCTGTCGTCACCCTCTTGTCTCATACGTGGCACCCCTGCGCTACCCCCTCCAGTCATTCCTCAGGAGACTTGGTGTGCCCACTGTGTACAAGAGGACACAGGTCCAGAGGGGAAGCCCCGCCCACCCCCAGCTGGTCTATGCCATGTGCCTGGGGTCCTGCACATAATGCTCCCTCCATCTGCCTCTAAAGGGCAGTGGCTGGGGATAGAGAAAGGAGAGGGCCAAGCCCCCTGCAGCCCTGCCAGGCCACAGGGCTGGGGAGAAGGCTCCTGTCCAGCCACCCAGCACAGGCTGGCTAATTGCTGCCGTGAGGCCACTGCCCTGGACCGTGACACGGGCCCCTGACAGATGTGATTTATGAAGGCCCTCGGCAAAGCGGAACCCACTCAATGGCCTATTACCTCACTTAGCAGACACCTTGTCACCGCCCGAGAGCCGGGTGTTAAAAATACAAGCCAGGCGGCCACTGGACGTGTGCAAGTCTCCACCTGCTGTGGTCCAGATCACGGCCCAGGGCTGCTGCTCTCCCGCCCAGCTGGGCTCTGAAGATGCCCAGGCCCTCACAGATGTCATCAGCCTGGGTTCCAGTAGCAGAGGGTGAGAACAGACACGAGGCTTCGAAGTCTGACCATCCTAACCGTGGTCGGCATCCCTGTGGAGACCATGCAGCTGAGGCCTATCCGGTGGACCAGAACCAGGTTCCCAACCCCAGAGCCCTGCTGGCCTCATCTTACCTCTGTTGCTGTGAAGCTACAAGATGCTCCGAGGACCACTGACCAAAAACTCTCTTCCTGGAGCTCCACAGGTCTGTCCCTCCCTCTCACAGGGGCCCAGGGACCCCCAGAGTCGCCCTCTATAATCCAGGCTGCAGCTCCTGAGGCTGGCAGACCCCAACCGCCAGGGGCTTCTGTCCTGTGCCATGGACCTCAAAGGCCCAATGCAAACCAAAATCACAAAGCCCTCGACCAAAAGCGGCAAAACATCACATCGCCAGGGTTCTGGAAGCATGTCCAGTGCTGGACTTCCACACAGCCTTGGGAAAGACCTGTTGGCACGTCTCCTTCAGGGCCCAAGCACGTGTGTGTATCTGTGTGTTCACGCCTGTGTGCCTGTCTGTGAATCCACAAAGGTTTTCAAACAGTTAAGATTCAAAGGGGCTGACCCCTTAGGGGAGGCTTGCCAGCCAATAGTTTCCATCTCCATACTACTACCTACCTTGGGCCCTGTGTCCTGGCTGGGCTTTCTGGGAGGAGCAGGAGGGCTATGCCTACAGGTCCATGGACACCAGGCTGGGCAGCCTTGACCCTGAGCATGGAGGCCAGCAGGCCCCCTCACACCTCCGTTCGTCACTCACTGACAGGGCCACAATAGTATCCGTAGCTGGCTGTGCTCCAGGGAGCTCATAGTCCTCTGGGCAAGGCAGGAGGTGGCAGAAGCTGTGGGGACCCAGAGGAGGCCACTGACCCACCCTCCGACTTTGGCAGGCCTCCCAAAGATGACTCATCAGTGGGGATCCAAAAAAGGGGGTGGCAGCCGGACAGGACGGGAGTGTCCGACCAAGCTCAGGCCTGGGCTGGGAGAAGCCAGGTCACCTGGCCTGCGGGATGTCTGGCTTCTCTGCCACCCGCACCTCCTATGATTCTGCCAGGCCTCGGTGGACACCTCGCCCTGACTTCACACATGCGTGCACACCTAGCCTTAGAGCTCTGAGGTCTTTCCCTCAGGAGCCAGGGAACAACTCACCTCAGGCTCCTCCTCCCCACGCACACCCTCTTGTCGGCAGCCATATCCTATGACCAAATCCCAGCTCCAAGAAAGGGCTGAGCAAATGTGTGTTCGCTGGCTGTGAGTGAAGACAGGAAGACCTGCCCATTTGCAAAGAGTAAGCTGAGGGCTTTGGCCCCTGACGGACGCAGGCAGGGTGACCGACCCTCGATGCGGGACTGCGATGAACCCTAACACCATGGGTCTCTGTGGACCACAGAGAGAAGCCTGAATCCACCCCACCTCTGCCCCTCCCTCGGCCTCTCCGAGGAACTCATCTATACAGTGGGATCTCCGGAAGGGTTAAATGCTGAAGTGCCGTGAGGAGGTGTTCTTAGCAGGCTCTGTTAGCCTAGTCCTGGGGATATTTCCTCTCTACTCCTCGGAGGTCAGAGGGGACCCTACCATCATCACCATCGCCACACAGGGAGCTGGTCAGGGAGAAGGAGAAGGTTGTCACCTATGTCCAAGTCATTTCCCATCATCCTTTGCCCTGAGGGAATCTGCTGGAGCTCAGGATGCTTGCAGGAGCCATGAGACAGACTCGGGACCCTTTTCCCACCCCTCCACCTCACCTCAGGACCCTGGTTGCTTCATCCCCTCCCTGAGCTGGGTGGCAGATGGGTGGCTTTGCCCCAGGGGTGCAGTGTAGCCTAAGTCTAGAGAGAGTTGCTGCACAACAGAGCCTGTGGCCCTGGCTGAAGAGTCAGCCTTCAAAGTCTGCAGAATTCCATCAGGGCCCTGACCCTGAACTCTCCATTGCTCACCCACCTCTATGGAGCCCCTGCCTGGGTCCCCTCGCAACAGCAGAGCCCAGAATCTACATTAAAAAGAAGGCTCAGCTGAGGTTGTTCAGCCAGATCAGACATTCATTCAACAAACATTCCCAGCTTATTTAGAGGCATGAGAAGCAGAAACGACATCAAGTGACCACCATCTCCTAGGGCCCACACTTCAAGTGCATTAGGTTAGGATATAGAGCCCTGGAGTGGGAGTGGGGGGATAATTGGGGACACTCACAGCCAAAGCAGTGATGCCCAGATAAGGAGGAGGAGGAAGAGTGGACTCCACAGAAGGGAGGAAAGGAGGAGCCATATGTGCAGAAATCAGGAGGCAGGAAATCCCAGTAACAGTACTGCAACCGACTCAGAGTACAGACAGGTGTAGCACAGGGGCCTCACACGCCAAGCCGGCAGCTGTGTTGGCACAGTCATGCAGGTGCTTGGCTGACCCATCAACTGGTCATTCGGCAGATCCTGGTGTTTTATGGGTATGGGCCCCAAGGAAGGCAAGAATCAAAACAGCTGAGCCTCTGGAATGGACCACGGTGGGCTAAGCAGAACCAGGGATCCTGCCTCTGCCCCAGTCAGAATAAAAGAAAGCCCAGGGTTCTCCACTGTCCATCTGTCTGTCTACTCCCATCCACCCATCCATCCACCCATCCATCCATCCATCCATCCACCCACCCATCCATCTATCCACCTACTCATCATCCATCCATCCATCCACCCACCCATCCATCTACCCATCCATCCATCCATCTACCCATCTACCCATCCATCCATCTATCCATCCATCCATCCACCCATCATCCATCCATCCATCTACCCATCCATCCATCCATCCATCCATCCACCTACCTACCCACCCATCTACACACCCATCCACATAGTCACACATCCATCCATCCACCCATCCAGCTTACATCTCTGTCCATCCATCCATCCTTCCATCTACCCATTCATCCATCCACTCATCCATCCATCAGTCCATCCATCTATCCATCCAGCTCACACATCCATTCATCCATCTATCCAAGTCACACCCACCTTCATAACACAAACAAATACCTCAGCCCAGCCCCCAAGTTCACAGACCAAAGTGGAATAAATCGGTGCAGGTGGGTGTGAGGGTAAGGGAAGTCGCCCTTGTCCAAGCCAATGGCAGAAGCCCCCAGAGCTTTGTGACTTCTGACTCAAGCCCCAGACCCAGCTTAGGCCAAGCTGGGCTGGGAGAAACATCCACTTTACCGCCATCTTTAGAACTTTGCACAGAGCTCCCAAGGAGCTGACCAAGTCAGGTGGGTGTTGGGGACAGAGCACAGCTGATCTCAACTCTATTTTAGCTTCTGGTGTGTCCCTGGAAGGCCTGGGCTGGGGAGGCTGGGGTTTTATGAGAGGGATTTGCGAGGCTATTTTCAGTAAGGATGGAGGATCAGTGTTACCTCGCCAGTCCAGCAGGCATAGAGGCTCAGAAACCTAATCCCGGCCACCACCCACCTGGGAGCTGAGCTGAACTGGCATCGGGTTCCTGAACAGTTCACAAGCAGGGCTCCGACTGACAAGGCCAGGGCCTGGCCCCATCCCACAGACAAGGACACTGAGGCTTGGAAAGGCGGAGGCTGGCATCGCAACCCAGCTCCTCCCCAGGTCCCAGGACAATAAGCTATTTCTGCTCCCAGGCCTAGCCAGTGCTTCGCCTAGCCACCATTAATCAGAGATGGCGATACATCACACTGCCGACAGGCGGGATGGTAGGCGCCTGTGCGTGCCAGGCTCCATTCCAAGCACGGGGCATATTTCACCATCCACCTGTTTTCACCCCCGAGACCACCCGGAGATCAGGGCTGTGCCCATTGGATAGAGGAGATTCAGTCATCACAGCCCTGGGAACCAGAAGATTGGCAGACTGGGGACATTCCCTGGCCCTCCAAGCCCCACCTGCCATAATGCTGCACCTCATGGCCGTGATCTAAGGAGTGACAAGACCCAAGGCATCCTCAGTTCACGCTGAGATAGAAGGCAATCCGGGCCCAATGAACTATGAAGTGGGGCCATAAATAAAAGTCTGGATTCGAATCCCACCCTGTCTTGGCTTGGCTACAACCTCCTGTGAGGTCACTGGCCTTTCTGAGCTTCAAGTTCCCCTTCTGAGACTTAGGGGTCCTTCTCCCCCCCACATGTGCACCCCAACAAAAAATGATCCTATCTGTGGTCAGATGAGGAATCTGGGGCCCAGAGGGACCAGTGGCAGAGAGGATGAATGAGCACTTAGAAACCGTGTCTCCAACCAAATGGCAGTTAAGAGGCAGGGGACTGGGTCTCCGCCTCCCAGACAGCCCTTCTTGGGAGCAGAAGAACCCCAGGGTGTAACCAGCCTCCTGTGACCAGCTGGACAGCCTTGAGCTGATGACCAGATCTCTCTGAACTGTCTTTTCTCAGTCTCAGAATGGGGACCGTCCTGGCAGGGGTGTGGAAAGCCAACAGAGGGCACCTGTAGAGTCAAGGAGGCTGCAGGCAGTTCTGGTGACAACAGGGGACCAGCCAGACCCTGCCAATGTGGGGGTCCAAGTGGGGTCCCCAGGACGTGAGCACAGGAAGGTGCAGGACTGCCTTGGAAGGCCAGTAGGAACAGGACTCCCGAGCCCACACTGGAAATAAAGGAGCTGAGTGAAGGAGCCGGTGCAGCTGCAGCCCATGTGGAAAAGGAGGCTCTTCCCATGCGCGCAGGCTTGCACTCCATGCGCGCAGGCTTGCAGGAGTGCGTGAGTGTTTTCTCTGCCCTTTCCCCATTAATCTGTTTGCTGTGCCCTGTTCCCGCCCTCCTACCTCCTGGGCCTGTTCATCCCGGGCTCGCTCCCTCTCCTGAGGGCTCCACGGGTCATTAAAACCGAAACAAGCCCGGCTCTGATGGTTAAACCAGATGCCAGGCGCGTCCTGCCGGCCCCTCTCGGGGTCAGACCGTGGGGGGCCTCGGTTCCCAAGGGGGACGGGCCAGACGAGGGGAAACCCAACCCGAGACACATGGAGATCATTTGCCAGAAGAATGGGATCCGTGACCAACTCCAGCGGAGGGCAAGGAGGGAGAGAGGGGGTAAGGGCAGCGGGGCCAGGCCAAACTGGGCGCCACCCTGTGCTGAGGCTGGCTCGGCCCACTGCAGGCTTCTCCCCTCCCCCAGCTCACCAAGCCTGGCCAGGCCTCCAGACCCTGAGGGCTCCCGTGTCCTCTCCAGTGTGCCAAGGACTGAAAGAAAGCATTTGCAGCCTCTGACCCCATGCAGGACACGGCCCTCAACAGACAGCTGATACACAGAAGATGAAATCCAAGGCTCAGAGAGGTTGTGTGACTTTCCAAAGGACACACAGCAAATCAGCAAAGGCATCAACCAGGGATTTCCCAGAAGGCTCTGCGCAGCTTGTTCCCTAGGAAGGGACAGAGTCAACTGGTCACCATTTGCCAACCTAGTCACGCCATACCTTCTCGCCCCTTAAGGCGGATCTCCTGACCATGGCTGGCCTCCATTTGCTTCTCTGTTACTTTAACAACAGTTGTTTTCCACACAACTCAGGCCCCATTTGCTCACCTACCCAAGCTGGATGGTTCTTCTGATACATTATATCATTTTTTAAATCTTGGCAAATTATAAATATAAAATTTTCCATTTGAGTTTCCCCGCCCCCACAGCCTGACCATCCAGCCATCAGCTCCAAGTGTCCCCACACCGGTCCCCTGTCTCCAAAGTGCCAGGCAGTCATTGTTCCCTCTGTGGCTCCTTCGGGCCCCACGTTCTGTCCACAAACCCACCACAGGTGGGTTCCAGGTCACGGCTATCTTTCCAATGTTGTGACCAATGTGGTAAAGCCACGGCTGCTTACACTTGCTCACCCCTTCGGAGGGAAGCCATGAGGTCACATGATAAATCTATACTCAGCGTCTTTACCGTCCCTGAACCCTGGCTCAGCCTGGATGAGGGGTGGGGAGCACCCCCCATCATCTCTTGCTTGGACTACTGCAGGAGACACCCCACTACACACTGCCTCTGCCTCAGCTCTTCTACAGGCTTGCCACGGCCAGCAAGGCCATCTTCAAATTCCTCTCCAGCTCCAATGTGACCCCTGCCTAGACCCACATTGCTCTCCGAAGAGAATTCACAGGCACCGTACTCACAGTGGAATTCCTAATGTCCCCTCTGAGGCCGCGCGTGCGGCTGCCTCTGTCCACACCACAGCCGTCCCGTATATGCTGTCTGCTGACTCAACTGTCCCTGTGGGTGCCTTGGAGCTGGGCACTGTGTCCAATGTATGTCTCCCAGGGTCCTGAGTACAAGAAGTCCTCTGTAAGTAAACGTCCTTTGTTAATAAAGAAACTGAAACTCTCGAAGAACTAGCCTGTCTGAGGATACAAAGGGACCGGAAATGGGTCTGTCTGCAGAAACCTATCAGCAAGGTGCCCAACAGGTGCTCAGTACACCCGGGGCATCCCGACTTCCTTGGACTCAGCCCAAACCCTGCCTCTAACTTGCTGTGTGACCTCTGTCGAGACTGTTGCCCTCTCTGGGCCTTGATCACCATGATCTGAAAAAAGCATCTTCGCCAGTGTCTGCTTAGTGGAATTTGATGGTTAGCTGCCCCATCTCCTCCCCCCCCCCCCCCCGTCTCCCCCCTTTCTCAGATCCCTTGTCTCAGCTGGCCCCTCCTGCCTGCAGGTAATTAGATGGACACAGTGGGGGTCGCAGGCAGGGGAAGCCACCACTGGCAGCTCCTTCCCCTGAAAGGGGCCCCTCAGCCCCTCCGGCCCAGCTCCATATCAGGAACAAAGGCCTTGTGGACATTCAAAGCAAAGCTCTGGGCTGGAGGCCAGAGTGGGCGGCCACAGAGATGGCCACGGGGCTCGTGGCGGGACGGCCGGTGACTGGAAGCTGTCCCTATCCATCAGTCAGCGGTGACAGCTCCTGGGGCCTTGCAGCCCCCCTATGGTCCAGCCAGCTGACCCTCCTCCTTCCCTGCCTGGTGGCCCCAACCAGTGACCTGAATAGCAGATCCTCCCCGAGCGGTGACGAGCAGGCCTCTGGTCCCGGCTTCTGTTCCTCTCCGGCTGCATCCCAAACACCGAGAGAAATGAGACAGCCACAACGGCCACCCTCCCCATGCCGGAGAGCTGAGTCCAGGAGTCCGGGAGGTGGAAGCTTGGTCTGCTGATGACTCGCTGGGTGACCCTGGGCACGCTTCAGTTCCTGCCCCGACACACGCACACACGCACACACGCACACACACACGCACACACGCGCACACACACGCACGCGCACGCACGCACACGCACACACACGCACGCACGCACACACACACGTACACACACGCACGCACACGCGCGCGCGCACACACACGCACACACTCCAAGCCTTTGTGGATCAGGTGATGCTGGTGTAATTGGTGCACCTCGGAGATGAACTCAGGGGAGTGCTGGTTTCAACCTGCCTCTGCTCACTTTTGCTGTGTTTCCCAGACAAGTTACCAAACGTCTCTGAGCTATGTATGTGCTCCTCCTAGCCCGTAAAAGCAGCGCCGGCCTTTCTTTGTGAGACCAAGATAGGGTCAGATGTGAGAAAAGCATTCTGGGCAGAGGGAACAGCTGGAGTGAGCGCTCAGAGACAGGACCACACTGAGAGCATTATCTCAGGCATGCATGCAGTGGAAGTCACCCTGCCTATAGCGGAGCAGTGAGGCAAAGGGACAGTGGCCGTGAGCCTGAGCTCTTGCTCCGGTTCTTGGCCTCTCTGGTCTCCAGGCCAGAGACTGAGACAGGAGAGCAATACCAAGATATGTCTCTTAGAGGGAAAGAAGGCCTGCGCTGTGAACCTGGAGTGCTTCTGAGTGAAGGAGGAAGGCCCGGACCTGCTTGTCACCATCCTCACCGTGGGCCATGTGGAGCCGTTTGGCAGATGTTACTGGCTTCCTGTCAGCAGGTGCTTTTCTTTGGGAAGCACAGAAGCCAGGGGCGTCAACTGGTCCAGGAGTTCCTACAGCCTGGGTGGTAAAGGGAAAAGGCCCGGCTACACACCCGTCACCGGGAAGATGCCCCAATGCGTAGTGACACATCCGTGCTGCGGAATAGCCCGTCGCCATGACCGTGTATCAACTGGAGCATCACGTATCAACAAGGATCAGGCTCAAAATAAGACTCGGAGCCAAAAACATGCCCACAGGACATGTCCGTGGGAGGGGCATGCCTACAGAACACGCTGAAACAGGTCTAGCCACGCCCCATTTCCTGAGCACATGCGCGGAGGAGATGGCGATTTGGGAAGGGCGGAACCAAGGCAGAACGGGTAGGGCGGCCTAGTGGCTGCCAGCACCATTGCTCACCTTCCGTTTATTCCTATTGTGGTCCTCGCATGCCCAGCGCTGCCCCGTGCTCGCCCCATGCTCGCCCCTTGTGGCTCATCTGCCTTTGCTGGGAGACCAGTCCCGAGGTTAAGTGTGGGGTTTTGTCTGTAGCTCTGTGTCAGCTCCTTGGGGCCTGGGATGTAGTAGGTTCTCACAAAGCTGTGCTGATAGCCCTGGAGGGAGGACGAGGAGGAAAGATCCCCAAGACCGAGGGGCCAGCAGTGCGAAGTGTCCACAGGCCTCGGTAACAGCGAAGGTTGAGACTGAGGTAGAGGGTCACGGGCTCCCACTCTCGGCCTCTGTGTCTCCACCACCCTGGCCAGGTCTCCTGGACTCCACAGGCCCACTCTGTGGAGCAGGAAGGAACCCTGTGTCCCCGGGGAAGGTGGAAGGTCTGAGCACGGCCACCCAGGCACAGGAGGCACCTGGCTGCTGTCAAAACCAGTTTCTCCCTCTGCGTCAGAGAACCCAGAGAGACGGGGGTGAGGAGAGACCGGGCCTGGCACAGCGGTGCCTCTTGCCCACCGTGGCCTCACCAGTGCCGCATGCCTCTGGCAGTGACACTCACTGTATCCCAGCTCTGTGTCGCCTATCACCTCCCAGGCCGCTCTGAGCCCTCCTCCTAGGGCCCATACCCTGCTGCCTGAGTCCTCTTCTGTGCCCACCGTCACCCACATGGTCCCCCACCGACCCCAGGCCCCACTGCTCCAGCTGTGCCCTCCATCCAGGGCCTCCACCACGGGTTTTGAACATGCTGTCCTCCTCTATCATGACACTTCCTCTCCTCCTCCAACTCAATCATCAATCTTGGGTATCCCTTTTTAATATCACTCCTCCGATGGTCTTATAATCAATCGCTCCTACAGCCTTCCTGAATGCCCAGCATGGGCCCCCAGAAGACCTGAGCTCCAAGAGAACAGGAGCCTATGTTGCTCGGGTAGGTTCAGTCCCTGTGAATGAACAACCAAGAGTGTGAATGAATAAATGAATGGGCCAGTGTGTGAACAAACCAGTGAATTTATATCTGACCAAATGAATGGATAGGTGAGGAGGTGAATGAATGAATGAGTAATTGAACTGGCTAGTGGGTGAATAAATGAATGAATGCATGAGTGAATGAGTTAATGAATGAGTAAATGAACTAGCTCATGGATGAATGAATGAATGGATGGATGAGTGAGTGAATGACTGAATTAATGGATTTGTGAATGACTAAAGGTACAAATTAGTGAATGAATGAGCAAATGATGACTGAGCACTTGGATGAATGAGTGAGTGAGTGAGTGAGTGAGTGAATGAATGGGCAGATGAGGTAATAAATCAATGGATGAATGAGTGAACAGGCCACATGTGGCTCTTCTAGGTCAATCCAAACATCCTTTAGGAATCTGGTCTCTAGAGAGTACTGCCCTGGGTGGCTACAGCCTCCCTGGAGTGGGCTGGAAGAGGTGAGTTGAGCCCCAGGCTGACTTCCCTGCAAGACAGTCAAGGAATGAAGGCCACTAAGCCCCAGTGGGCATCGAATGCTTGGGTGGGGAGTGGGCAAGAGCCAGACTAGCAGAAGGCAGGCAGCACCCCAAATGCCCCCAGGGGTTCAGTTAGGGTTCCCACCAGCAGGCAACTAAGTACATGCAGAAAAAACCAAGAGGCCTGAGACATGGCCAGGGAGGGGCTGAGCCTGGGGACACTTCCCTTCACAGCCTGGACAGCGGCTGAGGACCAGGACATCAGGGTGGAGGGGCCGGCTCTGCTGACTTCAGCTCACATTGGACATCTGCATCAGAAGGCCCAGCCCACACTTTCATTGTCCCTGTTTTCAAAGGCAGAAACTAAGGCTCAGAGAAACCAGGTGACTGGCCACCCAATAAGGGAGAGCTAACAAAAGGCTCAGAGAGATGGCTGGGGTCAGCCAGCAGGCAGGTGCCATGGAGGCGGCACCAAATGAGGTCTTGTCATCCTCCTCATTAGGCCACATCTTTAGCAGCCCTGACACTTCCTTCTCCCCTTCTCAAGGGAGGTAGGTTGGGGTACAGGCCTCAGGTTCCCCAAAAGGCATAGTGCCCTCCTGTCAGTGTCCTCTGGCTCTCCCAACAGAAAGTTTCTCTTTCACATGTATTTGCTTAATGTGTCAGCACTTGAAACTATGAGGCTCCTGTCACTGGCCTGGGACCTGCCACAGCAGCTCCACCTGTACATCAGGCTTCCACAGAGGGAACAAGGTGCTGCTGTGGAACCATCTTTTTGTACACTGTAAAGATTTGTCACTCAGAATGGTTTAATAAAGGGCTAAATGGCCAATAGCTAGACAAGTAGAGGTTAGGCAGGATTTGTGAACAAAAAGAGAGCATGGGAAGAAGGAGGGTGGAGTCACTAGCCAGATACAGGGGAAACAGGAGGTGAACATTCCATGCTTTAAAAAAAGATACTGCTATGTGGTACAGTGTAGATAAGAAATATGGGTTAATTTAAGTTGTAAGAGCTAGTTAGTAACAAGCCTGAGCTATAAGCCAAGCATTTATAATTAATAATAAGTCTCTGTGTGGTTATTTGGGAGTTGGCTAGTGGGACAGAAAAATCTGCCTACAAGGTGCAGTAGGTTCTTCTTGTACAGCTCACAGATCTTCGGGGTTCCAAGTTCAACAAAGAACCTGTTGGGTGAAGGAGGCAGCAAGGAAAAGTCCGTGTAGGGACAACTTGGAAAGCTAGCCTCAAGTACTCCCACTATTCCAGTCTGGGCCAGGAATGCTGACTCCACATGAGGTACCTCTGTCTCGGGCCCTAACATCATGCTTCTGACATCACGGGTGCTCTAGCTCAGGGGCCAGCTGGACCCTGCGAATACTTGAAGACTGCTACTCTTGCAAAGGCCCTGGGAGTAGCCAGGAGCAAGCCTGCAGGGGTAGAGCTTCAGCCTGATGCTGAGTGAGCCCAGTGAGCCCCCGAGAGGGAGAGGGAGAGGCAGGATGGAGAGGAAGAGGAGGATGGGAAAGAGGAGGAAGAGGAGATGAGGAGGAGGAAAAGGAGGAGGAGGAAGAAGAGAAAAGAGGACACCAGAGAAACAGAGAGGGCAAAGAAGGGAGAAAGAAAAAAACTAAGATGAGACGTGAAGGGGCAGAATTGGAGGGAAAAGAAAGAAGAGACATGGAGACGATAGAGAAATGGGAAGGAGAGAAGAAGGGAGAGGAGAGGGGGTAGAGGAGAGAGGAAGGGAGGAGGGGGAGAAGGGAGATACAGAGAAAAGGAGGGGCATCCCATCTACACACAAGCTGGTCCTCAGGAGCTCCTTCTCTATCCCGCCCCAGGACCAGGGACAGTCTGCCCTGTGCCCCCTTGGATGGATAGGTGGACAGGTGCATGCATGTAACTATGATGTGGCAGATAGATGGATAGATGGGTGAATAGAAGGATGGATGGATGGATGGATGGATGGATGGATGGATGGATGGATAGCTGGGTGGGTGGGTAGATGGATAGTTGAATGGATAAACAGAAGGAAAATTGTGTGGATGAATGGATGGGTGGGTGGATAAATAGATGAATGTAAGGACTGATGAATGGATTATTAAGTGAGTGTATGAATAAGTGAGTAGCTGGATGAACAGATGGATGGATGACGGGCAGATGAATGAGTAAGTTAATAGATGAGTGGATAGGCAGGTGGGTGGATAAATATATAGATACCTGGGAAGAATGGTGGATGTATGATTGAACTGATGGATGGTGAGTGGATAGATAGAAAGACAGCAAATGGATGGACATATGGGTGGATGAATGGTGGATAGATGAGTACATACACCTATGAAAACACTGATGGATGAGTGAATGGGTGATGGATATGTGTCAGGGAGCACTGATGAACAGACGATTGGTGGATATATGGATAGATGGAGAGATGGGTCGACAGATGTTTGAGTGGAAGAGAAGGGCAGTTTAATGGACGACACAGTCCATGCTGGTTGAAGGGCCTCTTCTCTTGTCTCAGATCATTCCAGCTATCCTCCAGCATCTGCACCAGGATCCAGACCAACAGGCTTTCTAATTCAGGAATTCATGGTGAGGACTGACCAGGGACTAGAAGATACAGAGACTAGTGAGGCAGTTTGGAACACAAACAGGTCAGGTCCAGGCCCAGAGCAAAGAGGGCTGCCCAAGGGTTGTCCATGGAGAAGGAACAAGACCACGGCCTCGTGAGCAGACCAGAGTGGGACACTACAGGTAGGGTTCAATTACTGAGAACCAGCATGGCTCCTTGAGCTCTGCCAAGCTCTCCTGGGGGGAAAGGTGAAGGCGGCATTCACTTGGGGACCCAGTGGAGTCAGGATGCATTTTGGAGATGGGCTTGAGTTTTGGCAGTAGGACTGTTGTAAGAACGGATGAGCCGATGGAGTTCCCGGTTCAGGTTTAATATCAAGGACAGAACGTACGTCGATCTGTGTAAGACTGGCTGCCATTTTTAATGGGAAAGTTAAGGGCCCCTTTGTTTATTCACAGGAAGATATTCACAGAATGTCACTGTGCCCTCTGCCTTCCCATCATGCCAAATCTAGAGACAATGTACCAAGTCCTCTGCGTCCCAGACATCAGCACAACATGTACCCAACCAAGCTACCCACAGCTCACCAAATCCCCCCAAGAGTGACAAGACCAAGTGTCTGAAGGTGTCGGGTTCTCCTGTCCCTCCCCAGAGCTAGCTGGCCCAATGGCAGCCAAGCCTGCCCCCCCCCCCCAGGGAGTAGGCAGTCTCCTCCAGTGGTCATGTGTTAGGGTGGTGCTAATCCCTCACTCCTGTGTCTGGACAAGCACATACAGGGTTTGTCCAATGGCAACCCGGGTCCACGACCTCGCAGCAGAGAGTGCAGCCAGCAGCTGGCCCTCCCTGCCTGCTTGACCTTGGGTGGGCTGCATTCCAAAAATGATGGCCCAGGAAGGGGTCATGCTTGAATTCTTCTATGTGCCTGCTGGCTCCAAGGGTCTCCTGACTGACAGAGGAACAAAGTCTGAGAGCCAGGGCTTCTGGGAAGTGCAAGAAAGGCCTACCTTACCCGCAGATCGCAGGTCCCATCCAGCCAGCTAATCTTCACACACCTCAAGGACATTAGGAAATGAACTGAAAGACCCACTATGAAAGTGGGGAAACTGAGCCCCTGGAGCCAGGGCCTTGCTGCAGGCCACAAAGAAATTGGGCTAAGCTAAGGTTAAACCCACAAGTCCTAGCTTCCAGGTAAGTGCCCTGTCTTATCTCTGAGCGCTCCCCAGCTGGGTAAGGGTGTGAGGTGGCTTGAGACAGCAAGGAGAAGAGGAGTGATGAAGACATGGGATCCTTCACTCCTCCCCAACTCCCACATCACTCAGATTCTATCCCTCCCAGAAAGGTTCTGAGAGGTCCTCACATGGCCCCCAGGGGCCGGGTCACACAAGGCTTTACAAGAGGCTAAATTTAAAACTGCAACCCAGACCTCAGGACAGGGGAAAAACACTTGGAGGAGGGGGACCCCGGGTGAAGCCAGAGCTTCAGGCTCCTGCCCAGGCCCTCTGAGTCACCCAGGGGACACAGTTCTAATGCACAAGGGAGGGGTTTGGCACCAACCGCAAGGCTTGGCCAGACGACCTGTCACCTAGGGCTCTCTAGCTCCTACCTGGAGCCATTGTTCCTCATTGGCCAGGAGGAGAGGAAGAGAGACAACCCTGCACAGGGCCAAGACTAACACTTCCTGCCAAGGAGCAAAGTGTGCTTCCTGTGAAACACTCACTCATAATCGAGGTAGGAATTAATCCCATGAACACAGACAGAAAATGTTCAGAGCAGGCGCATGGCAGCTCCTCGTGGGTGTCTCTGGTCTCCTGGGTCGCTGCACAGGAACATCTCACATAGGACTAGGGACCTCACTTGCAGCACACACACACACACACACATACACACACACACACACACACACCACATACACACATATTCTCTCATACATATATACATACACACAAACACATATACTCACATACACATTCACACACATATATATGCATACACATACATATAACACTGCACACACACACCACATACACATATATTCTCTCACACATACACACACACAGACATACACACATACACATTCACACACACATACACACATGTGCACACATGTGTGTACATACACGCACATACACACATGCATGCACATGTGTGTACACACACACACAAACACACACACTTCTTGCACCACACTGTTATCCAGAAACCTAAAGGAGGAAAGAACTTTGGTGTGTAGTGAAGAGTCAAGACAGAATTCTGAATGGGTCATAACCAGAGACTAAAGGGAGTCACAGGGTCTGAAACAGGGTGCAGGTTCCAACATGCATGTTCTCCCCACATCAAGTCACCTCAATGTCTTGCTCACAGAACCCCAGTCCTGCCAGATTAAACCAGGGATCTGCTGAGCAAAATGTGGCCTGCTGAAACTGTGCTGGAGGCCCAGGGGCTCCTGGGTAAGCAGAGGTGTGGCTCACATCCCCCCAGGGGAGTCGAGGATAGCAAAGCATGGGCCTCCACATCTTCATCTGTAAAGTGGGTGTAGCCGTAAGGGAGCAGGGTTGGGCAGTAAAAGCAGACATGAACAAAAAAGAACCAGTTCCTGGGGCAGAGTCTCCCACCTGGGGGAAACTGAGGCCCAGAGACAGGCGAGATGGACGCAAGCTGACCTCACAGAGGAGGCCGTGGCAGGCAGGCCTCCTGCTCATGTTTGACAGGTGTGTCACCACGGAAGGGGCCCCAACAGACACAAGAAGGGAGCAGGGGGCCAGGGCCACCCATGAGCCTGCAGCATCCCTACCCCTGAACTCCTCTGCAAGCTCAGGATGCTGCTGAGAAATAGTCGTGTCCCTGAGGGGGAAACAGAGGCACACGTCTCTGTCACCTGCAGAGATTCCAGAGCCAAGTGCATGACGAGGCTGGGCCTGCAGCCAGTGCTGACACTTCTGAGATCCCGCTGCAGCCTGCCGGGCTCTGTCCCTCTGTCACCAGTTTCCCGGGTGTCCAAGTCCAGACAGTAGCGTTTCTCCCCTTCCTGCGGCCCAGATGGCGGCTGCCTCCTTTGTCCTGGGGGTGCGCCTTCTTTTGCTTGGCTCTCCCTGGCCTGCTCTCTCTTCCTCCCCCAGCCCCAGTCGAAGGACTGAGGAGCAATTCCCTGGATGGCAAGAGCAAACAAAAGAAGCTGCTGTCAGCTAGTCCCAGGGCCCTGCCACCCAGAGCTGGGGGATATGGAAATGAGCTGGTGCGTATGCAAATGAGGCTCCTGGTGATTTGCATGGGGCTGCAGGATGTGGTGGAGGAAGGCAGTGGGAGGCTGTCAGGTTCTGCCAGCCCCTCTATGGGGACTCTTCTTGGTACTTGGCCTCTGCAGATAACCTCCCCAGGGACAGCCTCTCTGAATGCTGGTATGAAGGATCTGGGCAGTTGCAGGGTTTCATCCTTTCTATCTGGGTAAATAAATGGAATTTTCTGTTTATTGCCTCATTGTGCCAACAGGCTGCTGGTTGGATGTTTTATGAAATGCAGAGAGAAGTTTGAGATGGTGCTCAGTGAGACAGCAGACTGTGAGGGACACCCAGAGCAGGTGCTCCAGACAGGAAATATGCAGAGGTGTCTCCTCCTGCCCAGGCTGAGAATCCAAGACAGCTTTGTGGTGCTCTGGATGGTGTGCCTGAAGAATATTAGTGAGGGGGTCAGGCCACAAGGACCCTCCTAGCAGGGTCTGGCTGGGTGGAGGATGGGCAAGGATATGAGAGAGAAAAGGAAATAAGGAAAGAGGCTGAAGGATGGATGGGTGGATGGATGGATGGATGGATGGATGGATGGATGCTCTCTTAGTAAGAGTTACTATTGCTGTGATGAAACACCATGACCAAAGCACCTTGGGGAGGAAAGGATTTATTTGGCTTATGCTTCCACATCACTGTTTATCATCAAAAGCAGTGAGGGAAGAACCTGCTGGCAGGAGCTGATGCAGAGGCCATGGAGGGGTGCTGCTTGCTGGCTTACTCCTCATGGCTTGCTCAGCCTGCTTTCTTATAGAACCCAGGACCACCAGCTCAGAGATGGCCCCACCTACAGTAGCTGGGTTCTTCCCCCATCAATCACTAATTAAGAAAATGCCTTAAAGCTGTACCTTATGAAGGCGTTTTCTCAATTGAGGTTCCCCCCTCTCTGATAACTTCAGCTGATGTAGAAGCCACGGAGAAGTGCTGCTCACTGGCTTGCTCCTCATGGCTGGTGCATCCTACTTTATGATAGAACACAGGACCACCAGCCCAGGATGATATTACCCACAAGGGCAAGCACTCTCTGACTTAGGCCCAGTCCCCATACTTGAAAATGAGACAGACAATACCAATTCCAAGGACCTGTCTGCTAGTTCAGCAGAGACAAGAGAGGTACACCAGCTTCCTCTGCACCCAATGTAAAGAACCTAAGCACATAAGCTGGGCTTTCCCATCGATGGGCTAAGGTTATGACCCGACACACCCAAGGCTTAGAGGAAAGCAGATCTCACGGATACAACGGATACTTTCTCATTGCTATAGTAAAATGCCTGACAAACGCAACGTAAAGGAAAGAGGGCGTATTTCAACTCACAGTTCCAGAGGGATAGCAAGGAAGGCATGGTGGCTGGAACAGGAGGCGGCTGGTCACATGATATCCACGCTCCGGAACAGAGAGAGAAGAATGTTGGTGCTCAATTCCCTCTCTTCATTTCTACAGTCCACGTCCCCAGTCAGGGAATGTCAGCCACCCACAGTGGGCGGGTCTTCCCACCTGAATTAATGTAATCAAGATTATCCCCATGGTGGGGAGAGGGGGGAGATTATCCCCACGGGCATGCCAGAGGCCCATCTCCTAGGTGATTCTAGATTCTGTTGAATTGGCACCTGACAATGATCACCACAGCAGGTGTGTAACCCTGGCATAAGATGCAGTTACCACCCCACAGAGGCCACACTGTCTCCACATAGGCTGCACAAGAATGTAACACCAGGGCCCGGCTGCTTGCTGCTCAGGCCATGTGCTGGATAGTTCTATGTCAACTTAACAGGAACTAAAGTTATCTGAGAGGAGGGAGCCTCAATTAAGAAAACACCTCCATAAGATCAGGCTGTAGGCAAGCCTGTAGGGCATTTTCTTAATTAGTAGTTGAGAGGGGGGAGTCCAGCCCAGGGTGGGTGGTGCCATCCCTGGCCTGGAGGTCCTGGGTTCTATAAGAAAGCAGGCTGAGCAAGCCATGAGGAGTAAGTCAGTAAGCGGCACCCCTCTCTCTTCCCTTCAGGCTCCTGCCCTGTTTTGAGTTCCTGTCCTGACTTCCTTCTGTGATGGACTAAGATGTGGAAGCGTAAGCCAAGTAAACCCTTTCCTTCCCAAGTTGTTTGGTCACGGTGTTCATCACAGCCACAGTAACCATTACTAAGGCCACATCTGCGGCAGCCCCTCTTCCTACACAGATGCTGACAGGCGCCTACCGAGACACCGTGTGAAACTCAAGCTAACAGAGTCCCAGGTACCAGGATCTCTCACCTGGGGACGTGAATTTACATCAGAGGGACATTGGCACCACACACCCTGCTCCCCAACCCTTCCCTGCCTCCTGCCTGGGAATCAGAGAGCCTGCCTGGTGGCTTATGCCATGAAATCTCCCCATCCTCAGAAAAGTATATAAACAGACCCCATTTCTGTCGTGTGTATCCCCAATTCCTTTCTGTCTGTTCTCAGTATTAGGGGCCCGAACTCTCCTACGAGCCCTGGCATGCTTTTGCCTCTCTGTGTGTTCATGACATTAATAACCCTAATCAATACTCCCACCTTAGACACCGTTCAGGCTGTCATATCAGAGCTGTGTGAGACTTGGACCCAGTCATTCCTGGCTTTCCCCTGCTGGAAAGATCCTGCAGGGTCCCCATCTACAAATCCTGTGGATGATGAACAGCATCAACAGATTGGAGATCCAGAGCCATCTGGTATACCTAGGATCTTGGCTGCTGCTCCTTTGCTGTGTCTGTATTACCTACACAATCTCAGGGAGGGGAAATTGTTTTTTAACTTGAGAATTCAGTCAACCATGGTGTGTATGTTGGAGGGAGGGGGGCATGTCTGCCAGGAAGCAGAGAGAGAAGTGGCCAGGGATTACCCAGCCCCAAGGAAACACCACACTCCCACCCCAGTTACCTACCTCTTCCAGAGAGGTCCTAATGTTTCCACAGCCTCCCAACATAGTGCCACCCTCTGGGGTCTAGTCAAACAAAAGACCAACAACTCCCCAGTATTGTCCAGGGAGGGGAGTCGCTAAAAGGATCTGAGATTCACTTTTCTTCTGTAAACCTCAGTTTTTGCTTCTGTGAAATGGGCCTTAGATAACTACCAACGATAAGTTGTGTTGAGCAACTACTGTGAGCTCAGCTGAGAGGGTTGACTCTACTTCCTTTATCCTCACTCCCAAAAGGAGCAGTCTGCATAAGACAGGGGTTGGCATTCCCAAAGTTACACACAAAACACTCAGACCTTCTGCCTCCCAAGACCATCCACCTGGCTCCTACTGGAACCTGGCAAGACACAACACAGGTTAAGAGGGGCAGACGCCTTATAAGGCCAAACTGTGCTAAGTGGCCCTGGAAAGGTTTTCCTACAGAACTGAGGAATCTTGTGTCATGCAGGCTAAGTATGACAGTTAGGTTATTAATGCTGTGTAGACATGTCCATAAAAAACCTGGCAGAGAGTAGGCCTTCTTTCAGCTTTCATTACTGCCCACAGCCCAACTCCCTCCAATGACCTCCACTAGAGAACCCCCTCCATTGAACTCCACTAGAGAACCCCCTCCAATGACCTCAACTGGAGAACCTCCCTCCATTGACCTCCAATTGAGAACCCCCTCCATTGACCTCCAATTGAGAACCTCCATCCAATGACCTCCACTAGAGACCCCCCTCCAATGACCTTCTCTAGAGACTCCTCTCCATTGACCTCCACTAGAGAACCCCCTTATTGACCTCCACTAGAGAACCTCCCTCCATTGACCTCCACTAGAGAACCTACCTCCACTGACCTCCAATTGAGATCCTCCCTCCATTAACCTGTACATTGGAACCCCCTCCATTGACCTCTACTTGAGAACCCCCCTATATTGACCTCCACTTGAGAGCCTCCCTCCATTGACGTCCACATGAGAACTCCCTTCATTGATCTCAACCTGAGTAGCCCCTCTAGTGAACTTCAATTGAGAACCCTGCTCCATGACCTCCACATGAGAACCACCCCTACAATGACCTCCAGTTGAGAAGCCCCCTGAATTGACCTCCTCACAAGAACCCCCATCCATAGACCTCCACATGAGAACCCCCTCCATTGGCCTCCATGTGAGAGCCTGCTTCATTGACTACCACATGAGAACCCCTTCAATCGACCTCCACTTGAGCACCCCTTCCAGTGACCTCCAATGAGAAAACTCCTCCACTGACTTCCACCTAATAATCCCCCTCCGTTGACCTCCACATGAAAACCCCTTCCATTGACCTCCATGTGAGAACTCCCTCTATTTACTTCCACTGAGAATCCCTCTCCATTAACCTCCACTTGAGAAGTCCTCTCCATTGACCCCACCTGAGAACCCCCCTCCATTGACCTCCACCTGAGTACTCCCCTCCATTAACCTCCACTTGAGAAGTCCTCTCCATTGACCCCACCTGAGAACCCCCCTCCATTGACCTCCACCTGAGTACTCCCCTCCATTGACCCCCACTTGAGAACTCTCTTCCACTGACTGCTTTAGAACCCCTTCCATTGACCTCCACTTAAGACCCTCCCTTCATTGACCTCTACATAAGAATCCCCCTCCATTGACTTTCAATTGAGAACCTCCCTCCTGACCTCCACTGGAGAACCCCCTCCATTGACCTCCACTAGAGAACCCCCTCCATTGACCTCAATTTGACCCACTCGTAGAAAATGCAGCTTCTTGAACAGAACCTACTAACAACTGCAGATCCCATTTACCTGGAGCAGAGCCAAGATACAGGTCCCTGGAGTCACACAAAGCCCTCCAGATGTGCTTAATCCCATCCCGCATTAATTCTCAGTGGCCTCGGGGCAATTTAGCCCTTCTTGGCTGGTGTGTTGGCCAGTATTACCTCGTGGCATCAGCATCCCTGGGATGTGGCCCATGTTGGTTACCCACCTATTGCACATGGCCTCTGGAGCTACCAGTTGCCGGCGTTTAAATGCCCTGTAGGCATCACATGCACAAGAGCAAAACAAGAATAGAGCTGGCCCATAGAGATTATCCGGGGCCATTTTACAGCTTTGGAACACAAAGCCCCAAGGCATGGCTTTCTAGGGGGGACTCCTAGGAGATCAGGAGGCTGAGATATAGGAAGCCTGATTTTGAAAGTGAGGAGAAAATCAAGGAGGATCAGGATCCAGAAGCCACACTGCTACGGCCCCTGGCGTGGGTAGATATACTCTCATCCCTACTGCTTCTGATGTGGAGAGATGTTCTTATCTCTGCCTCCCTTGTGTCTGCCTCAGAACAACCTCTGCACCATCAGTTCCACCAATGAAGGACAGCAGCCCCATGGGGCTCAGGACCTACTCCAACTCCAATATAATTAGTGCCTCCCCAGGGTCTTCCTGGGGTTTGAGGTCTCCCTGGAATCCCACCACGAAATGAAGTTCTCAGGCCGATATATTCTATGACAATGGTCTGGAGCATAGCATCTTGTCGGCTAGAACTCCTGACTTCATACATTTCTCTCCCCTTCGCTGCACTTAAATATTAAATGTAGTATTAATAGCTCACTTTTAATTACCCATCAGTAATGTACTAAGGCTCAGTAATTAATGAAGGGAAGGACCCAGCCAGGAATATTTCCTACTCCTCTGGGTGCTAAGGGCCGATGGGAGGGAGCGATTTGCATATGATTTGCATGTGAGGTTTGGTGGCCCTGGCTGGGAAGACGGAAGAAAGACACACAGGCTCAAACATGAGGCTTGCTGTGGACCCAGCCAGCATCCAGCACTTTCCAGGGAAACATCTTTCTGTCTCTCAGATGAGAAGCCTTGCACAGCTTTGCGGGCACTGGTGTCCTTGTGTGCTGAAATGTGGATACTCTCCCTAAACTCACTTTCAGGTTAAATTTCCATTGTGATAGCAGAGGTGTAATCTTAAGCGATGCTTGGGGGCCTAGGCTGATGAACCTCTGGGGCCACTCAGGGGGCTGAGTTGGTAAAGTGCTCACCTAGCATGCATGGAGCCCTGGATCTATGCCCCAGCACCACACAAACTGGTGTGCCGACACACTGGTATGGCGATATCAGCACCCAGGATATGGAGGCCGGAGGATCAGGACTTGAGGGTTACCCTTGGCTACTGAAGGCTGCTAGGATACGTGAGACCCTGTCTCAAAAACACGGAAACAAAATCAAAGATTAATTCCAATCAGGCACGGAGGCGTACACACCTTTCACCACAGCACACTAGAGGCTGAGGAAGGAGGACTGTGAGTTTGAAACCAGCCTGGGCTACTTTATCTCTAAATGAAAGTTTCAAAAGGTGTGGCTCTAGCTCCGTGGAAGAGCACTTGCCCACTGTGTGCGTGAGTTCAACCTCCAGAAAACAAACCAAAGTACCCTTTAGAAAACAGTCCGGTATCTCAACAGTCATAGAGCGGCCATCTGACCCAGCAGCTTGCTCCCAGGAGTACTATGAGAAAGGAAAACTTGTGTCCCGTGGAAACATAAACCACCATGTGACATGACACAGGGCAGGCATGCAAGGCCCGGCAGAGTTGGTCCTATCCTCTGTGGATAGAACTCTAACCCTAACCCTAACCCCAACACCTCTTTAGGGTCAGGGCTTAGGGCTGGGGCTAGCTGCTCATAGGAACCAGTGCTGTGTGGGTGTTGAGCATCCAGCTGAGTGCAGAGTGGGTAGCTCAGGTCCTCCCAGAGTGGGTGGCCTGGGTCCTCCCAGAACTGAGTCTGTGGCCACTGCCTGGTGGTCAAAGCCTGAGCCTGGACTGTGAGTGTGGCTGTCACCAACTGCTGTAGTTTGACTTTAAGGATTTGTGTGTTGGTACTCGGTGCCCACGGCGTAGTACGGAGGAGTGGCCGACACCAGTGTAATGGAACTCATCTGTTACCCCAGCACTTGGGAGGCTGAGGCAGGAGGATCACACTTTGGAAGCCTGGACCACACAGTGAGTTCTGGGACCATCTGGGCTATATATGCAGACAGACACTGTCTCCACAAAGAAAGAATGGGAGGGATGGGGTGTGGAAAGAAGGCAAGGGATGGGAAGAAGGAAGGGATGTGGAGAGAATGAGAGGAACAGGGGGAGGAGAGAAGGGGAGGGGCCTGAGGGGCAGGTCCAGCTGGAGGTCACTGGGTCTGGGTGTTCTGCTCTCGGGTGGGTTGATGCAGTGCTCACTCACGGTATCGTGTGTCGTAAAAGCGCTTGCCTGCCTGGCCTTGGATTCTGCTCCAGCTTTGTTTACCCTGAGACCCCTCCCCAGCTCACAGATGCTCCTGCCATGGTGCTGCTCACACCTGTGGCCGACCCTCACCTGAGCAAGACCCCTGGATTTACATCCTTGCACCCTTTTTCTTTACCAGTCACCCAGAATCCAGGCTTTTCTAACAGCAACAGAAAATAAACGACTACACTTTCCTCAGAACCATCCATCTTCATCGTCCTCCATGAACACCCCAAGACTGGACGTCACCAAAACATGCCCATCCCTCAGCCCTTCCCAGAGTTCTTCATATCCGTCTCTTCATTGACCACACAGGGTTTTCCCTGGGTTTATCCAAGTCGCCCATACTTAGTGAACATAACTGGTACCAGGTGAGCGCCTCTTCTCTAGAAACTCAACGTGGTTGTCTGTGAAATGGGCCAACCCTGGCACCACACTGTAGATATGTCCTATACCCTAGAAAGGCCCTGCACAGTGCTCATGGGCAAAAGGACACTCGGCAATCCACACGCTGCAGGATGAGCTTGGGACAGAAGTATTTCTCATTGGGCTGTTGTTGTTTTTCCAGACATTGGAATATCCATCGTGACAGTAATTTTCTACTGCAATTTCTAGTGTGACCCATGGTGTGATCCGTGGCGTGATGTTTTTCAGTTGAGGCATCAAGTGATACTCAAAATACCCTTGCTGTGGAAAGGTTCAGAATCCAGGTGTCCACATTAACTGGATGCCCAGCCCAGTCTGTGTTCAAAACATCAAAACTGAGACACACAACCCCCCAGAGCCCAGCATCTGGGACAAACCAGAGAACTTTAGAGTCATTCTTGCCACATATATGTACTTCAGAAAATGTGAGAGGTAGATACAAAGCAATTTCTTTTCTTAAAGATGTGTGTGTGTGTGTGTGTGTGTGTGTGTGTGTGTGTGTGTGTGTTCAGAGGAGAACTTTTGAGAGTCCATTCTATCCTTCCACTATGTGGGTTCCAGGAATTGAACTGAGGTTGTCAGGTTTGGTGGCAGCCTGCCCCCGAACCATCTTGCCTGCCCCAAGCTGTTGAATCTCTACCTGTGTGGTAATCTTCAAAGGTACGTGTTCATGTGTAATCTTATGCCACCCTCCTCTCCTTCAGTCTACCTCTTGCTCTCTCTCCAGGGGCCTCTCTGCACCCCAAGCCTCATCTCCACCCTCATCCTGTCCACGGTGCTCTTGGAAGTCCTGTGTGCAGGAGTCTGCCTGGACATTGCTGGTGCCCACATGCCAGCTCCCCTGACTATCACGAACAGCCTCAGAGGTTGTAAGAGTGTGCGTACCTCTCATAGCCCCCACTCCCCAGAGGCAGACCCCACAAGGACTCTATTAATCTCTGCCATCCTCTGAGGCTGGCGCCTCAGGCTGGCCAGAGAGGGAGGGGACACCTACCACAGTTCACTGGAGCCCTTAATGATCACGTCAGGTGGCCGGCCATTTATTAGTCTCCTTAGTGGCTGAAAAAAAAGAAAGAAAGGAAAGAGAGACAGAGACAGAGAGACAGAAAGAGACAAAGAGACAGAGAGAGGAGAGAATGCAAGCTGAGAATCTTCAGCACTTGGGAGTCTGTAGTTTGACTTTTTTTTTTCTGCCTGCTCCAAGTCTCAAATATTGAAGGGGATGTGGCTGGGTAGTGAGCCCAGTGGGGGAGGTGTGGAGGCTCTGAACTGAGCCCAGCTCAGCAGGCTGCACGTGGGTAGAGGCGGTGGGGCCCATCTTTGCCCAGGGCCATAAACCTCCCCTTTGTACATGTATTAACAGATCCACAGGGGTCCTTCAGATAGTCCTGGACTCTTCTGTGGAGACAAATGAGTGTCCAGGAGAGGTGTGTGGACAGGAGAGGAGAGGAGATAGGGGCCTAGGTTGGAAGTGGCGATGCCAGCAGCATGTGAATCCTCCAGACTCACTTTTCTCATCCACAAAATGGGCAGGACCAGAGCCAGCCTTGGAAATGGGGGGCCCTGTGAACATCATTGCCTTGACAGTCTCGGTTTTCTCCTTAAACTTGTGTGTTTCAAGAGCCAAGGGACACAGCAGGTATGTCCATGACAAAGGGGGACAAACAGAAGTTCTCTCTCTCTCTCTCTCTCTCTCTCTCTCTCTCTCTCTCTCTCTCTTACACACACACACACACACACACACACACACACACACACACCTCCGGAGCACTGGAGTCACGGGCATATGTCATCACACCAGCGTCAATTCATTTTCTGGTCACCGTTTTGTCCTAAATTTACTTCCCACTGGGCCGCCATAATGTGCAACACTCTGGAGAGTTAGGCCTTAGGAGACTCCTGGCACCACATAGCCTTTCCTCTCAGGGTTCTGGCCCCCATCAGGCTGTGCACTGGGCTGTGGTCATTGGTTACCTCCCCTGTTCCAGCCCTGTCCCCCAGGCACACAGGGCCCCTTCTCCCGCCTAGTTCAAGCTCTGGGCAGAACTTCACCACTACTCCTGGGTTACCTGCCACCCCAACGTTTCTCATGTCACAGGAGCAAGGGGTGGCTCCCCAAGGTGCCCCTAGAGCCACAGCCAGCCTTTGGCCCTACACGCTCCCTGACCACCGCTGGCAGAGGGTTTTCCAGTGCTGCATGCCCATTCCATTCTCGCCAGGACCTAGGATACAGGCACGGTGAAAATCTGCATCCTCCATGTAGGAAACAGGCACAGAGTAGTTCATTCACTTGTCCAAGGTCACACCGTATGTGACAGAGCCAGGATAAGCCCCCAACAGACTGGCCACAGAGGTGGGTTTAGACCACAGCCAAGCCTTCCCCTAGGGATCCGCCTCAGAAGGATTCCTCTATGTTGGCACCCAATTCACACTGCCAAGTCAAAGCCTGAGGGAGTAATAGAGTCTCTTGATAGCTGTGCGACTCTGGATAAGTCATTTCTCCTCTCTAGGAGCAGACCCACTGGGTGGCTGTCACTGCTTAGAGGGAGAAATGCTAAGGACTGATCCATGGGTCCATGGCTAGGCCCATCTTTGTGGGGAGGAGACAAGGGTCCAGGTCCCTAAGCTCAGACCAGGGTGACAGATCCCTCACAAAAGGCAATACCCAGCAGGACAGGGCGGCTCACTTGCCTCCTGCCCTCTAAGACCTCCTCATCCCAGGACCACAGCCCCTCTGCCCACACCCTTCCTTCCTAGGCAGGAACTGCCAGGAGGGGCTGGGCTGGTCCCAGCTCACCCCAGCTATGACCTTGAATTGAACAAAGTCTTTGTGTGGCCAGAAGCAGATACCATTGTCCCAGTGACCCTGGTGGCCCATGTTGGAAGCTGCCCACCAAAACAGCGAGGCGGTGCTCATGCCAGAGCCACATTACCTGGGGAAACTGAGCCACAGAGCGGCCAGAACCAGCTGATGATCACACAGACCTCAGTGGTAGCTGCCTGGCCCAACGCTGCCCCGCTGCCCTCCCATGTCTAGCCCACGTGGGCAGCAGGCACCCAGGGCATCCAATGCTCTCCCTCACGGGCTTCAGTGAACAGTGGACTCTCTCAGATGACCACATGTTCCTCTAAGCCAAAGGCCTGCCCAGGACTCCAGCCACCTGCCCAAGAAGAAAAACAAGTGCCTGACGCCCGCCCTCACCCTCAGGCACACAGAAGACATCCTAGCTGCATCATTATCCCTCCCATGGCCAAGCTGTGTGACCCTGACCAACCACCTTGCCTCTGTGGACTGCCTTCCCCTCCCTCATCCTTTTGGCTTACTGCAGTGGACCACACAGCTGTTCTGGCTGAACCCCACACCCATCCCCACCCTCCAGATGAGGAAACTGAGGCTCCAAGAACGGGAAGCTGCACACCCCCAAGTCAGGAAGCATGCTCAGGGCTCAGCAGAGGATGTGGGTGTCCATGGGGCATAGGTGCTTCCTGCCCAGAGCCAGAGGTGGGGGCAGGGCCAGCCCGAGGGGAGGGGTAACTCTTTCCTGCCCAGGGCCTCCTCTTCCACTCCCTCCCTCCCCCCCTCCCAAGGCTGCCAGACAAAGCGTCCTTTATCAAGATTGTGGCTGCGTTCTTTGGTGACACATGGGGACAAAGGAGCGGACCAGGACTGACAGGAAAGCCCTTGCTGTCCCACAGCAGCCCTGCAGCCTTCCCACGCCCCACCCGCCCCACCCGCCCCACAGGCCTCCCTGGAGCCTTCCAGCTTCCCTCCCCCCAAGGGCTCTGGAGAGTCTCCCGGGCAGAGCAGTCTCCGGCAACCAGAGCGTGATCAGGCTATCTGTTCGCCTCCCAGGTCCAAGAGCCTTGGTCTTTCTGTGTGTCTTTGACGGGTGTCTGAAAGGCCTCCATGCCCAGCAGCACACCGGGAGCAGGCAGGGCAGCTAGTACTGTTGTATTTCATTTTCAGCTCTGCCCACATGTCTCCTGTTCCCAGAGCTTTGCCCATACTGTTTCACCAGCCAGGGCCCTTCCTCCCTGTAACAGCCCCTCATCTCTCTCCAACACGTATCCTCATCCCGCTCTCCTCCAGGCAGCCCACCTTGGCTGCAGTATAGCTGCAGTCCTGGGTGATTTGTTGACCGCATGTGGACGCTTCTGCCCTATGCACCTCCCCCCTCACGGCCCACAGTCTCTTAACTGTCCCTATCTGCTCACACAGTCACCCACTATCAGAGCCCCTTAAGGGTGAAACCAGGCTTTGCCTGTTCCTTCTCCTCAGACCTGGACAATGCCTAGTCAAACTCAGACCATGCTTTTGAGATGAGTGGGTGGATGAATAGGTGACGGATGGATGGAAGGATAGGTAGATGGATGGATGGGTGGATAATTAAACGATGGATTAATGGATGAGTGGATGGGCAGACAGATGGATTATAAGTGGACGAATTTATGGATGATGGATTAATGGATGGATGGATGAGTGGGTGGCCAGACATATGGGTAGAGGATGGATAGATGGGTAGATGGATGGATGTGTAAGTGGGTTCATGAGTATATGGATGGATAAATGGATGGGTGGATTATGGGTTGGTAGCTGGATGGTAGGCGAGTGGATGGATACACAGATGAGTAGATGGATAGACTGGTTGGTTGAGGGAGGGAGGGTCGGTGAATGGGTAAGGGGGTAGATGGATAATGGACTGATGAAGGATGGATGAACAGATGAATAGGTAGATGAATGAACTGGATAGGTTTATGAGCAGATGGGTGTATGGACAGATGGGTGAACGATGGAGGGATGATCAATTGATGGATAAACAGGTGGACAGATGAATGGGGAAGCAAACGAATGTGTGGGGGATAAAAGGAAGGGAGGGAGGGAGGGAAGGAGGTGGGTTCTGGGAAGCGAGGAGGTGAGTGGCCAGCAGAAGAGGGTCTGCTCTCTCCACAAAGCGATGCTGCACCACTGACACCATTCCTCCCCATTTGTGCTTCCCCTCAGAGACTGGACCATGGGGACAGCATAAGCCTTCAGAGTTCCCATGATAAAAAATAGAAAAGATAGCTCGAGAGTTAAAAGCACGAACTGCTCTTGTGGAGGACCTGGGTTCTGTTCCCAACGCTCCCACGGCAGCTCACAACCATCTGTTGCTCTAGTTCCAGAGTATCAGACATTAGTTTCTGGCCTCCGAGGGCAAGAGGCACACATGTAGGGCACAGACATACATGTAGGTAAAACACCCACACACATAAAGTTAGAAGAAGGAGGAGGAGGAGGAGAAGAAGAAGAAGCATCCCACAAATCAGACTCCCTGGTCCAGACCTCTCAGCAGGAAAAAAAAAAAAAAAAAAAAAAAAAAAAAAAAAAAAAAAGCGCCACTATTTCCATCAGAGCCTCAACAAAATCTGCAGCCTGGCACCCAGAAATTTCTAACACCCCCCCCCCCCGTCTGTTCACATGTTCACTTCGGATGCATCTACCAGGTACATGGAAAGCATACAGAAAAGAGAAACCCAAGTCCAGTTCCCACAGGAGTTCGTAACTTGAACACAGCTTGAGAAACCGATGTGCCCATGATTCCAGAGGACAGACAACTGCCCAGAGTCACAGAGCAGGGCCCAGACAAGAAAGAGCTGGGACCTGGGGTTCTAGACTCCTGGACCTGGGGTTCTAGTCTCCTGGACCAGAGCTCTCCTCTCTCTAGTTCACATCCAGTCGGGGCATAAAACCAGGTGACAGTGACTAAGATGGGGAGGGGAGAGAAGAGGGGTGAATGCCTCTTCATCCCGGGGGGGTGGGGAAGCATCTGGCCACCTCAAAAGCTGGCTTTGCCCCCCCACACACACACACACCCCTGAATAGATAAGGAAGCTGGAGCGAGGTTGGCCAAGACTGGAGTTGAGCCAGATCTATTCAACTCCAGAGCCTGCTGTTGAGATGATAGAGCCAGGGCGCTGGGAGTGGCAACAGCTGGCTCTTAATTCAGAAAGAAGAGACGGGTGGGGGCGGGGGAGCATCCTCCCAGTGTGGAAATCTTATCCACAGACCAAGCCGGGATCGCCTCAGCGGGAGAGCCCAGCACTCCTTCCTGAGCTCACGCTCATCCATGTCTACACCTGAGCACCCAGGCCCTCCCCCAGCCCCAGCTCAGAGGGTCTTTGTTGCTTTAGCTGGGATGGGTGGCTCCAGGGAGGCCAGCAGTAGCCTTCCAAGCCGGACAGAAAAGGCTGCCTCTCAAAACAAACGACTTCCGGGGCAGAGGGCAGGGACGAGGTTCCAGGCGGGCCTTTGGGCTGCACGCGGCCCATTCAGCCAGCCCTGCCTGGCTGTGTGAAGAACACAGAGAATCAATCACGAGCCCTGTGTGTTTGCAGAAGGGTGCGTGTGGCGGGGAGGTGCCCGGGGACACGTGTCCTACTGCCTGGGCTCCCAGGCCCGCTGGACCCTGAAGGCTTTGATACTGAAACAGATTTTTCAGGCCAAAACATGAGGGGTGACATCGGTGGCCACGCTGTCCAAGGCTGCATTCAGAACTCTATAGTTTATTTGTGGGTCTTCTAGATAATTGTAGGGAGCAAGTAGTCTTGGAAGGCTTGTGGGTAGCGACAGCACAGTCTGGCGCTCATGCTTCTGGAACGTTCTGCTCATCGAGTGTGCTCCTTCTCCATGCCATGCATCTGCAGATCCGTGGCACCTGGGGCCTGGTGAGCACTCCATGAACGTGAGAAAACATCTTTTTGTGCTGCCTCTCTCACCCAGGCCTGCCTGGCTTGCCCTCCATCCGCTCTCTGGGCCTGTGGTCCAGTGCCCACCCCAATAGCTTCTCCACTTGCTCACCTGTGCTCTCTGGAAGCTCTCTGGAAGTTGTCCCCTGCCTGTCCCCACTCAGAAGTAGCAAGCCTGCTGCCTGCACCTCAGGCTTCCTGTGCTGGCAGCCATGTCACCCCAGGCCACTCTTCTTCCCTCCGGGGTTCAGTCTCCTCCTTGCCTTCTTGTTTCCTTTTTTGTTTTGGGGTTTGTTGTTGTTGTTGTTGTTGTGTTGGTTTGGTTTGGTTTTGTTGTTGTTGTTGTTTGTTTGTTTGCTACAATAGGATTTTGCTTTGTATCCCGGGCTGGCTGCAAACATGTCATGATGCTCCTGCCTCAGCCTGGTGCATCCTGAGATAGTGGCATGTGGGTCACATCTTCTTCTACAGTCCTGGCCTGGGCTGTTGAGTTGACTCTCCAGTCTCTGTCTGTGTCCAGTCCCAGCCAAAAAAGAGCCAGAACTCTGCCCTCCCCCACCACCCCACCCCACCACCCACCACCCACTACACCATGCACAGGTGGAGTGACCAACCAGAGAAGAACACACAATGGCTTGAGGTCACTCAGCCGGGATAGGTAGCCTTGGCTACCCTCTCTACAGGATTTTTTGATCTCATAAAGTAACACAGAATGCCCGTTTCCATCAAGTCACTCTCCCGATTTAGTAATCAAGACACTGGACTAGCAAGATGCCGCAAGGGGTCAAGGCTCCTTCCTCCAACAGTGCTGACTGGGGTTCTGTCACATGGTGGAAGGAGACAACCAACTCTAACACCTTCTCCTCTGACTTCCACATGGGCACTATGTTACACATGCACATATTCACACTTGAAAATGCATATGCACACACACACACACACACACACACACAATAAATGACAATGTACTGAAGTTTTTACAGAAAAAGAAATGCAGACGCTGAGACTCGGGGAGAGAAACCGTAGGTGTGAAGAAGGCTG
Organism: Peromyscus eremicus; assembly: GCF_949786415.1. Classification (NCBI taxonomy): domain Eukaryota; kingdom Metazoa; phylum Chordata; class Mammalia; order Rodentia; family Cricetidae; genus Peromyscus; species Peromyscus eremicus. The sequence goes on along the minus strand of NC_081438.1, from coordinate 1,348,667 downwards.
GAGGCTGGCGGGACTCACAGCACGCAACCTCCAGCTATCACAAGGGAAGACCTCAAATACACCGGTTTCCCACTGTTCTTGAATCTGCATTAATTGGGTTCATCCGGTCAGGGTCAACTTAACCTACTAAACACATTTGTCATTTTCCCCAAAGGGTGAGAGGCTATGTGAGAAAACGTCCCACCCGACGCCAGCTGAGGGGCTTCCCAGCAGAGGCCTCCCTTCAGGGGCCCCTGGAGCTCCTACAATGTCTCACTCTGTTTGTTCAGAGTTCCTCTGGCCCCTGGGAGAGTTGCGCCTCATTTCTTTTCCTGGTAAAACACCCTGACAAGAGCCACTGAGGGGAGAAAGGGCTTATTTTAATTGCACTACCACGCTGCAGCCCATCCATGTGGAGAAGTAGAGGCAGCAGGACTCTGAGGCAGCCGCTGGTCACACTGCATTTGTAATCAAGAACAGAGCCGTTCATTAATGTGTGCACACCCAAGTCAATAGTGTATGTGTGTGCTCGGCTCCCTCTCTGCACTCATACAATTCAGGATCCTCTGCCTAGGGAGTGGTGCCTCCCACATTCAGATTGGGTCTTCCCATGTCCATTAACCCAATTAAAGAAATCCCTCCAAAGCCTGCCCACAGATCAGTCTAATCTAGCTATCTCCTTACTGAGACACTCCTCCCAGGCAATAAACACTGTGTAAGCTTGACAGCCAAATCTAACCATCACATCATGCAACCTCTAAACACATTGCATGATGCTTTCACAACACACAGAGTTTAACCAGAGGTTGCTGACCTTCCCCAGGTTGGGACATGCTGTACTGATGGGTTCACAGAGAGGTGGCATTTCAAGGAATTTGCAAGGGTGTTTGGACATTCTGTGACTTTCTCCTTACACACCTGTCCTCTGTGTGAGAACCCAACCCAGGACTGTTCAACAGTACAAAAAGAAATGAGGCCAGACCTGTTCAAGATTTTTCTGGGCTGGGGAGATGGCTTGGTGGGTTAAAAGTGTTTGCCTTGCAAGGCTGGTGAGCTGAGTTTGGATCCCAGAATCGCATGAAAGCCAGATGCAGAAGAAAAGCGTCTGCCACCCAGCTAGGAGGTGAGAAGCTGGGAAAGAGAATTCCAGAAGCTCAGGGGCCAGCCCAAGAGAGGATATGTGTGCTTCAGGTGGCAGTGATGGAGCGGTGGGGTTACCCAAGTCCACTGAAGCCCAGGTGATGGTACCCCAAGCTCCAGATGCTGGATGTGGAGCTGCGGGGTTTGGTCTGACCTTCCTCTCCTTCCATTCCTCCTTTTTGGAATGGGAGTGGAAACTCCACGCCACTGTTTGTTGGATAACTAGAGAGGGGCTCTTCCTCTGGGGCTATGAGGAAGTCATTGTGAGACTGCTTTGGGGCCGCCCACTCACCTTTAAGCAACCCCTCATTCCTGCTCTGTAAGGATGCCCACGAAATCAGTTGGTTCCCCAGGATGAACGCTGACGGACTTGTACTTTGGTTTGTCATTGGGACCTTGCTGTGTCTCCCTAGGGAAGAAATTCTCCAAACACAAGGGCTCCCATTGAAGGGATTTCTTAGTCTCTCAGAACAAATTTAGGGCTTTTTGACATATTAGAATTGTTAAGCTTTGGGGGGCTCTCAGAGTGAACCTAACATGGTTCTCACTAAGAGATGTCCACAAATCTTTGAAGACCAGAGATGGAACTCTATGATTTAAAAGTGATGTGTGGGTGTCAGGCTGGCAAGGGGTGAACTTGTGAGGGTTCATCTTTGTTGTCAACCTGACAAGCTTTAGAATTATATGGAAATGGATCTCTGACTGTGTCTGTGAGGTTTAGAGCGGGTTAATTGAGGTGGGAAACCCAACCTGAATGAGGGTGTCACATCTTTAACCCATCAGCTAAGACTAGCATTCATTTCTCCATGCTTCTGGAGGCCGTGTGACGCCCACCTCACCCTCCTGCCATGCCTTCCCTACCATGGTAGACTGACCTTAAGCTGTGTCCAGCATGAACCTTCCTTCCGTTACCCTCATCTGTCACAGCAACAGGAGCCACCCACATGGTGAGCAGATTTCTTAGAAAGCAGAGAGAAGTGTGTAAGGCCTTTTGAGGCTTCGTTACCTCTACCACCTTCCATTGACCACAGAGAGTCACATGATCAGCACAGATTGCAGGGAGAAGACATAGACTCGGTTTCCCAATGGGTCAGTATGCAAGACTGCAGTCAGTTTTGCACTGGGTGGTTTCCAGTTTTCAGCTAAGACAACTAAGTATGCTGTGAGCATCCCTCTGCCTGTCTTTCAATGACCATAAGACACATTTCAGGCAAGAGGGTTGTTCCTAAGAGTGTAAGGCCCGTGTCTTGGTTACTATAATTAGATACTTGAGACTAGAAAATTTTATAGAGAAACAAGAGCCTCACAGTTCCAGAGGCTCAAGGACACAGGACTGGCATCCACTCGGCTCCGAAGAAGGCCTCATAGAAGATGAAACCAGAATAATGTGAATGCATTCAGTGGGAAGAGAAGATTGGGTAGGTGGGTAGATGGATGGATGACGGATGGATGGATGAATGAATTAATGAATAGATGGAAGAGTAGATGAGTGAGAAAGTGGATTGATGGAATGAGTGGATAGCTGGAAGGATGGATGGATGGATGGATGGATAGATGGATGGATGGAAGGAAGGAAGGATGGATGGATGGCTAGATAAATAGTTGGGTGAATGGATAGATGAATGAGTTGGTAGATGGGTAGATGAGTAAGTGAGTGGGTGGGTGGATGAATAGATCTAAATGGAGATATGAGTGAGTAGGTGAATGGATGGACGGATGGATGGATGGATGAATGGATGGATGGATAAGTGGCTGGATGATAAGTGGTTGGATGGATAGATGGATAAATAGATGCATGAGTGGGTAAATGGGTGGATGAGTGAGTGGATGGGTGGATGGATGAATATATCTGAATGGAGATATAAGTGAGTGGGTGGATGAGTGAGTGAGTGAGTGGATGGATTGAGGCAATAACAAGCAATGTGTGGGGTTCTACACTAAAGGAAGGTACTAGTCTAGGGCCCTCTCATTAGGCCCTTCCTCTTAAAGGGCACGCCACCTCAATACGGAGGGTTAAAGCTTTAGTCCGTGATGAACCTTTGAGGATAAACCAAAATACACTGTCTTCATTCACACCGCCCCCATGAAGGCTGCTTGCTGCAATGAGCCAAGACCATTGTAAGATCATTCCTTTCAGGAACTGCCTAAGGGCCACGTGCACATTCCCAGTTCCTCCCACCTCCAGGGCCCACCCCTCCACTGTCTATACTTCCCCCAAACTGATGCTCACTCAGACAGACTGTGGCTGTGGAAGCTGGTCTTTGCAGGTGTAGCCACGTTCAGATGAGGTAGGAGCATGAGGGCAACATCTCTGCTGAAGCGTGAAGCAAACTAACACATCTGTGAGCCCAGAACTCAAGAAGCCAAAGCACAGGGGCCACATCCCCAGGGACACCTTCATCTCAGGCCTCTGTGTCCCGGAACAGTGAAGAGCTACTTGTCTGTGGTCCTATGGCCCTTCTCACAGCATCCCAGGAAGGCAATCCTCCCTCCTGCCGTCACCAGCTCCACCCTCCAGTCCAGATGGGGGCAGAGGGCAAGTTCCTTGTTGCCCCTGTACTTGACCTCTCACACTGTCTGGTCCCCAGGGTCACACGGTGCATGTGTCCTGGAGAAGATTTATCCCACCGCAGTGTGCAGTGCCGGCTGGTTTCCGGTGATTTAGTCTCAGAGTCCCTTCTGACAGAGGGACACCAGCCGAGGAGCCTCTGTCGTATATCAAAAAGGAAATTGTGAAGACATCCCTGTAAACGCGGCAGGGGAGGGGGGAGAACCTGCCATCACCGTAAACTCAGCAATGTGGCAGCGTCAGGCATTCCATCTGCCATGCTCCCCATCCAGATGTCTACAGCGGCTGGCTGGAGGTCTCCATTCTTCCAAAGCTCTGGACACAAGCCTTCGCCCTATCTTCTTGGTGACCAAGGGAGCCACGGGGCCCAGAGAAAGTCGCAGAACCTCATTTCTTACCTCCTCCGGGGGCTTGAGGTGAATCTGAGTTATTATAGAGCAGAGACATGGTCAGATCCAGGCCACATCCCGCTAAGCGTAGGAACCAGAAGGTACTTCCAAATGAGTGGCAGCCACCCTATGTGTCCAGGGAGACTGAAGCAGAAAAACTACTCACTCCATGGCATGCCCCACGTCCACTCCCCCATCCCTGGATGGTGTTTTCAGAATGTCCAGGCTTGATGTGAACTCAACTCACAGCTGCTTAAGAAACTGAGAAGTTTCACACAGGTGGAAAATTATTGAAGGTACAACTTCAGGTGTGGCTGGATCCAGGGTCTCATCTGAAGCTGCCTCTATCTTTCAAGTCAACTCTCCCCTCGATTGCCTTTGTACATGGGGAGGCAAGGGGGATTCCTGCAGCTGATGTTCTGTGGTTAGCCAATCCAGCAAAAGAGGCACGTACTTGCAGCATGCCCTAGACTTACAGGAGAAAACATCCACTAGCAGAGGTGTGCTGTGCTGCCTAATTAGCTCATGAGTTCCCTGTTCCTAGAGGCAAAGAAGCAGTCTGGCATAAACACGAGCTGACCCTAGGATCCAGCAGGCACTCCCTTCTGAGAACACAGGCTTGGGGACATATTGACTGGTTGTCTTCAGTGCTTAGCACCTTGTGTGCACCAAAACAACTCAAAAATAATCCTGGCAGGTATTTCAGTCCATTTTCTGTTGCTGATACAGAGTGTCTGAGACTGGTGGGTTTGTCTGGCTCTGGGAAACCCCAGAACGGGGTGCCAGTGTATCCCCAGCTTCTGGCAAGAGCCTGGGTGCTGCTTCGACCCAAAGTTGGAAGCTCAGCAAAGTTGGATGTGTTCAAGCGTGAGGAAAGGGCTGAATTCCCAGGAGGGCAAACCCCTCAGAAGAAAAGCATCAATTCCATTCTGAGCTCCACCCCCATGACCCAAATGCCTTCCACTGGGGTCCACTCCCCACATCAGCTGTGCTGTGGAACTGAGGCCCCCACATGTGAGCTTCACATGCACTGAGCTCACCTCAGCCAGCGCCCTAGCTTCTCCCCTTGATCTCTGTCTCCTTGTCCCCAGCTCCAGCCACCTGGTCCCCTCTGGTTGCACCTCAGTGCCTTTGTTTGGGCTGCGAGTGGACCTAGAAAGGCCTCCTACCACTCCTGGAATGTCCAGTTTCTTTTCAACTCTCAATTTCAGGAGAGATGTTATGGTCTCTTCTTGGACCAACCTCCCCTAACCTCCCTTTGGGAAGTCCTCTCCATCTCCAACCCATAGTCTTGCTTTCTTTTCTGTTTCTGTACTCATGAATATGTGAAACAATTCTATTTACTATGTCTCTCCACCTAGCATCCCAAGGACAAGCTTCACTGTGTCCTGCTCTGGCTTGGCTCAGTGAATAGCCAGTGCTCAATAAAGCTGTCCAGTGTGTCTCCTCACTGAGGATGACACCAAGTGCTGAGTGAGGAGTTCTCAGCAGTATCATTTTGTGCTCTCTCTTGGAAAGGTTGCTCTCAGCCAGCAGGTCTCAGTGCCTCCTATTAGTGGCTTTTCTCCTCTCTAAGGTCTCAGAGTCACCTGCTTTCCGCCAGCAGATGGAGAGAATGGGAGCCATGAGTGCTGGTTTATGGCCAAACCCATTGTGATAAAGCCATATGGGCTCGCCAAGGACAAAGGAGATGGGGAAATTGGGTGCAAGAGGGAAAAGAAATGGGTTTAGTAGCAGCCAACTTCGGCCTCAACAGTGGAGGATGGAGAAATGGATGGACGTTGGGGAGTAGGTGGATGAGTAGGTGACTGAGTGGATGGATGGGTGGGTAAGTGGATGGGTGAGTGGATAGATGGATGGATGGTGGATAAACAGGTAAGTAGGTGAGTGTGTGAGTGGATGGATGGGTGGGTAGGTGGTGGATGGATAGATGGATGAGTGGTGGATGGGTTGGTGGATATATTGGTGAATAGATGAGTGGAGGCAGGGATAGATGGGTGGGTGATTGGTTGGTCAGTGAGTGAGTAGTAGACAGGTAAAGAGGTGGATGGATGGGTGGGTAGTGGGGTGGTGGATGAGTGGGTGATGGTGGGAGGTGTGTGGGTACAGGGGAGGGGTAGAAGGGTGGATGCAGTGCTTTCAAATGCCTTTCAGTTTATGATCTTACAAAGCTCCAAATCTACTCTCACAAGAACTATCATGTCGGCTGCTGCCTGTCCTGTTCCATCCCTGCTGCTGGAAACAGAGACGAAGGCCAGGATTCACTGCCCGTGAGACATCTGGGTTTTCCATGTTGCACTGCTCCTCCCAACACTCCGCAGAGGAGAGCATGGAATCCCTTGGCGAGGAATAACCTTACGCTAGGCTCCACCTGGGTCCCAGCAGGCCTAGCAAGAGCAAGCACCATTTCATACCTTTCCTGAGCTTCAGGGGCATCTGTCTGTCCACGGCAGTGCTGAGTGTTCATTAGCACACAGTCTTTCATCTCCATGGGGACTCCGTGTGTCGTTTCATTCATCAAACCATACACCAGGTTGCTGAGAACGCAGCTACAGGGGAAGAGCCTCAGGTACCAGGTGATAGGGGTAGCTTACATCCTTGTGGCTCCAGATGAGTGTCCATTCTAGGGGGACAGAGACATTCTCCAGCCACAGCATCAAAAGAAGAGCATTGCCTGGGAAGGGCATGGGAGCTTGCAGGGAGATCAGGGCAGGGGAAGGCTTGGAAGGACAATCCATGCCTCTGGGTTTCTGAGGTTCTGTACCCATGGCTGCCATCTTCCCTGAGTCCCCACAGTTGGGTGCCCTTCTGTGTGGACACATATTCCTAACAGTGCCCAGAAACAGCTGGAACTCGGGGTATAGTGGCACCCACAAGCAGCTTGGGGGTCTCCACTCTCAGCTGCAGCCTCCGGGCTGGGAGAGCACCCCTAAGGAGCTGCAGCAGCTGCAGAGTGGGTACGCTACACTCCTTCCTTCTGTGAAGAAGGCTGGAGGCCAGGCTGCCCTTCACTTTGTGAAGGAAGGCCGTTGAAGATGTGGATGCCGGGACATGGCTGGGTCTTGGGAATCTGGTGTTCTGAGGCGGAAAAGGAAAGGCAGGCCTACCTCAGACCCTCCACCCCAGCCAGCACTCAGTGGTATTCCAGGCCACAGCCAGGCACAGGCAGCTGTTCTCAATGAAGGAAAAGGAGCACACAAAACTCTAGGAAACCACTGACTGTGCGTAACCGCAATCTGCTCAGTGATTTGATCGTCTTGTATCGCTCTCCAGAGATAGAGTGTCCATTCCCCCCACCCCCACCCCCACCCACCCCTGTTTCTCCAAAATGTGAGCCTCACGCTCAATTTTTAGCCACTTGAGTTTGGAATCAGGATCACCGATCTGTCATGCATGAGGTAGGGGCAGGGCTTGGAGTCCTCAGCAATGAGAGCCTCAGAGTTGCGGAGTTTCCCAAAGCTCAGGGTCCCCAGAGGTCAGCAATGAGCCCCAGAACCAGTGTCAGACCCCCAGCCCTGTGGTATAGTCCCCTGGCCCCAGAGTCACCTCAGCACCAAGGCAGTAGGTCGCCCCTCTCACCCTTACCAGGAGCCGCCAGTAACTGTGGCAGTTACTCCCCATCAGGATGGGTGGGGGTGGGGGATCAGATGGAGTACGGCAGAGGGACTCTGCACATCCTCCTCAGGAGGCCAAGGGCACCCAGGACGTGGAAATTAAAAAGGAGGGGGGAGGCCCAGCATATTAACCTCCTTAATCTTTCATTTCTGACATAGATTGTGGGCCTTCATTTCAAAGAATTTCCAGCTAATGTCTGGAGGGCAGAAAAATCTATTTCCCAATACACTGCTGCAGCTTTTGCCCCAAACGACCGCCCTTCCTGCCACAATCAGCTGCTCATTGATTTCTTTCTCTCTCTCTCTCTCTCTCTCTCTCTCTCTCTCTCTCTCTCTCTCTCTCTCTGCTAACACATCATCCCCAAATATATCAATACAAACAACATCTTTGAAGGAAATGCCAGCATCATCCCAGGCTGCTTCTTTGTTAACCCTGAAGCTGCTGGCTAGAGATAGACGGGACAGAGGGGCTTTCCTAGAGAACCCACCTCAGAGATTCATCTTTGTCCCCTCCACCGAATGGCAGGCTCTCAATACCGCCGACGTTAGACTCTTCAGCCTCCATACGTTAAAACACCTTAGGGTGAGAGCTTGTGAAGTCATTTAAATGTGAATTAACTAACTTGAGACAAAATGAAAAATTCTGTTCCTCAATCACAAAAGCCACACTTCAATACACAACGGCTGTGTGTGATTTGTGGTGAGTCTGTGGTCAGGAAAGCCTTGGAGCATCCTCATGGTCACAGAATGTTCTGGTGGACAGAGCTCGGTTAGATTGGGGGTCAACAAATGCGTTCACTAGAGAGTCAAATTGGTACCCTGCCACTGAACCCCCACCCATGCAGAAAAGGGATGTCTTTGGCTTTGGGGACCATTCTCTGTCAAACTACCCATCTCTTGCCATCGTAGAACAAAAGCAACCTTGTGTGTTATATACAAAATGGACCTTGACTTGTTTTAATAAAGCTTTATTGACAAAAGCAGGCAGTGGGTCAGATTTCGTTTCCCAGCTTTGGAAATCCCCTGAAAAGACCTCAGCAGGTTCCAGCTGGTTAGAGTACTTAGGCTGCCCTGGAGGAGTTGTCTGGGCTAGAAGCTGTTCTCTGCCCCCCCCCCACCCGGGAGCTGAGGACCGAACCCAGGGCCTCGTGCTTGCTAGGCAAGCACTCTACCACTGAGCTAAATCCCCAACCCCATGGAAGCTGTTCTTGTTTTATTTTGTTTTGTCTTGAGACAGGGCCTCACTATTTAGCCCAGGCTATCCTGGAGCTCTTATAGACCAGGCTGACCTCAAACACAGAACCCCACCTTGCTCTGCCTGCTGAGTGCTGAGATTAAAGGTGTGTGCCACCACGCCCAAATGATGGTTCTTTCTTGATGTGGGTGTCACATGTTTTTGTTTGTTTGTTTGTTTGTTTGTTTGTTTGTTTGTTTGTTTTTCGAGACAGGGTCTCTCTATGTAGCTTTGCGCTTGTCCTGGAACTCACTCGGCAGCCCAGGCTGGCCTCAAACTCACAGAGATCCACCTGCCTATGCCTCCTGAGTGCTGGGATTAAAGGCATGCGCCACCACCACCTGGCTGGGTGTCACATGTTAACACTGTGTACTTTACAATATTTAAATGCTCTATCCCCCAAAAGAAGAATCTTTAGAATGTGAGAGCAGCGCAGGAAGAGGCTTCGGAAGGATCCCGTGTGGTACATCAGAACATCTTTATCCTGTGGGGAGCACAGCAGGGCTCTGGAGCCTGGGGACAGGGGACAAAGAGGGCTGTCCTGGGACTCTCTCACTCGGCCCCTTCTCCCTGTCTGGCATTATTTGGAATTCCTGGGGCTCAAAGTGTAACAGCAGCAATAGAGGGGTCAAATGTGTCTGTTTCTAACTTGTAGAGCATGTTGGGGTCTGAGTAGACACGGTCAGTGAGGTGCTTGCTGCATAAGCCTGAGACCCGGAGTTCAATCCCCAGCACATGTATAAAAGTGTCAGGTGTGCACCGGGGACACTGAAACAAGAGGAGCCTAGTACTTAGCGGCCAAGCAGCCTGGCCTAATTGGTGACCGACAGGTCCCAGGGAGAGAGTCTATCTCAAAACGCAAGATGGACTGGATGGATCCTAAGGAAAATAGCCAAGATTGACTTAGCCTCCACACTGGTGTATGTGTGCAATCACACACACACACACACACACACACACACACACACACACACACACACCGTGAGAACCTTTGGGAAAACTATACAAGAGGTGAAATGGAGGCTGGAGAGATGGCTCAGAGGTTAAGAGCACCGACCGCTCTTCCAGAAGTCCTGAGTTCAATTCCCAGCACCTACATGGTGGCTCACAACCATCTGTAATGAGATCTGGCGCCCTCTTCCATATACATAATAAATAAATAAATCTTTAAAAAAGAAAAAAAGAGCCGGGCAGTGGTGGCACACGCCTTTAATCCCAGCACTGGGGAGGCAGAGCCAGGCGGATCTCTGTGAGTTCGAGGCCAGCCTGGGCTACCAAGTGAGTTCCAGGAAAGGCGCAAAGCTACACAGAGAAACTCTGTCTCGAAAAACCAAAAAAAAAAAAAGAAAAAAGAAGTTGTGAAATGGAAAGCAGAGAGCCCGGGGTGGGGGGTGGGGTGGCTGATGGGCTGAGGGACGACAGGACCAGGCAGGGAGGTCTCCACACACCACGGGGCCTCTAACCTGCTGAGACCCTTTGATGGAGTTTCTGGGGCAGGAGTTGGCAGAATAGAAGCCCCGGGACTGAATCCAGCACACCGCGTTTGCCGTTAGGTGCACACACTCCTGGGACGTGGAGGAGTGGAGTAGTTTTGCTCTCCCTTGACATGGATTGCAACCTCCTCTGCCTCTTTATCTTAGAGTAAGAGAGAGCTGGAGATCCAGGCGGGGGCTGGGGCCAGTGGGCCAGGTTCAAAGCTCATCTCTGGCTATGTGAGCCTAGGGAAACTGCTTCACTTCTGTGCGCCTCAGTTATGAGATCTGTATAATGGGGACGATGATAGGACCCAACTCATGGGTTGTGACAAGGATAAAAGGAGGCGTGACTACTTCAAAACACTTGGCTTTTTTTTTTTTTTTCTTTTTCTGTTTTCACAAATGTGGCATGTGCACTTGTGTGCATACATGCTTGTGTGCTTAGGATGTACAAGCACGTGGAGACCTGAGGTTGCTGTTGGGAATCATCCTGACATTCTTCCACCTTATTCTTTCAGACGGAGTCTCTCAGTCAAACCCAGAGCCTGATGACATGACTAGCCTTGCTGGGCAGCTTGTTCTGAGGGTTCTGTCTCCATCCTCCGTGGCTGGAATTGCAGGGAGGCTACCAGGCTCGCTGGATTAAAGAGGGCTCTGGGGGTCTGAACTCTGGTCCTCACACTTCTGTAACAAGTGCTTTACCACTGGGCCTCTCCTCAGCCCTCAAATGCCTTTGAAGCTTGCTAAGCATTTTGCTAGAGAAAAAGGGCCTGAGGTCTGCCAGGGCCTCCCTTCATCCCTTCTGAAGAGCTGAGGCACATGCCGGGCTGAGGAGAAGCAGCAGCTGGGCTGCACCATGGCAAATGCCCTCTTTCCCAGCTCAGACCCCAGTGGGTGTCACCATACATCTGCTCCATCACCAGGGCCTGGTTGCCCATCAGGCAAGTCCCAGAACCTGGACCAAAGCCAGTGGCTTGTCATAACACCCAGGCCACAAGCCAGGAACTAGCTCCCATCCGGCAGCCAACCCAGTGTCCAACGTCCTGGGTCACAGAGAGGCCATGCTGAGGACTCCTTCCAAGCTTGGCCTCTCTCCTGATGAAGGTCTATCCCACCCCCAACCCCCTTCCCTTAGCTGGAGGATACTAGACTCTGGGGCACACAGGTAACCATCAGACATGGTCGGTCCTTCAAGAGCTATTTATAGAACATCTTCTATGTGCCTCCCCACGTCGTCAAGGCTGGGGCCCACAGAGAGCAAGAGAGCTGTGTTTTTCACATGAGGTCACCTCTCCCAGGGATGAGACACTAACGGCTTTTTCAGAACTCAACCCAAAGGAAAGACCTGGGCGAGTTAAGACATGCAGTCAGGGGAGGCTTCCGGGAGGAAGCAATACCTGTGGAGAAACCTGACAGCCACAAAAGAGCAAGACAGGCATTTCCAGATGAAAAGCGTTCTTGGAGGAGAGGCGCACATGCTCACAGGCAGCAGAATGGGGAGAAGAGGTTGGAGGAAGGAAAGAAGGACTGAGGGTCCCAGGAGGAGGGTGGCCAGCAGCTCCCAGCATGTGGCTCTTTTCCTGCTCCATCTGGTGACACCCGGCTTTGACCTGGAGATGTGAGGCCACCATAGAAGGCCGATGGCACACATTTACCAAAGTTCTAGGAGTCTGGGTTTAAACTCAGCTTCAACTCTCTCCTACCTGACCCTCCTGGGCCTCAGTTTCCCCAGTGGAAAAACAGGGCAGTGGAAGGGCGTCTTTCCACCGGGTATTGCAGGGGTCAGAGAGTCAACAAAGGGCTTCACTAAGAGCCAGGCTTGGCTATCTCAGCCAAGCTAGAGAATCCGTTGGCCCTGACAACAGGCGAGGCCTAATTATAGATGCCTGGAGACTGTTCTGAGCCCCTTGTGACTCAGGATAGGGGCCAAGGAAGCTAGCTGCCCAGTGAAGGAAGGGTCTCCAATGGTCACATGGTCTTTGCTCAAAGGCAGCCAGCCTGCTGTCGGCTCCCAGCTCCGCAGGACCCAGACAAGTCATGGGCGGTGACACAGAGCAGATGTGTCCAGGGGACCAAGAGTCAGGCTGGCTGAACACTGAGGAGCTATGTAACACTTTGATTTCTCTGTCTAAGTGGAGATGTTGGTGGGACCTTCCTCCCAGGCCTGTGAAACTCCCAGATCAGGGTCTGGTACCTGCACATCCCCAGACAGACAGACAGACAGACACACACACACACACACACACACACACACACACACACACACACTGTCACTTGGTGTTGCTTTTCTTGTGCTCAGCAGAGTCCTGCCAAGTTCTTTGTGTACCTAACTCTGTTAAACTGGACCCAGAGATGCCCACATACACCTGAGGTCAGAGCCAGCTCAGCCCGCCAGCAGGGTCACTGGAACCTTCATAATGTGTAGAGAGCAGCTAGAGGCTCCACACAGCTGCCATTCCTGGCTCCTTGGCCAGTGGCTTGTTGGTCGCATGCCTAGCCCAGTGGGCCATCTTATCTGTGGCCTTGCTGGGGGAAGGTAGAGGGTCCCTTCCGCACCTGCCTGTGCTCCCACTCCCTCTGGTGGGTCCCTGTCCTCTAAGATGACCACATTCACCTAAAATTGACCACATTCAGGGTGATACACACCCTGGGTCTGCCCCTGTCTTGCTGTGAAACTTTGGGCAAGGCACAGAGCCATACTGAGCCACTGCCTGGACATCATCCAGGCTTGTCACTCCAGCTACTCAGCAGGCTGAGGCAGAGGGATTGCCATTTAGGGGATGGCCTGAGTGAGTTCAAGATCAACCTGAACAAGGTAATTGACTCAAATATAAAAGGAGGCTGTAATTCAGTGGCTGAGCACCGCTCAGGATACACAAAGCTCTGGGTCCAATTCCCAGGAAAGGGAGCATTCTGTTGAGGCTGTTTGGGGTTCACTGTAGACACAAGATGGCATGTTCTGGGTCCCAGGGACTCCCCTGGGGAATACTGCCTATATTGCTACCTACTTAAGGATTTCATGGGTTCCAGCACCAATATCACGCCTGGTTGCAGGAGATACACACTCTGCACAGTCCCAGTTCTGACTCACTGGATGAGCCCGGGATGAGCCCTGACTGGGCTGTCCCAATCTTGACATTTCCAGGTCATCACCTGGAAGAGAGGGAGCACTGTGCTGAGCAGAGGAGACCACCAAGGGGTTCTGCTTTTCCCGGAATAGAGACTCCTTGCACCTGAACTACATTTCCCAAGTGCCTTTGCAGCTAGGTGGTGCGTGTGATTATCTCTGGCCAATAGCCTGAGAGGAAACAAGTGTGTAACTTCCTGTCATGGTTGATAAACAGGTTTAACTGCTCAGTCACTTTCTCCTTCCTCCAGCCAGGTGAGGACACCCTAATGCATGCTGGAGGCTTCAGAGTTTGAAGATGAATGCATCTCGGGTACCTGGTGGCTGCAGGGAGGAGCACAGGCCAGCCAGAGGCTATGGTATTAGTGGAAAGTACATTATATGCAATATCCCGTGTGGACTTGGGACAAGTCCAGTTGTGATTTTCCCACTTCACAGTGATGCAAACAGGAAGCCCGTTCAGTAGAACGTACACATAGAATTCGCATCCTTCCCTGGGCCAGTGGGATACAGGGTCCTCTCTGGCAACGCTGGACCACAGCAGAGTGCAGCCCCACTGGCCTGCACTGTGCAGTGTGCTGGGTGGCCAGCGTCTTGGATAAAGCTGTTCCAATAATTGCATGAGCTTTCCAATACTTCCGTAGAAAATCAGCTTTGTTGGAAGCCTCCTGCGGGCTGAAGTGAGCATCCTACACCCGTTGGGGCGGGGGAGGGGTGTCAAGCCATAAATGTTTTACATCATTTCAACTTAGAATACTTTGAACATTCTAACAGGTGCGACCCCATCATAAACTTGAGTGTTTTTCCAGCTGTGCATGCATTATCTCATTCAGCACTGAGATCACCTTCAGCAGCTCCTAAGGCCGGTCACACAAGCTGCTCCCTGTGGACACTCAAGTGTGTGCCAAGCCCTGAACTGAGTCTTGTTCATACTGGATTTACACAGCCACAGTTCCATCTGCTGAGCTCCTGGGTGGTGTTGAAGCCCACGGTTCAGAAGCATGGGGTGGGTTGGCGGCACTCAAGCGTTCAAAGTGACGGTGAAGCCTACAGTTCAGGAGGGGATGGGGGACGTTCAGAGTTCCACCGGGTCACAAGCTAGTGGGGGGGGTGGTGGCGGCAAGATCAGTACCTTCTCAGGTTCTGCTCTTTGTTTTTCAGTTTTGTAACTGGGTCTCACTACGTAGTCCTCGATGGCCTCAAATTCACAATCCTCCTGCTTCAGGCTCCTGGGTGCTGGGATTACAGGCATGTGCCACAGTGTCTTGAGAGGCTCTGAGAAGCCCCTACAACATGGCCATGGCTATGAGCATTATTAGTTCAGTAAGCAGCAATGGTTGGCCTAGGGCTCAGGGTTGCCCAGCACCTGGCCTGCTGCCTCAGTTTCTCTGACCCTGCTTCTGTCTCCAGCCCCATAAATAAGCTTGGCATCCCCAGGCCTGATGTGATGCTAAATAGATTTTTCTCTCAGCAGCCTTGATGCACCTTCAGGGTGGCTTCTGCTTCTTGCCATCCAAAACACTCTTACTTACTGTCTTGAGGGGAAAGACAGATTCTTCCCTCAAGGTGGCAAAAACAAAATCTAAGAAGAGAGAGTTAAGTCAACTACAGCGCCTCCCTGTGAAGGAATACTTTGCAGCCATTAAAAAGACTAGCATGGACCCAGGTGTGGTGGTGCACACCCTTAATCCCAGCACTAGGGAGGCAGAGGCAAGCAGAGCTCTGAATTCCAAGCCAGCCAAGGTTGCATAGTGAAACCCTACCTCAAAAAAAAAAAAAAAAAAAATGAAGGCATGGGACCACTTGGGCTGATATCAAAACCATAATCCTGATTCCCAGAGTGTGTATGTCTCTCAGATGATCCCAGATCCAAGCAAATTGACAACCAAGACCAACTGTCACACCCAGTGTGTTAATCAGGGTCGTCTAGAGGAAGAGAACTGATAGAATGAACACACACACACACACACACACACACACACACACACACACATCTCAAAATGGGGTTTATTAGATTGGCTTACAGGTTGTGGTCCAGCTAGTCCAATGGTGGCTGTCTGCCAATGGAAAGTCCAAGGATGCGGTAGTTGTTCAGTACACAAGGTGAGGTATCTCAGCTGGCCTTCAGTATACGTCGTGATCCTGGAGAAGTGGGCTCCAGTGCTAGTGAGGGGATCCCTCGGCAACAGGACAGGTGAACTTGCCAATGAGAGGGTGAGCAGGCAAAGAGCAAGAGCTTCCATTTTTCCATGTCTTTTATGTAGGCTGCCACCAGATGGTATGGCCCAAATTTACAACGGGTCTTCCCACCTCAAATGATCCAATCAAGAAAAATCCCTCACAGCCTTCCCCAGGTGTTAGGGTTTTAGTTAATTCCAGATGTGGTCAAGCTGATGACCAAGATTAGTCGTCTTTAATCCCAACACTCAGGAGGCAGAGCCAGGCGGATCTCTATGAGTTCAAGGCCAGCCTGGTCTACAGAGCGAGATCCAGGACAGGTGCCAAAACTACACAGCGAAACCCTGTCTCAAAAAAACAAAAGAAAAGAGATGAGGTGCCAAACAAAGATGAACATAAGCCCAGAGCAGGAGTCCGCTATCTCTGCAAACCAAATGTCAGCTCTCCTGCTGAAGCAGGTATGTGCTGACCAAGGCACCAGCATCCCCAGAGATACAGCCACACCACCAATATGAGCTCAGATGTGGACATCAGAAGACATGTGGGAAACCAAGCGGCCATAAAAAGTCCTGGAAGGTGTGAGGACAGACCATCAGAGCGACCATCTCTGCAGAGGAGGAGTGGGGCTGGAGGAAGGCAGAACTGTAATTACTCATATTTTAAAAGTTCATTTATTTTTATTTTATGTGTATGGGTATTTGGCCTACATATTTGTCTGGGCACCACCTGGGTGCGGTGCCCATGGAGGCCAGAAGAAGGTGTCAGATCCCCTGGGACTAGCGTTATAGGTTATGAGCTGCCATGTGGGTGCTGGGAATAGACCCCAGGCCATCTGCAAGAGCAGCCTGCTGTGGGATGTCTTTCTGTATGCTGTGACTATGTGTTGCTCTGATTGGTTGATAAATAAAGCTGCATTGGCCTATGGCAAAGCAGCTTAGAGCCAGTTGGGAAATCCAAGCAGATATACAGAGAGAAGAAAGGAGAGGAAAGAGAGACGCCAGCCGCCACTGAAGGAGCAGCAAGATGCCAGCAGACCGGTAATGCCACGGCCACGTGGCAACTTACAGATTAATAGAAATGGGTTAAGTTATAAGAGCCAGCTAGCAAGAAGCCTGCCATAGGCCATACAGTTTGTAAATAATATTAAGCCTCTGAATGATTATTTTACAAGTGGTTGCAGGACCTCGAGGCCAGGTGGGACCAGAGAAATCTTCCGGCTACAGCAGCCAGTGCTCTTAACCACGGAGTCATCTCTCCAGCTCCACTCACTTTTTTTTTTTTTTTTTTTTACACCACCAGCTAAGGTGGTTTAAGCAAGTCTATACTACTTCCTTCTTCGGTAGTAAAATAAAGATCTCTGAAAAGGAAAAGAAATACAACAGAAGGAAGAGAGGGAGAAGGAAGAAAGCTTGCTTCTGTAGCCTCAGTGGCCTCCAACACTGCCCCCACCCATCCCTGGCCACAAGCTGTAGGGTGCTTCATGGCCAGGGCTAGACCCTTCTGACTGCCAGGGACCCTTCACATAGAGAGTTATCCGCTGCTCTGTCCAAACACCTGTGCTCCCAAAATGTTTGTTTTAATTTGTACTGTGTGCATAGAAAGGTGGGGACACGTGGCCTGGATGAACTGGAGTTAGGAGACTGGAAGAGCCCACCCAACTTATTCTGTAGGAAGGGGCTACAGAGTTGTCCCATGACCCAGTCCAGGTCAGCAAGTCTTTTCTGGAATGTTCTTATCAGCGATGAACTGATGATCTGGCTATGGGGGCTTCTCTTTGCCTTGTGTCTACTGATCTTGCCCTCTCTCCTCTGCTGCACAGGTGTCCCTGCACATCACAGCAGCTCACATTCCTTTTTCACTCTGCAGCTCCTGTGGGATAGATACCCAGCTAAAATGTCCTCTTTCCCGAGACCTCTTCCAGCCCTGCGTGTATCTCAGGCTCTATCCTGTCGTTCTGAGCTCTGCTTTCCCCCACTGGACTGGGAGGTTCCTGTGGGTGGGGATTGGGTGCCTTATACTAACCAATGTGCCAGCCATCAGTACCAGGCAGTTTTATGGAGTCTTGCACCGGCTGGATGAAGGGATCACCATGCCAACCTCCCAGGCCTGTGGGGAGACATTTGAAGAACTATGGGCAAGAGCAATCAGTGCCTAGCTCTCCCTTGCCTCGGATCTGGGGACAGCAGTGTCAGTCCCTCCCAGAGCATCACAGGAAGAAGCAGAGGGCGGAAGGGAGACTGGAAGACACTCACTCCTTACAGTTCAAAGTCCCCTTCTCCTCCTGACCCCCCACCCTACCTCTGCTAGAACCTGTCCCCTCGCCAAGGCAGCTGCCCACCTGGGGACCATGAGGCTCCATCCTAGGGAAAGGCTTTTATCCCCTCCTCTCGTGGTCCTGTGGGCCCACTTGCAGGTCCCCCACTCAGGAGTCATCTCTGCAGCTGCTGGTGAGCCAGGTGCAGAAGGAAGCTGGACACAGCACAGACACACCCTGCTATGTCAGTGCTGGGGACACAGCCGCTGAGTCCCGGTGGATTCACGGCTCATGACCAGTATATCCATGCAGCTACCCGGAGGGCCTCCTGTAAAAAGTGGCCCTGAGCGGAGAGCAGGAGATGAGAAGGGGACAAGGGTATGGAGAAGCGCAGGAGAGGATCCTGGTGAAAGCAGCCAGCTCTCTCTCTGTCCTTCTTTATTTGGTTTTTAAGCCCGGGTCTCACTATGTGGCCCAGGCTGGCCTCAAACTCCCGATCTTCCTGCCTCTGTCCGATGAGTGCTGGGATGGCAGGCATGTGCACACCTGGCCTCCACGTCACTCCTGACATGGGTGGACACATCCGGACTAGGGTTGTGGACATATCTTGGTGCGGGTTCTTCCCCCCCCCCCGCCCCCGACACACACACTCACACATTTTTGCGTTTGTGTGTCACTGAGTGCTTTCTGCTTCCTTACATCTACCTCCGGCACAAGGACATGGAGACTCAGAGAAGCTTAGAGAGGAAAAGGTCATCCAAGGTCACACAGCCAGCCCAGGTCCCCTGCCTCCCCAGGAGTCCTTCCCTTCCCCTCCCAGGCCCACGGACACCTCAGGGGAGGGAGGGTAGGCAGCCTCGCTCCATACCAGCCCATATATAACCCTTGCTGCACACCTTCCCCACATTAATAAATGGGGAACTGAGGGCTCATAAATCCTGGGGCTGCCAATGTCCCCGGGACCACAGCTCTTTCTCCGGCCACGCACTAGTACTTTTTACAACCCATTAATTAGTCCCTCTAATAAAGTTTGACAAAATGATAACTTGCCCATGAAAAGCGTAATAAATACATTTTCCCTAACTTTCGACCATTCGAGCATGGCCACCTCATAAACCCTCTGCCACGGTTCACTGCCTGATTGTCTCTGTATTTCTCCATCAGTGTAGAAGTTGGGGACCTGGGGCCCGCTGGACCCAAGGCAGGCCTGAAGGAGGGATCCCAGCACCTCCAGGGAGGCAGCCAAGGTCAGCACCTCCCTGCTCCCAGACCTTCAGTGGCTCCCAAGACCCACCAGGTCAGAGGCTCCTAAATGCTGGCCTACCTCCCATCGGCTGACTTTAGTCACAGGCTTTCGGCACAGGGGCCCTGAAGGATCCGTTTCTGGGCGTTATGATTTCTTCAGATCTAGTCCCTTAAAAGTGTTTTGGGGTTTTTTGTTTTATTGTTTTACAATGAAGCTTACTATCCTTACAGAAAAATAGAGAGGCCGTACAACAAGCCCAGCAAAGAGAATAAACGTGAGGGGCTGGGGGTGTGGCTCAGCAAGCAGAGTGCTTTCTGGAGGCCTGCAGCCCTGAGTGCAGTCCTTAGTACTGCATACCCCCTGCACGGTGGTGCACACCTGTAATCCCAGGACTCGGGAGGTGGGGGCAGGAGGATCGGAAGTTTATGATCTTCCTGGACTACACAGAGAGTTAGAGGCCAGCCTGGGCTACACGGAAGAACCCTGTCAAAAAAGAAAGGAAGGAAGGAGGAAGGGAGTACAGTAAGGAGGGACGGAGGGTCGGAGGGAGGAGGAAGATAAAAATCAACACAAAAGCAGGTGACAAAGCCCTGCACGGCCCAACCCCGCACTGTCCTGGTGAGCTGAGCCTTACGCAGCCCCCTCCTCTCTCTGTCTCCGTCACAGAGAAATTTGGACCTGTCAAAAGCCATGAAGGACATCAGCCACAAGCTGACTTTGTAGACCAGGGTCTGGAATCAAGCCTGTGCAGGGATTCCCTGTGAGTGGCAGGTGGGCCTGGGGTGGGGTCTGATTGGAGGAGGGCACAGGGCATGCCAGCATCTCACTGGGTGCTTCAGACCAGATGGACCGGAGCCCCTCCCACCTTCCATAGACACCAGAGGACCGTGGCTCATCATCGGCCGGTGGAAGAAGAGCAGCGTTGACGAAGGGCATGCTGTAGGCGAGTGTGACGTTCACTCCGGCCCCCAAACTCATCTCCACCCCGTGTCCAGAGAGAGCCACTTTCCCTTCCACATTCACTCGAATCTGAAGCCTGGCCAGGATCCAGACCCAACCTCGAGTTCTCTATGCTTCTGGCCCGTCCCCGTGACCTGCCTGGGACTCCCGGCCTCTGTCTCTCCCTCACACCGCCTTCCTTATGGAAGTCTCTGCGGCCTACAGACTCATTCAAACTTTTGGTATTGTTACAAAACAGATGCTGTGACCCCCAACATCTAAAACCAAAATCAAACACCAACAACACCTTCATAATGATTTTGCACTGGACGGCATTTCTGGCTATCTGTGTACACGTGTGGCCCATGGGCTGCAGGTTGGACATGCCTGTTGGGGGTCTCATTCCCCCTCAGTCTGCATCCCAGCACCTGACCCTATACAAAGAGGACTCAGCCCAGTGTCAGCTGAATATGTGAGTGGGTGGGAATTGGGGCATCCGATAGTACATCGCCCCATTTCACAGATGAGGCCTGAGAGTAAGAGATTAGAAGAGCCTGAGAGTCCTGATCAGAACCAAGACCCTGGACCAGAACCCCTGAATCACCTCAGGGCTCCTCTTCTGGAGCCACCAAATCTGTCCACTTGACAAACCCACCCAGCGTCAGGGCCCCCACCCCGCAGCCTCCCGGTCACTATAGGCTGCACCAATGCGGGTGTCGACTCTTGCCTCTCCTGTCTTCTGGTCCTGTCTGGTTGTGACTGCTCGGCTCCAGTCCTGGCCTCTGTGCCCCCTTCCCTTTGTCCTCTAGAAGCTCTGCCCTCGCAGCCCACCCTGACCCAGTCTCTGCAACACTCAGGCTCCCTGATAGCATTGCTCCTGGGAACTTCTAAACAATGACTTTCTTACATCTTAGCGGGTTGCCGTGCACCCAGCAGCCATGATACAGGTGGACTCCAACAGAAGCCCTGCTCAGCTCCCTGTACAGAGCTCACTCCCCGCTGCCCACACTCACACCCTCATGAAGGGACAGAGGTGCCTCCGGGCCCCGAGCCGGCTTGCTGTCCCCTTTAATTCCAGCGGAAGTGTGAACTCCCTTCAGCAACCCTGGCATCAACCCCCCACAGGCCTGGGGATCCATCTCTTTGAAGGAATTTATGGCCATAATTTAGGAGTGAATTATGCCGGCTGGCACTGGGGCAGTGAGAATTGCCGGGCACGTTAAACCCACCCCAGACGCCCCTCGGTGCTGAAGCTGCCCTTTCAGAGCCTGTAAGTAGGACAGCAGAGATCAGGCCCGGGGCTGCAGTTCACGTGAGGGCCACTCTCTGGGTAGCTGGGACAGGTCCAGGGCCGTCCTGGTGCTGGCAGCCCCACAGACACAGATAGAAAGGGACTCAGAAACCGATGTCCAACCCAGACCTACATGCTTGCAGCCCTCTGCCTGGAGATGTCTGCCACAGGCAGGTTAGGGTCGCTTAGAGTGACGTGAGGAAGACCCAGCCTGGGGATTTGGAAAACAAAGGAAGGTTGTGGTGCACACAGGTGCTGGTCCCTCCTGGAGGCTCTCCCTCCCAACCCTGTCACCTCCAAAGACCCCACCTCCAAAGACCCCACCTCCGGAACCTCGCGCTGGCTTCTGGGTCCACATTTCGTCTCCAGCATGCTAAAGTGGAGGGTGAGGCGAGTGTGTCGTGCGTAGAGGCGAGTGACAGGCATTGGGGAGGGGCTGGGATGCCTGCAAGGGTAGGGTGTATCTCTGCACGGAACTGTGTAGCCGCCAGGTCCTCCAGCAGGACCTCTATGCCTGTAGGTATGGATGCCCCACACTTCCTTGCCAAAGGACCACCACCACCACCCCTCAGCATCCACCACGGCCACGGCCACCAATTAACGTGAAAGGACACGGGTGGCTTCCCTGCAGAGCTTGCAGATCCCATGTGTGGGTCACCCAGGACGTGAGAAACAAGAGGAAGGAGCACGCAGATCCAGAGTGTGGGCAGGAACGAGCCCCTGCGGCTGGGCTGTGCTGAGGTCTGGGGCTGCTTGTTACGGAGGCATGGCACATCCTGAACTGACTGAGATTGTGAGTCCCAGAGGAGAAGAGGGAGAGGGAGGGGGAGGGAACTAGGCAGAGCCTGACTGTGACTTCCTCCACGGTGCTGCGTGGGCCCTTCTGTCACTGCAGCACGGCCCAGCCTGTGCTGACTGGTGTAGGACTGTGAGTCCCTGTGGCTGAGAAGGTTGAAGGTAAGTGTGAATGTAAGTGTGCATAAGAGCATGAGTGAGGGTGTGAGCAGAGGTAAGGGAGGTCTGAGGGAGGACTGGGAGCTCCAAGAGGACCCTCGCCCCAAGTCTGATGTTTCTAGGGCCCTGGACAGTGGTTGTGCTGAGCAAACAAACATACACACACACACACACACACACACACGCACACACATGCACGCACACACGCACTCACATACATGCACATGCACACACATGCACGCACATGCACACACACATGCACACACACGCACACACACTGGACACCACTGGTGTGCTCCTCCTCACATCTCTTGGCCTCTCCCCCCTGCCCACACCACCTCCCTCCTATACCACATAATCTCCACCTGGATGGTCAGCTGCGGCACCTCTAACCGTACACATTACACGTGCCCAGACTTCTCTCTCCAGTCACCAGAAGGCTCTTCCTAAACCACTATAGGGCCTGCAGGAGAAACCCTGGGGGACAGAATGGCTCGGACCAGCAATGCTGGAGGCCGGGGCTTGTGTAAGAAGTCTCGAGGCAGAGTTAGCAGCTTTGTGGGGCTGGTATACCTTGAATAGAAGAGATCAAGACAAAGAAATGATGCTTGGGCTCAAGGTTCCATCGCCCACGGCCAACTGTCCTTTCCTCCTCTGAAATGGGGCTGCCACACTCAAACAGGTGATGACAGGAAAATTCGTGGAAAGAGGCAAGATGCCCACGTACTGGCTTGGGGGCCCTATGCTCTGTCTTGCTCAGGGCTCTCAGCTCTGCCAGGGTGGGCACCCTGGGCAGACTTGCAGGCAGTAGTACTTTACTTCGTTTTGTGTCTCTTTGGTCGGCTTTTGAGACATGAGGCCCAGGCTGGCCTCCAACTCAGCCTCCTCAGCACTGGGTTCTAGGATAACCAGCATGTGCCACCATGGTCAGTATTAATAATTGCATTGATGAAGGTGTATTTATCAGGCCCTGGGGCGTGACTGACAAATGTCAAGGCTTTATTGCCATCCCTGGTACGCCCTCACTTGACCCCAGATTCTTCCTACTTTTGTCTCAAAAAGTCACAGAGCAGAGAGAAGGAAAGCAGTTAGTGTTCCACGGTGCCTGGCCTGGACTGAAAGGGTTAATCTCTCAGGGCTGTGCACTGAGGGATAGATTGGTTCTCTTTGGCTCCCTGAGTAAACACAGCATTTGCTTGGTGCTAGGTGTGGGAAGTCACCTAGATGGGGAGGGTATACATGACCCTCACACATGCCGTTCCATAAGGAACGTGAAGACCTGCAGACCTGATTGTCTTTGGGGGTCCTAGATCCAATCCCATGCAGGGACCAGGACACACCAACCCATAGACAGTTCTCTTGCCCACATGCCCAATCCTGCATGGTGTCAGACACTGCTAATCAACCCCTGCACACTCAATCCTGCCTCGTGTCAGACGCTGTTAATCAAGCCCTGCATGCTTTTCCAGGGAGCACTGGTTTCAGGCCCCAATTCTCAGACCAACATTCCAGACAATCACTCTCTCCTGGCACTATCGACCCATAGAAGAAACGGAAGTTACTTTGGTCTGTTCCGTAGAAGAGGAAGCTAAGGATGCTCTGTCTTGGGGAGCCCGTAAGGCCTGACATGTCTGACAGCTCCAGAAGAACCTTGCTGCAGCCGGTGGGATGGGGAGCCATAGGGCACAGCCAGGCAGCTGGCACAGAGCACCCCGCGTTCCCTGCCCTTGCCGACTGGGCTCTGCCCACCCGCTCCCCACGGCTGCTCTTTTGAAAGCCTTGTATGGGAAGCCGTGGATGTGGCTCCCCATTCCCTTTTCAGGCCATTGTCCCCTTGCTGGCGCCAGCCATGACCCCCCCACCCCCGCCCCCGGTTGCTTAATTAACAGTATTATTAATGCCAAGAGAGAAGCCACAGATCCTCCATGGGGCAATTCCAGCTCCGAGGATGAGCCGAGCCACAGGCCTCCAGGAAGCATGGCTGGTGCCAGGATGATGCCCCCTCCCCATCTCAAGGGCCAGTCCTCTGCCAATGCTCAGCTGTTCTTCTTGGCCCCACCCTCTAGGCTGCCACCGAGGCCAGGAAGACTTAGCTGGCAGAGCAGATCTGGCTGGAGGCACCAGGCCTGGCCCATCAATACTGTTCTGAGCAATGGGTGCAGGGCAAGTATTATGAGGAGGGATGACAGGACCATCCTGTGGTGGGCTCGGAACCTGGCGATCCCACCTCACCACCCACACAGAAGCAGAAGGATGCGTGCTCTACGTGTTTGATGCTGTGTGAGCTTGGAACAACACACCACTGTCTCTGTGCCTTTCGCGTCTCCCTGTGAGTGGGGACATGGTCTGTTCCCCGCTCTGGTGCAGCACCATGAGCCATCTCCAGACTGTGCGGCCTGCAGCAGCACCGATGGCAGTCGGTATTCATGCGGGACCCTGCACCCCAGGATCAAGGTGAAAGGGACTTGGGCTCCGGGTGAGGGAGCCTCGATGTTCTACAAGACAGGGAAGACAGTAGATATTGTTATGGGCATATTCAAAGACACAATCTACCATGTTCTTCAAAGCAGGAGTGAGGGGGGTCGATTATCACTCCCATTTGACCAGGGACGCTCAGAGAAGGCCGAGTCATTTACCCAAAGTCACACAGTAAAGTGACTGAAAAGCACCCGGGACCCCGGCTTCGCGGCTTAGCTGTCTCCAGACTCACGTTGTAGCTGTAACATCTCCTCCCAACACAGTCTCCACCACAGACAGAAGGCAGCAAGAAAAGGCGAAGCCATGGGGCCCTGCCCTGCTCCTGGGTTCCCTCCAGAATCCAAACCTCCAAGGAGTGATTGACAGCCCCTCACCCAGCGGGTTGGTTTTCCTCGCTGGCCCTTGGGTCCTGTTGTCTTGTTTCCTGGTCCCCTGACCAGTTCAGGTCACTGTGGCCTCAACCCATCCCATCCCCAGTTCTGGCTGTAGATGTTTAAGATGATGGCCGAGTGGTGGTGGCGCACACCTTTAATCCCAGCACTCAGGAGGCAGAGGCAGGTGGATCTCTGTGAGTTCGAGGCCAGTCTGGTCTACAGAGTGAGTTCCAGGACAGACACCAAAACTGCACGGAGAAACCCTGTCTTTAAAAACAAAACAACAACAACAACAAACAAACAAACAAACAAAAAAAAGATGATGAAGGACGGACGATGTGGGGAGTGGTGGGTCCTAAGCCAAGTGACCATCAGACGGGGCCACGCACAGGAACAGCCGAGGCCTGAACAGGGTGACGGGGCCAGCAAGAAGACTGGAATTGGGGTGAGGGAAGAGGACTCATTCTGAGGAGGGAGGAGGGTATCAATTTTGGGAACACCATGGTCAGGTTTGATCTGTGTGTCTGTCTGTGCACTCATGATATGTGCATGTGTGTGAATGTGTGTGCATGATGTATGTGCATATATGTGTGTATGTGTGCATGCATGTGTGTGAATGTGTGTGCATGTGTATGTGTGTGTGCATATGTGTGTGTATGCATGCATGTATGTGTGTGAATGTGTGTGCATGTGTATGTGTGTGTGCATATGTGTATGTGCATGCCTATATGTGTGTATGCACTTGTGTGTACACAAGAACAAGTATGGGGGCCAGAAGACAGTCTTGGCATAATTCCTCAGATACTGCCGCCTTGGCTTTCTCACAGGCTAGGCTGACTGGCCAAGGAGCCCCAGGGCCCCTCCTCTCCCGTGCTGAGGCTCCAGCTCACACTGCACCAGCTTTTCAGATGTGTGCTGTGGAATCAAACTCAGGTCCTCGAGCTTCCAAGGTTGTCTCCGCAGCAGATCTGACCTTTTAACAGGAGTGCTGCAGCCACGGTGACAGTGGGTTTGGGGACAGGTGGAATTATAAGGTTCAGTCACTAAAGCGGGGGGGGGGGGGGGGTCTGTGCACGGACTCTGGGTGTTCAACGGTGGACAACGTCCCCAGGGCTCTGGCTGGCAGAGCAAGGGGACAGTCCGTTCTTGCTGGAGCCAGGGTCCCCGTCCTGAAAGAACTCCTCCCCACCCCAGGAACTCCGAGGAGCCGCGGGGAAGGTGGGTGACTTCGGAGCCCGACATCCCTCTGCCTGAGCGTCATTGCTCAGCGCCTGCCTCGCTCCTTCTCGGTGACTATGACATGAGCGTGTTTCAACTATAAAAAGCAGAGTTAAAAATAGCTAGCTTGACGTGAGGCACAGGGAAGAGAGACTCCCCCGCGCCACGCACAGGAGTGACGTGGAGTCACCCAGGCTGCGCCTGTCACTGTCACTGCCGCCGCTGCTGCTGCTGCCGCCTCCTCCCAACCGCAAGGATCTGCGCTTCATGGGTTTGCTGACACCCTGCACAGAAGCCCCTCTACCCCTTCACCGTCTCCAGGAGACAGTGTGGCAGTGGTGTCTCCCAGCTGCCATCTCCCTCCCCACAAGGCTAAGGAAAGCATGCTGCTGGCCTGAGGGTCAGGGTGGCAGCCCAGGGGAGTCCATGGGACGTTGCTCACAGCCAGGCTCTGGACACTTGCATACATATGCCCAAATTCTGTCCCTCTTTCTCTCCTGCTGTGTGATTTTGAATGAGTTGGTTGACCTCTCTGGGCCTCCATTTCCATATTCATTAAAAAAAAAAAAAAAAAAAAAAAACGGGGTCCAGAACACAAAAAAGATGAAAGGCATGGTAGGGAACATCACCTGGCAAGCTGGTTTTGGAATCCCTGTGGTTGCCACATAGGTCCAGTGAGCACCCACTGCCACCCACTGAGATACTTAGCAGCCAACTGCCTTCATGCTGATTGATCCATTTGGTACAATAAACACATGACTCAACTCCTGTACCCATGCAGTGAGGGGCTGTAGGGGTGGACACTGAGCCTCTCTCGATGATACAGGAGAGTGACCGAGAACATTGGGGTTACAAACCTCCACGGTGACCCCTGCAAACACCACACAGGGCAGACGGCTGAGGCTGCACTTGCTCTCTCGCTCCCCTCTGTCCTTGTCATGACAGATCTGACTGGAAAGTGATGCCACATCCTCAGGGTGCCCGGGGCTAGGCACAGTTTGCAGCTGAGCTGGGCACTGGACTGGGCTCCGTCTTGTGCCCAGGGCTGGGCTGATGCTGGGTCAGGGCCGGGAACTGTGGTCCTGCCCCACCTGCCTCCTCCATTCCCAGCAAGGCCCTCTTCGGAGATGATGGAGTCAGAGTAGAGACGGGACTTCCACAGACTGGCTTTCGGTGTCTCCTCTTACTGCACTCGGTGTCTCATCCAGGATGTCAGGACTGAGCCATGAGTACCCAGGATGTCAGGACTGAGCCATGAGTTCCCAGGATGTCAGGACTGAGCCTTGAGTGCCCAGCATATCACGACTGAGCCCTGAGTACCCAGGATGTCAGGACTGAGCCTTGAGTATCCAGGATCTCACAACTGAGCCATGATTACCCAGGATGTCAGGACTGAGCCTTGAGTACCCAGGATGTCATGCCCAGGGGAACAAGTGAAAGTCTACTTACAACAGGGGTCCTCTCCAATAAAATCATTGTGAGTTGAAAATTTTGGAAGGAGTACAGCCATCGTGGAGAGCCCCGGACTATCTCACTTCAGGATCTGTCCCCAGAGACTAGAGCTGCACGGGTACACTAAGCTCTCCACCTGCCCTTCATGAGCTGAGAGAGGCGCACACCCTCAGTGTCCATCGAATGAGGTCTGCAAAAAGACAATGTGGCACCGACACAACGTGGAATACTATTCAGCCATTAAAAAGAATATGATTGTGTCATTGTGAAAGCATGGATGGACGTGGAGGTGCTCGGGTTAAATGGAGTAAGCCGGGCACCGAAAAAGATGCATCATGTGACGTCATTCATGTGTGCTGTGTCAATGAAGTTGATCTCCCAGGAGCTGAGAGTAGAATTGTGGCCACCAAAGACGAAAGGGAGCGCGGGGAGGGAGGGTAGAGAAAAACGCTGCTTGCTTGGAGGAGTCACTCCATACCTGGCTGATCCCCACATACATTCAGTCTCTGTGTATTTATGTATCAGTTAAAAATAAATATAACGCAGGGGCCAGGGCGATGGCACAACCTGTGAAGACTTGCCACGAGGTCCTGGGTTCGGTCCCTAGAATCTTTGTGGAAAAACAGCAGGAGCCGTAGTGCACACTTGTCATCTCTGAGGCAGAGACGGACAGATCCCTGGGGCTCACCAGCCAGCTAGCCTGGCCAAATCATCAGGCTCCAGGCCAGCGAGAGAAACCCTGTTTCAGAACGGAAGACGGACAGCGCCTGAGGAACACCAGGCACAGCTGAGGTTGACCTCTGACCTACGCATGTGCCCAAACGTAAGTTAAATTAAACTAAATAAACGATTTTTTAGGAGCAAAAAAAAGAATAACGGAAGTGGAAATTTGCGGGCCACGCCTAAGCCACAGAGCACCCTAGCTCAGCAACTCAGTGCTGGTTGGCATGTCCCCGAAGGATTGCAAGTTGACAGAGTTGCAGCCACCTCCTAGGCCAAGACCAAAGTCCAAGACACCAGTCTCTGCTGACTGGGCCAATCATCTCCTCTCAAAGCACGCAGTGGGACATTGGCGATGAAGCCCTGGTAAACTGAGGCCCATCTCCAAGCCAGAGCTAACAGAAGGGCCATTATTGCAGTGGTCTCCTGACCCCGCCCCCCACCGACGGCTGGACCTACACGAAACCCTGGGGAGGGAAAAATGAGTGTCCCCAGCCTCCCAGAAAGAAGTGATTGACAACCCAAGGCAAAAGGGGAGAAAAACAAGTGGGTGATTTCTTACCCACTCAACCACCCAGAGGCACTGAGGTTTCGATCCAAGGGTCCCAGGTAGTTGGAAGTCAACAGCCCGTTAGGACCTTGTTATCTGGGCCCATCTTCTGGAGTGCCTGGGTGCATGCTGCTGTGTACCATCCATGGTGGAGCCTGCACCATTACTAGAATGTGAGTAACCAGTGTGGTCATCCCCTCCCAGGGAAGTCATGAGCTGCAACTCCAGCAAACTGGAACTTCAGCTACCCTCTGCAAGGTCTCTGGGGCAAAGAGGAGCTCCCTGAATCCACAACAGAATGAGCGGCACTGCTCCTGTTTCCTTGATGAAGCTGAAGCCACTGATGGCAGCTGGA
Organism: Peromyscus eremicus; assembly: GCF_949786415.1. Classification (NCBI taxonomy): domain Eukaryota; kingdom Metazoa; phylum Chordata; class Mammalia; order Rodentia; family Cricetidae; genus Peromyscus; species Peromyscus eremicus. The sequence goes on along the minus strand of NC_081438.1, from coordinate 1,319,131 downwards.
TCCAAGCCCCAGTAGGTGGATGCTGGGGTCTCCCGGAAGTGCCAGGGGCTTCCCTGCTAAGTGGATGAATGGAAACACGAGTATCCAGCTCTGTCCCCTGCAGGGTCCCACATCCACACTCTCAGCCAAACAGCTTGGCTCAGTGCTCAGAGCTGGCCAGAGGAGACACCCCTCCTCCCCACGGTCCCCACAGCTCTTTACCTGGAGCCAGGTGCAGAGATGCAGTCATGTACCAACATGGACTGCACTCTGTGAGAAAGGGCGGTCACGGCACCACTGGGTCACAGTCAGTCCCTTCACTGGCTGCAGGGAGGAACGCCTGCGTTTGGCTCACAGTGTGAAGGTATGGTTCACCAAGACAGGGCAGCATCTGTGGTCTGGAAGGAGAGGAGTGAAAGCTGGTTCTCAGCTCACTTTCTCCTTCGGATCCAGCCCTGAGAACCCCAGCCCATGGGATGCTGCTGCCTACATTCTGGGTGGGTCTTCCCATCTCAATTAACAATCTAGAAACTCCCTCACAGATACACCCAGAAGGCTTGTGGCTTTGACGAACAAACGCAGATCCTGCCAACGTGAGGATCTATATTAACATCACAATCATTCCATAGTTCAGGCCGGCCTCCAGCTGGCTGTCCTCCTGCCTCTGCTTCTGGAGAGCTGGAATTACAGGCATGTGCCACCAGCCACCATCATTTATCTGATCTGTCGGCCAAAACTGCCTGTCACCATGGTTGTGCACACTCAGCTTTGCGCCTCAAGTCCCTGGCCACCACCTCTCCTTGGCCTGACCCCCACTTCCTCACCTTTCTTAAAACAGCCGCAGTTGGACTTCTCCCAAGAACGTGTGAAAATCTGTGCAATCTTGCTGGACAACAGACCATCCCCAAACCTCCTGGCTGGAAACAAAATGTGTTTGTTTAGCTCACAGTTCTCCTGGGCTGCAGTTAGGCTGGTTCCTCAAGCGTGTGTGGTGGAGGTTGGCCTTCAGCGGTGAGGATGAGCCTAGGGACCCCTCAAGGTCCTGCTTGGAACTGGAACACACCCACATCGGCCGCTATGGACTTGCCCTCCAATCCCCAACCCTTTGACAAAAGCTGTGTGTTAAAGGGTTAAGCTCCAGTGGGATATCTGGGGGCAGGGTTAGGAGGTAAATGTTGGTGAGGACATAAGGACTGGGCCCCCGATCAGATACGACTGTGACCTTGTGGAATGTCCCTTCCTCCTGGCCCCACTTCTCCTTTATCCCCCCATTTCCTTCTTCATCCCTCCACTGCGCAATGACCGCAGTAAGATGGCCTCCTGGCCATCTGCGAAGTGGGAGGGAGGGAGGGAACCCTCACCAGAAGCCCGCTATCATGAGTGGCTGTCCTCCAAGTCCAGCAACCATATCTTGGAGGAATTAATCTTGGGGAGCTGCCCCCCTTGCCAAAGGTCATGCCAGCTGGGCTGGTTGACAGTGGATGCCCAGCTTGCAGAGTAGGGCACAAGGTCCTCACCTGAGTATCCAGCTGCTCCACCACCTGGTAGTGCTCCCCAGGAAAGTGCTCCCCAGGACAGTGCTCCCCAGGAAAGTGCTCCCCAGGACAGTGCTCCCCAGGGAAGACTAGAGGGGGGCTCTACCTGGGCTGCTACAGGAAGCCCTTGAGTAAACACTTTTTGGTGTGGCCGGTTTGGGGAGGGGCACCCACATTCCTGTAGGTAACCACTCACCTATGGTCCTGGAGGTAACCCAGTCAACTCAGTGGTGACCCAGAAGGAACTTTGGCAGAATCTGGTTGTCACTGGGACCTTGGGAGGAGGGGTAGATGTTTTACCTCAAGGAAGGAATTTTAGCAACATGCACTGCGTGGCATTTTCATTGTTGTTTTGGGTTTTCTGTGGGTTTGGAGTTTGGTTGGTTTTCTTCTTTATGAACCGATGAGTTTCACTGGGGTTGCTAACAGGAGTGTGGACAGCTCTCTGGTGGCTGTACCACTGAAGAGAATGTCTCTCCCCAGCTACCATCAGCCTCAGTAAGGGCAGGGCTTCACCTTGATCTCAGGGGTGCAGCGCCCCTTGCCCCCAAAGCAAAGGAAATGTGTTTGTGTTTTCTCCACCTCCTTGTGTGTGTTGTGACTGCAGCCTGGGTGTGCCTAGATGCGAGGAACGGAAAGCAGATGCCGAGTCTCAGCAGAGGAGCCAAAGAGCCGCAGCACAAGGAGTTCAGGCCAGGGGCGGGGGCCTTTCCATCCTAGGACCCCCACCCATGCGGCAGAACTCACACACACCAGCTTTGCGATAACACAGGAGGAAGGCTGTCATCTTCTAGCCATTTGGTAAGTCACCTCTCAAACCAAATGGGGATTAGAGGGAGTGTGTGGCCACATGAAGCCACCAGCTCTGTGAGCTACAAGAAGCTGAGGTGAGGTGGCTGGTATTCCATGAGGCGGGTGGTAAATATGTGTGCACTATCAGGGACCCCCTGGAGGAGAGCTCACGGCAGGGGGTGGTCTCAGTATAAATAAACGGCTGCCCGGTGACCTGGAGCTAATGCCTGAGAGCACTACACCTCTGTATCTATGTTTGTAAGCTGGAGGGTGGCAAACACTGTCCAGAGCTGCTACTGTAGGGGGAAAAGCCCTCAGAGCAGTAGTTCTCAACCTGTGGGTCACAGGTTGCAGAGTGAATATCGTTTTCACAGGGGTCGCAGAGCAGATATTCACATTACGATGCGTAACCGTAGCAAAATTACAGCTATGAAGTAGCAGCGAGAATAATTTTATGGTGGAGGGGGGGGTCACCACAACAGGAGGAGCTGAGAACCGCTGCCCCAGAGGGCTCAGCTAGTGCTTCGTGGAGACAGGTGGTTCTGATGAGTAGTAGAAGTACTGACGGTAATGGTGACCCAGGCTTTGAGAGGCGAGGAAAGCCAAGCGCCACCAAGGTGCTGGGGGAGCAAGAAACACCCTCAGCCGCACGCAGCAGGGTGGTGTCCCGGGAGGCTGATACGGGGTCAGTCAGCTGCGGAGAAATGGCTGGGAGTGTGGGCCAAGTGCCCGTAACCCCAGAACCTGTAACCCCTGTAACTCAGAAGGCTGACACAGGGTGGTGAGTTGGAGTCCTAACTGGTCCACATGGGGGATTCCAAAGAGACACAAGACGTTATGTTTGGGTTCTTATCACCGAAAGCTCCATAAGGGGAGTAAATAGGGTGGGGCCACTTCCGAGGACATCACCTCTTCCAGACTCTGCCTGTGTCCTCCGTTGCGTCCCTCTGCTTCACCCTTCTCACATCTCCCCACAGCTGGAGTGGAGTGAGCACTCCGGGCTCACCTCTGTGGAAGACTCCCAGAGAAGGGCTCTGATTGGCTCATTGTGAATCACGTGCCTGCCTTAGAGCCAATCGTGGTGGTGGCTGGAGAGTGACTAAGGATGCTTCTCAGCCCCCTGATAAGAGCTCTGTGAGAGAAAGGGAAGGTGGCCTGGGGCGTGCTGGGTAGATAGCGCCAGAGGCTGGACCCTGCTCAGCACCCGACATTGCTGGCCTCCTTTAGTTAGTCTTTAGGCTTAGCGGGGAGGTGGTTGTGTGTTTGGGTTGTTTGTTTTGTTTTGAGACAGAATCTCACGTGTCCCAGGCTGGCCTCTAACTTCCTCCTGCCTCCACCTCCCTAGAGCTGGAATTACAGGTGTGCATCACCACACGTGGTTTATTCAGTGCTGGGGCACCCAACCCAGGCTTTGTGCATGCTAGGCGGTACCTACCAATCAAGATGCTTCCTGGGCGCAGATGTTTTTAAAAAAAATTATTCATGTTCCTTGTCACTTGATATAAACCTGAGTCTCCTGTAAAGGTCTGTAGCAGGAATCTTAAAGAGTTCTTATTAATAAAATCAAACCCAGGCAGGTATTGGGGTGAACTGGAAGATCAGAGAGACAGAACAAGCCACAGCTAACCTCACCTGGCCAACTTCTCAGCTGGTCTTGTTTCCTCAGACTGGAAGCCTCTGAGTCCTCATCCAGAATGGGTCTCAGCTGAACTGCTGCTCGAAAGCCTGAAGCTTAACTAGCTAAAAGCTTAACCAGCCAAGTGCTTCTAGTTTCTGGTCTCCACGCCTTATATATCTTTCTGCTTTCTGCCTCACTCCCTGGGATTAAAGGCTCAGCTTTCTGGGATTAAAGGCGTGAGTCACCATGCCTGTCTGTATCCTTGAACACATGGATTTCTGCCTCTGGAATGCTAGGATTAAAGGCGTGTGCTACCACTGCCTATCCTTTATGTTTAATATTGTGGCTGTTCTGTCTCTGGCCCCAGATAAGTTTATTAGCATGCACAATATTTGGGGGAATACAATACCACAAAGGTCTTTACACCAGCCAGGTCAAGTCTCCCCACATCTTCCCCCAAGCTCATGTGTTCTGGGCAAACTCAGGGTAAGGCCACAGCACCAGTTTCCTGTTGCAGGACAGTGGCTACATCCCAGCACCGCCAGCCATTCAGCTGGTCCTGGGAGTCGCAGACCATCCGGGAAGCAGTAGTCCTGAGTTTTCAGTCCTGCAAGGCCTCCAGCCTTTGTCCAGCTCCGTTGGCTGTGTGTTCTGGGAGAAACTGGATCCACATGTACCAAGTTATCCCACACTTGGCTGCCAGAACTCAGCACTGAGAGCTGTGGGTCGTGGAAAACCCACTCCTCCTTGGACCAGGATGCAGTCACCAGCACCAGTGGAGGGCAGAACCTGGACCCAGTGTAACCATCACCTTCAAAGCCTTGGCCCATGTGATCAGGGCAGGACAAAGGCTGAGAAAAGCTGCTAGCTGGCATCGTTGTGTCCCGGGCATGGGCAGGAGGACAGCCAGCCTCTGCCATATAAACCTCAGCCTAAGCTCCACTCTGCTTTAGCTGGGTGAGCATGGTGTGCCTCAGTTTCCACATCTGAAAACTTGGATCGCAAATGATACTGATCTATGGAAAGGGGTCTAGTAACAGGCAGAGGTGATGGTGAAGAGTATCCATGTGAACTCACTGATGCTGGTGTTCACACTGTCACCACCGCCTCTGTGCCAGATAGTTTTCCAACACCATGACAAAATACCTCAGAGCAAAGCAAGTGCAGAGTGGAAGTGTTCATTTAGCTCACAGTTTCAGAGGGGTCAGTCATGGTGGATGGTGGCAGAGGGCGCGGTAGAGGAGACACATCATAGTGGCCGGAAAGGAGCGTGAGGTCAGGAGCCTGTGTGGAAGCTGCCTCCCCCTTTCCCTATGAGTCCTTCCGTCTCCTCAGCCTGTGGGAAGGTGTCACCCACATCCAGGGAAGGTCTTTCCCAATCAGCAAATCTTCTCTGGACACAGACATGTGCACAGGTGCGCTTTGGTACCTCCAAAGCTTCCCAGACCAATCGGGTTGACGATTAAGATGAACCAGAGCAACCATCGCCATTACCACACAATCATAACCATCACCACCACCACCGCCACTATCATCAGCACTAGACCATTACCTCCACCATCACAATCACCATCAATATCACCACCACTACCATCAACACTATTGCCATTACCACACAATCATCATCACCACCATCACTACCACCACCACCACCAACAACAACACTATCAATATTACCACACAATCATCATCACCATCATCAACATCAATATCACCACCATCACAATCACCATCAATATCACCACCACCACCATCAACACTGTCACCATTACCACCACCATCACAGTCACCATCATCATCAACATCAATATCATCACCACCACCATCACCACCACTATCATCACCATCGCCATGCACAAAGCCTGGTTGGCAGGCCGGCACTGGTAGCCGCACTCTGCCAGTCACCATTGCTTACCAGGGACGCTGGTGGACTCTTTCCTGCATCTGTCTCTATTCCCTCTATGTCCCAAACCGTGGCTCTTGCTCAAAGCCTCCCTGCCACCCGTACAGCGGACCCCACAGATCTTCACGTGGTGCCTCCTCTGCCTTCTCACCCTACACAAGGACTTCCGTTTTCAGACACACCCACCCCCTGGATGGTCTCCAGGATGTTGTGCCAGCATGCTCTTCCAGCTCCCATAGGTGCTGGCCTCCGGCAGAAGGGAGCCCCGGCTGACTTCTTCTGCCACGGCTGCATGCCAGGGTAGCTGCCCAGCATGCCTGCAGAGGCTTGGATGTGTTCCCATAAGAGAGACAAGCGAGTAAGGAGGTGTTATTAAAGACCTTAGCACAGGCACAGGAGGCACCAGACAGGAGCTCCCTTGGGAGTTAAAAGTTATCACAGTGGCTGGGGTGTGGCCCCATGGAAGGGCAATTGTCTGGCACACACAGGCCCTGGGTTCCATCCACAAAAAAAAAAAAAAAAGGGTACGTACAAAATTCCTCTTGTCCATCCCACGGGGGGAGGTACCCTACCCTTCAGGACCCAGTGCCCCGGCCACGTGACAGACAGGCCCCTTGGAAGAGACTCCGCTGTCCCTTCTGAGCAGGGAAGCCTGTTCTTTCAGGGCACTTGCCTTTTTATGGCTGAAGTGACATCATTTCTCCTTCTCAAGCAGACATTCCCGTGCAGATCCGCCCCCACCCCTTCCTGTCGGTTGGGAGGACCGATTTCCTGGACTAGACAATGGCTGCTTGTGCGCAAGGACTTTTAGCTGCGAGGAGATGGCAGCCTCCACAGCCAGGAGACCTGTGCCTCCCTCAGCCCAGAACTGGGGACAGGAGCAGCCCTGCACAGGGATGCTATAGCCCTTAGTTCAGGAGCACACTGGCCCTATGCAAGGCTCTTGGGAAGACAGAAGCGGGCCATCCATGCAGGTCAGGTGCGGGCGGTCCTGGGGGGCTGCAGAGGCTACTGCACAGACCTTCCGTTCCTTCCTTAGAGGGAGCCCAACCCTGGTGTGTCTGCATGTGGGGAGTTACAGAAGAGGTTGCCTTGAGTTTCACAGGAGGCTTGGGACTCCTAAGCAGTGTTGAGACTGGGAAAGGCCAGGGGGACCTTTGGACAAAAGGCATCTTGCATTACTATGTGGCTGCAAACCTGTGGGGGCCAGGCAGAGAGATGTGGAGATCTGAAGGAGAATGGCTCCCACAGGCTCATATATTTGAATGTTTGGTCTCCAGTTGGTAGAACTGTTTGAGAAGGATTAGGAGGTGTGGCCTAGCTGGAGGAGGTGTGTTATTAGGGATGGGCTCTGAGCTTTCAAAAGCCCATGCCAGGCGTCCTCTCTGTCTCCCTGTCTCTGTCTCTGTCTCTATCTCTGTCTCTATCTCTGTCTCTCTGCCTGTGGATTTGAACGTAAGCTCTCAGCTACTGCTCCACCACCCTGCCTGCCTGCCTCCTGCCATGCTCCCCACCATGATGGTCATAGATTCATCCTCTGAAACTATAAGCAAGTCCCCAATTAAATGCATTCTTTATAAGCTGCCTAGGTCATTCATGGTGTCTCTTCACAGCAGTAGAACAGTAACTAAGATGGGATGTTATTGTTAAAAGTACTATTATTTGTTCTTGATAGCTACAAATTGAAAACGTGGATCAACAGGTAACTGGGTAGCATTTCACTGTCCATACAGTGAAATGCTACTCGGCAATAAAAATAAATAATTGAGGGTACAATGTCCTCAAAGCATTATACAGAGGAGAAGGCAGACTCGCATGAGCCCAGGCTGTCCCTGCCCTTGTCTTCCCCATTAAAGGCCCCAGAACAGACTCAGCTGCTCCACAGTGATGGGAACCACAGTGTTGGTGGTGAGGGTATTCAGGAGAGAACCTTCTAGAGCTCATTGTGGTGGATTGAAAGAAAATGGCCCCCAAAGGGAGTGGCACTATTAGGAGGTGTGGCCTTGTTGCAGGAAGTGTGTCACTGTGGAGGCAGACTTTAAGGTCTCATATATGCTCAAGCCACGCCCAGTAAGTCAATCTACTTCCTGTTGCCTGCCTATCAATCAAATGTAGCAGCTCCTTCTCCAGCACCGTGTCTGCCTGCACACCGCCATGCTCCCCGCCATGATGATAATGGACTAAACCTCTGAAACTGTAAGCTTCTACCTCAATTAAATATTTTCCTTTATAAGAGTTGCTATGGTCATAGTGTTTCTTCACAGCAATAGAAACCCTAACTAAGGCACTCATTCTGATGGAGGTCTGGGCTACACAGGCGTGTTTATGAAGACAGCATATTACACACTTAGGATCTGTGTGCTTTGCTTTATATAAATTATACCCCAGCTTTCAACTCTGGCTTTTCTTTTCAGTGCTGAAATTGAACTCAAGAGTGTGCTCTACCACTGACCTACATCCCCAGTTGTAGCTCAGATTTAAAATGTGACATGGGACACCACCGTGTTTAACAAACAGAGGCTGATGAGCTGGTTGGGGGTGAAGGGGCAAGCCTGACAGCCCGACTACAATCCCCAGAATCCGTGTACAGGTGGAAGGAGAGAGATGACTCCTCAGAGCTGCCCTCTCACCCCCATAGACACATCATGGCACATTCAACTTGCCCGCCCACCCCCATCGTATTCACAAATTTAAAAACAAAAATCAGTGCCAAGCATGATGCACATGCCTATAATCCCAGCACTCAGGAGTCTGAAGCAAGAGGATTGTGAGTTCAAGGCCATTCTGGCCTATACAAAAAAAATAATAATAATCAGATGACTCAGCACCACGGATAGAAGTTAGCTCTGTCAAAAATAATATTTGCTCATATATACATATTTTTTTATTTGGAAGCATATCATGTGCTGAAATGAAAATTTGTTCACAAATAGTCATCACAAGATTCATCATGGTCCAAAGGGTAAAATATCTCCAAAGTTTATCAACGGATGATAAACACACTGTGGTATAGCTACGCAGTGGGATAGTATTTAACTATGCAAAGGAGGAAAACACTGCCCCACTTGCTCAAAGGGACACATCATGCCAAATGAACCTAGACAGGCACAAAAGGCCACATGGCACATGGGTCTCTGGCACCAGAGCAGGGACAGAAAGTGGATTAGTTGGTGAGTGAATGGGGGTGGTTGCTAATGGGTCCCAGTTCCTTGGGGGTGAGTCATTTCTGAAAGGAGAGACGCCATGAACACCATGATCTCCTCATAGCCAGAAAATGGCCGCTTTTATGTCATACTGCGGATGTTCTCTCTGAACAAGAAAACACTTTCCTGGGGTTCTCAGGACAACTCCTGAGGCTACTGTGACTGCAGACCCTGTCTCGCCCTGTCCATCACTCGGTGTGGAAACCTGAGTGTCCGGCATTTCTGGGTTTCTTGCGTTTCAGGAGCTGCAGGTGACACAGGGCTACATGGGATCAGGAGGTGGGGACCTGCAGATGCATTAGTGGCTTTTTAGAAAGAAGAATAACCCAGACTGACACCTCGTGCTGTCTCCCCAGCTGTGCCCACTAACAGCAGCACTCGGATGGGAACCCCTTGGCACGCAACCCCAGCGCCGTAAGAAAGGAGTCACCGCCCCACTGTCTTCAGTGTGAGGAAGAGAAAATGGACTGGGACACAGGGGAGGGTTACAGTCATAGAATTCAGTTCTTACCCCAACTCATCCTGGTCTGCTCAGTCCTGGTGGAGACAAAGGCTGGTCGCTGCCCACTGACCTGCCCCCTGTGGCTCAGCGCCAGGGTCCCAACACAGAATCCTCCCTGCAGAGACCCTCCTTAGATACTCCTGCTCCTGTCCAGCCTTGGTTCCCTTTTCTAATCTTTTTTAAAAGAAGTGATATGTTTTCTGTGTACCTACTCATCCCTCTGAGGCAAGAGGGTCTATTCTGTGTCCCCCATGGGGCCCCGGGGCACACTGGGGGATCACACTGGGGGACCCCCTGCTCAGGCGCTATCCTGCTTCCCGCCACCCTGTATGCACCCCACCTTCACTCTACCCTACTTCCCACTTACACTATTAAATAAAAAAACAATAAAAATAAACACTGTACATTTTAAACTTACAAAAGATCTCAGCTTGAACAAGGGTCATCTCAGCATCCAGAGCCAGCACAGGACGGACGCACAGCAGCCTCTGGACACAGGACACACAGACAGACACTGCACTACACCCTCCTGCCCCAGTCCCAGCACAGGGCAAGGACTTACTGGAACCTGTGAGTCCTGGTGCTCCTCAGACTGGGCATCTCCTGTGACCCTGAGACACATCTTCCCAGGAGGCGGTCAGCTTTTCATCTGCATCCCTTCTTGCTGCTGTGATAAGATGCTGTAACCAAAAGCAACTTAGGGCAGGAAAGGGTTGGCTTACACTTCCCGGTCACAGACCATCTGTCTCAGTTGCTTTTCTACTGCCTGGATAAAATACCATGGCCAAGGCGACTCATAAAAGAAAGCCTTTAATCTGGGGGCTCACAGTTCCAGAGGGTTGGAGTCCATGACCATGATGGCGGGGAATGTGGCAGCGGGTGGGCAGGCATGGCGCTGGAGCAGTAGATAAGATCTCACATCTGAGTGGCAGGCAGAGAGAAGCAGAGAGAGATGAGAGAGACAGAGAGAGAGAGAGACAGAGAGAGAGAGACAGAGAGGGGGAGGGGGGAAGGGGGAGGGAAAGGGGAGGGGGAAATAGAGGGAGAGGGAGAGAAGGAGGGAGGGGAGGGAGGGAGGGAGAGACTGAGGGAGAGGGAGAGAGGGAGAGAGGGAGAGGGAAAGAGAGTGAGACTGGGCCAGGCCTGGCCTTTTGAAACCTCAAGGCCCACCTCCAGTAACACACCTCCTCCAACAAGGCCACACCTCCTAATCCTTCCCAGACAGTTCCACCAACTTGGGACCAAGTATTCAAATACATAACGGGGGAGCCATTATCATTCAGACCACCACACCGTCTTTGAAGGAAGTCAGGACAATGCCTAGGGCGGCACCACCCACAGTGGGCTGGATGGCACCACCCACAGTGGGCTGGGCCCTCCCTCATCCATCATCACTCCAGAAAAGGCCCCACAGGCTTTCCCACATACCAACCTGATGGAAGCAGTTCTTCAGTTCCCTCTTCCAGTGACTCCAGGTTGTCAAGTTGACAATGAGAACTACCCGGGACAGAGTTACGCCTCCCCATGTAACAAACAAGCAAACTGAGGCACGAAGGGTGGACCCTGGGCTGTCATGCACGCACCCGCCCTTGACTCTGCATCCCCCATGTACCCCTCTCACACCCTTGCTGCTGTGGAGATTCACCCCACATCCTGATTGGAGTGGAGCGGGGCCCCTGGCCACCATCTGTCCCTCATCCCCAGGACTGTCAGGGTGGGGTGGAGGAGGGAGCCGGTCCCTAAGCTGGCTCTCTCCAGGACTAGCGTGTCCTCCTGTTGCTTGCATGTGTCTGGGGTTCCCACCCCAGTGATGTGCTTCCTGGGCCGTTTGCAGGATGACTCAGCCCCGCCCAGCTCAGGCACAAGCATGTTCCACACGTGTGCCCTTCCTCAGGTCCTGACCATGATCGCAAAACACTGTCACTGTGGAAGGGGCCCTTTAAAGGTTGAAGGATCTTTAAGATAAAGATGGATGGTCTGTCCTTGGGCTACAGCATTGAGGAGAAAACACTATGACCTTCATAAAGAAGATTTCAAAAACTCAAAAGATAAAATCTGAACAATCAAAGTCAATCTATACGGTGAGAGAAGTAGGATAAACTCTTACGCATCCTTCAAAACCCTATCCAGAATGCCCTGCTGGGGAAAGCCTTCCTCAAGACCCTTATACCACTACAGTGACTGGATTCTTCACTTTAAGCTGCCAGTTTATTCCCCGTGTTTCCTTCCTAGACGGGGATAATTTATGGACAGGGAGGCCATGGTATCTGTTGCAACAGGACTCAAAAGCAGCTTTGTAAGCTGAGCCCTTGGTCCCATCTGGCACAGGTGATCTCGGAACACAAGGAGACAACAGTGGTCATGCCTCACAGGACCCCACCTCTGGCTTGTAGGTATTTGATGGTGCCTGGCCACAGCAGGAGAAATAAACCGGCTGAGTTCAACTACAACGCTGATTTCCTTGGGCTAGTGGGGTCCTTCGCAAGGGGATTCGGATCTCCTATCTGTCCCCACCCGCATCTGGCTCTGCTCCCCTGTGCCCAGACCAGCTCTGTGGGGTCAGTAGTGAGTGCTCTGTGTACACTGTGCCACCGAGGAGAGCAAGGCACCGCCTGCTTGAGGGCCAGGGAGCCTCCAGGTGTGTGGGAAACAGCAGTCTTTGCTCCTGAGGTGGAGGGATGGACGACCTATCTCGGGATCTGCTAGATAGTATGAACTTCCAGGGAGGGGGAAGCAGAAGAGGAGGCAGGGGTGGCCGGGAGCACGCTGCTGGGCTCTCGGGAAGTATCCAGTGTCTCTGCGGCCCGGCCCGTAGCAGGCTAGGAGAGAAACCCAAGCACCATTATAACGCTACGGAGTTCAAGGTCAGGGTCTGGCTCCGGCCAGCAAGCTGAAGTTAACAAACCCTTCCAGGTTTCTGCTGCCACATTTCACGGACCACACTACAGGGGACACCATCATGGAAGATGGGAAGGGGACAAGGGGCGGCTTGGTGACACCGTAAAGCTGAAACTGGAATTCCGGGCCACAGAAGATGACGGGAGACCTTCAAATTGGATGCTACCTGTACCCCCTGGAAAATGGGGGTGGTGGTGGTAGAACCCAGGGCCTTGGCACGTGCTAGGAAAGCACTCCTCCTCCTCCTCCTCCTCCTCCTCCTCCTCCTCCTCCTCCTCCTCCTCCTCCTCCACAGGCAAAGAGCATGTCTACAGCCCACCTTCACTCCATTTGGAAAGAAGGGAATGGCGGCCGCCCTAGGTTACCACGCAGACATGCAGCTCTCCCCAAAGCAATGCCAAAGCCGCGACAGTGGATCCAGAGCCTTCTTCCTCATGGCGTCCCGCTCACCGAGGTGACCCCCACACTGCACCCATTTCACCCGTGAGAACAAAGAGGTGCCCAAGGCCACAGCCGCGTTCTTGGCATCAGTCACACGGCTGAACACAAGACTCCAGAAGGGCCACCATCCCACAACCCGCCATGGCTTCCCACACCCCTGGCCCCATCAGAAGGGTTCCTGATGGGGGCAATCCTTCCACACCGGGCAAAACTGGAGACATTCCGGCTGTCACTACGGGGGGGGGGGGGGGGGGGAATGAATCCTGCTGAGGCCCAGTGGGTAGGAGCCTGGGATCTGTGAGGAGGTGTGAGTACCCACCCTGCCCTGTAAGAGAAAAAGTGACCAGGCCCAGAGGGGGATACATCAAGGCTGTGAGGCCCTGGGGTAACCTGACTCAGGACATATACATGTGCACACACGTATGCATATGTATACATGCACGTGCACAGTGTACACACGCGTTCTGGATGACTGACATGTGAGTCGGGCAGGTGTAGTGGCCACCTGTAACCCCCACCCTTAGGAGACACTGAGCTGGGGGATCCTCAGGGCCACCTGGCTAGCCAGGCTAACCAAACCGGTGAGAGCTGGACTCTACAAGGGACGGGATGTTGGAGGAAGGCCACCCGATGTCAACTTCAGGCTTCCCCAAGTGCACGTGCACACACACACACACACACACACACACACACACACACACACACGTGAACACGCAGGCACACCAAACACAATACGTGTGCCAAGAGAGCAAGGATCCTGTGGAAGGAAACAGGTCCCGCCCACAAACATGCCCCAGACACCATTAACGTTGTATTTATTGTTATTTAAGCCGCTCAGCAAAACATATACACGTATATACAGTAATGCGTGAATACGGAAGACTCAACTTTACATATTTTTTTTAAAAAAAGAAAGAAAAATACCACTCAGTTTCATGAGCTTCTGTCACTGTCTTCCCAAGCATTTCAGAAACGGTTTTTCCTTAAGAGTCAAAAAAGCTTACAGGCTCACGCACCGCAGGGTTAAGGGTTCATATTTTACATGTGCAATAGCAATTTCCTTCTCTCTACTGGAGCTGGCTGCATACTGATTACAGTGTCCCCGGGCTCTCGTGCACTTCGGACGTGGTTTTCGTCCACCTTTAAACTCTTTCCACTAAAACCAAGTTTAATGACATGGCATCCTTTTGCTTAAGGCTATTTTAAACGCTGTTTCACCCTGGGGTCGTGGGGAGTGAGAACATGAGAACACTGGACACTTCCGGGGTTTTGGAGGTGGCCTGAGCCATACGCCGGTGGCTGCATGTGGACTTGATGCTGGGACGTTTGTTGATGGATGCTGGGACACTCGTTCCCCGGCCTTAAGCAGTGAAGGAGAAGTCATTCTTGTTTGGGGAGGGAAAGGCTGGCTCTCTTGGACAGCTAGACATCGCAAACTCTGAGGGTGAATGTAGAGTCTGGACCAAAGCCTGGAGGATGCTCCTATGGCCATCCCCTCACCGCTCTGGGCATAGAACAGAGGGCACTTCTTGCTCACCAGCCCATGTCACCTGTTTCTGTCTACCCTCTGCGCCCCATCACACTGCCCAGACAACAAGTGTAGACCCTGGGGGTTCAGACCTCAGCCAAGAGGAGGAGGAGGAGGAGGAGGAGGAGGAGGAGGAGGAGGAGGAGGAGGAGGAGGAGGAGGAGGAGGAGGACAGGAGGGAGAGAGCCAGCTTTTGGCAAGCGGCTCCCATAATCAAAAGTCCCTCGACACAAACAATATGGGTATCTGGAGAGCCCCGAGCCTTCAGGCCTCTTGCTTAAGGAAAGGAAGGGGGTTCTGTCAAGTCGGGGTGGGGGTTCAGAAAGGAGCAATTGGGAAGACACACTAACAATAAAAAGTGAGCTGAGACTAGAGGGCTAGCTCTGGCTTACCCTCCCAGGGACGGACGGCCCCACAGCAGTGGGTCACACAGGCCGGTAGGGTTTAGACCACACCCTAAGGCGTCGTCTACATCAGCACCGCAATCTCTGTTCCTCTCTGCTTAAGGGGGGTGGTGGGGGGGGGAGCGCCTCTCCCAGGGGACACATGGGGCAGGGCTCTGCTTTTTAAATCTAAATGAAATGAAATCAAAAGGGCAGGAGATATCCCGTGAAGGGAACGGAACGTGAGGCCCGGGAACGGACATCACGAAGCCGCTCATTTTATCCTTTTTCCCTCCTACCCCCCGTAAGGGAACTGCAGGATCAGAGAGGGTGTCTCAGCCTGAGTCTGGCTGCCTTAATCCCTCCTCCCAGGGATGGAGTCACTTAGAGTGGGCTAGAAGGAAGTGTGAGATCTGGGAGAGCAGGGCCAGGAGGTCACTGGGACAACTGACCGCTCCTCTCCCGTCCCCTTGAAGGGTCACAAGACCACCCTGCTCAGCACAGAGAAGCCAGAGTGTGCAATGGTCAGGTCAGCGAAGGGGAAGGGAGTTCATGGCCCCGGGAGGCTCCTTCCTCCAAGTGGCTGGTCCCAGCACCCCAGCATCCAGCACACAACCCAGGAGGGACCAGAGGAAGAGTTCCCAGTGGGAAGACTAGAAGCTAGCCGAAGGCTAAGGGCCAGTGAGGAAAATACCTCTCCAAGTTCTCTGGGAACAGAGACGACCCAGTCCCTGGCCGTTCCTCAAGCTGCTCATTGTCTTTGTCTCCTAACTGGTGACGACAAGAGTAGCCAACGCTACAGAGACCCTGCGGCTTCCAACCCGGACGATTCCAGAACACTGTTCTCCAAGATCTCCATCTTAGTCAGTGATGAACAGAAGCGATGGGGAAGGAGAAGGGGGAGGAGGAGGGAAGAATCAAAGAGAATAAAAAAAGAAAAGGGGTACCAGGTGCACCCCGCCTTGGCTTAAACAAGGCAAGGGCCTTCTAGAACACACTCCGAGTACAGAAAGCAGGGGGCTCTCTACCAGGAAAACGGCTTGAGACAGCGCTCGCTGTTGGCTGAGAACGGACACTGGTGTCGGCACGATGTGGCACGCGGTCTCTTTAATTATTTTCTGAGGTTTTTTTTTTTAATCAACCTTCCCCAGCCCCTTTCCAAACGAACCCTTTCCATTCCGAGTGCCACTAAGCAGGTACCAACCTAGACAAAAAAAAAAAAAAAAACATGAGTCTGCTCAGCCACAGAGGCCCTTCACGGGTGGGCAGGGCAGGGAGGGACTCCCATAGGCTCAAGTCAGGGCGGCCACGAACGTCCCGAACCGGTTGGAGATGTCGGAGTGCAGAGACCGCCAGGTGGGTACGGAGGCGCGGGCCTTGGGGTCACCGTCTGTGCAGTGGACGCTCAGGCATTGCAGGTGACTGCCGGGCTGGGTGGCTGAGGCCTTGTTGGTAGGGAGGTCGTGGGCTGTGGAGAAAGGAGACACGAGTTAGTGGCCAGTGGGAGCCCCTTCGGGGTGATGATGGTACAGGGGGTGATGAGGCAGCATCTGGCCCTCTTTCGTGGCTGGAGACGATCTCAGAGGCTCAGCTGTGAAGACTACCTAAGAAAAGCCCACCCCGCCACACCCACACCATCTCTAGGTCTGTCGCTCCCTGGGAGGCAGAAGATAGGAAATGACGTCGGAGTTTGCCCATCTCTGTTTGGACAAAGACTACCAGACACCATAAGAGATAAAGGCACTTCTAAAAGCTGCGTCTACGTCTGAGGGTGCACAGGACTTCATAGACACCGTAAAGAAGAGGGGGAGACTGTCTAGTCCCCTGGACAGACACTTGCTGTGGGCTTACTCTGCACTTAGCACATCCTCAAATAGACACTCTAGAGCTAAGGGTGGTCATCCCACTTTTATAGCTAAGAAAACTGAGGTCCAGAAAGGGGAATGGCCTGCCTTGGGGGACATGGAGGAGAATCCTATTGGCAGGATGGAGAAGGAGCCAGGAGGAACCAGCCTGGAACCACCCATGACAGGTAGAGCTCAGAGTGCTCTGTGGTCACAGCCCCATACCCTCCTCCCATCCAGAGGCTTCTGCTCCTCTTAAGGCACAGGGGATGGGCTCAGAAGCGGTGGCTTGGGGGTGGGCTGGCAAGGGAGGAGCCCATAGACACCTACTATGTCCTTCACCCCCCCCCCCAGCCCTGCACTTTACAGACAGGCATCTGTGGCCCAGAGAGACACAGAAACTTGCCTGGAAACATACAGTTCTAACTGAGACCCCAGTTCTACAAAGGAACCCAAGTCTCGTCCTCTGAAAATGGAATGACCCAGGCACGTGGGCCTCACATGCATCAGTTATCAAGGCTATTACTGTGTTCAAGTGTTTGTGTAAACTGTAAAGTGCCATGAAGCGCTCAAGTTCACTCAGCTGATTACACAGACCCAGAGCTACCACACGTCACAGTTGTCTCTGTGTCAGAGATATGCCTGAAGGGAAAGGCATTGAACAACCACTAACATGTTAGCAGGAGTTAGGACAGAGTACGTGTGTGTGTGTGTGTGTGTGTGTGTGTGTGTGTGTGTGTGTGCGTGCATGCACGCGCGCGCGCCCTCCTCCTCTGCTTGAGGTAGAGATGGGACAGATCAGTTTTCAGAGCACACTGCCAAGCCATGCTGGGCTCTGCCCTACTATGTTTGAATGACAGTTTCCTGATTCTCCTTTGTCAGACGGTCGGTCGGGTACCCTGCCTAAGGCTCGGCTGCCAGGAAGGCTCAGAAAGCTAGGTTTGAATATGGGCGAATGGTGAATTCAGCAGACAAGCAGTAAGATGAAATTGGGGTGGGGGCCCAACTAAGACTAAGGAGGCGCACCCAGATACTGACCTCCATGACCCGCTCACCCTCGTCATTACAGCAGAAGTTGCCCACCCAACCCGCCCAGTACCTAGGATTAAGACATGTCCTCCGCCAAAGCCTGGCCCTAACAGAGTGCTAAGCCCCACCCCCTGGGCCAGGCAAGCCTCTAGGACTCCCGGGCTCCACTCCAGGGCTTCAGGACCTGCAAGGTGGGGAGAGAAACCTGCCTTGGCTTCTGCTCTCCCTCATTCAATTAACGAGCACACGACCTGTTATATCCCGGCATGGCGGCCCAGGGATCCTCCTGAGTGACACCAGGCAGCACCACTCTGTGACCAATCAGGGCGGCTCAGGAGTGGCTGTCCCTTCTGAGTGACACAGCTCTACTGCTGTCTCTCTCGGGACCTTGTGATGGCCTGGTATACAGAGTGGCATACTGAGTGTACGGAGGTCCCCGGTAGGGCTGCTGGGCATGACCCTGAGAAGGTCACAGGGAGCCACCCAGAAACCCGTGAAGCCTCTCCTTTCCTAAGTCTTGGTTAGGTGGTCTCCCTCCTACCCACCACATGGAGTCATCACTCATCTTGTAAAAGAAACTAAGGTTTCAAGCTCAGGTAGGTGTGGTTTTTGCCAGTGGATCCAGCCCCAGTGCACATTAGGATGGCAGAGACAGAGGACCCGGGTCCCTGAGCACGTGGGCCCCAGCTTGTAACGATACAGTCCTAGCTCTGTTTGAGCCCACACATGCCTCACTCCCAGCAGAACCCCTGCTTCCTGCCCCGAGTTATATTACTCCAGAATACAATGTCCCACAAGGGACCGGTCATCCTCTTAGGAGATGCGCAAAGCCACGTCTACCTGCATCCCTTACACACACAGAGAGAGAGAGAGAGAGAGAGAGAGAGAGAGAGAGAGAGAGAGAGAGAGAGAGAGAGAGAGACAGAGAGAGACAGAGAGAGACAGAGAGAGAGAGAGAGACAGAGAGAGAGAGAGAGACAGAGAGAGAGAGAGACAGAGACAGAGACAGAGAGAGAGAGACAGAGAGAGAGAGAGAGAGAGAGAGAGAGAGGAGTGGGGCAGGCACTGAGGAGTAGAGCAGAACCCCTCATCAAAGCAGAGACGAGCCAGAGCCAGGTGGGGCTCAGGACAGAAGAGACCCAGGCCCAGGTCTGATGGCAGGCCCCAGGCAGGTGACAGGACATAGGTATTTCTTAAGCATGTATGACTCTCAGGCTCCGAGAAATCCATTCTCGGGTCACCCCCTGCCTCCATTCCCAGGCCTGACACTTCCTAAACTCTACCGTGATCTCAGAGCCAGGCAGTTGCTGTACCTGGTGTGGAGTCCAGTGTTATCTAATTCCATCCCCTAACAAGCCAACAATGCACCAACCTTCCTCCGTTTTGGCAGAGAGGAGGCGAGGGGGCTGGCCTAACGCCACAGATCACGGGTACAGAATTCCCCAGTCTCAGCGGGACCTTATGAGGCCATCAACCCCAGTCTACTATCCACACATGGGCCTTTTAGGAGAGAATGCTGTTCTTCAGCCCTTGACTTTGCAAGCATGGTTATATCACCCCATCTACAGAGTCATTACAGTGGAGGGACCCATCATGCCCTAGGATGGCGGCCCCCTCGGGCTGTCAACTCACGGATGACAAATCTATCCCACAGAAGCTGTTCAAGTCCCAGCCTGTCCCAGCAGAGAAGACGCTGAGTCCCCAAGCCTCAGGTGGTGAGCACACCCAGGCCTCTATGTCAGCAATCCAGAGATAACACTATCCCCTCACCAAGCCCCTGGGGCTGAGGGACACCTGGGATCCCTGGGTACCTAGTGCTGGCAGATGCCACAGATTGTCTCTTTCTAGCCTGGGGTTCCTGGTAGGTGAGGGAACCCCCACACCTAGGCTGCTGGCCTGCCTGAAATACTTATTCTTCCATCTGTCATTGGAAGGGCCATTGTGGGTGAGCCAGGCTCACAGCAGCTAAGGGACCTTGGAGCAGAAAGGCGGGCCTCATGCATACAGGTGAGGGTCGGTGTCCAGAGGGGAGGGGTACCATCATACCACATACCTTGCATGAGCCTCACTGACAGTGGCATTTCAGAAGTTGGGGGCTATAGCTGACTGGCCAAGAAAGGCCAGGAGAGTTTGAACTGCACCTATGAGACACCATAGATTACTCATGTCCACAGGCAAGGTCAAGGCTGGCTCTAGGCGGCCCCTGCAAGACCTCTCAAGGCCCTTCCTCACAAGACCAACCCTTGATGGCCACAGACCCTGATGGCTTTGCCTCATGGCGTTGAGGTCAGAGCCCGACCAGCTCACTCGCGGTAGCCACAAAGACCCATGAGGGCTTCTGTGTGCCGGGCTTCAGGCCACAGCGAGGCCGCGAGAGACATCAGCCACGGAAGTGAAGGAGAAGCCACGCAGTGAGGCCAGGAGGCGAGTGCCGATGTCTCCTGGCTTCTCCTGTGGGTCCAACAGCAATGGCAGGCAGCACCCGTACATTGGGGTGTCTCTGTGTGTCACCCCTGGGCATTAAGATCCTGGAGTCTAAGAATTGGGGAGCAGCCAGGCAAAGGGGTCAGAGGAACCAGGAATGTGAAGGGCCTGACTTGCCTCCAGTGGCTACTGGAGCAAACTGGCTGTGGGCCTGCCTGTCTCCTTCCCTCCCTCCTTCTCCCTTCCCCTCTCCTCCTCCTCCCCTCCCCTCCTCCCCACTCCTCTCATCCTCCCCTTCGCTTCCTCCTCTATCTTTCCTTTCTTCTTCTAGGTCAATAGTCCTGGCTGCACCCTGCTCTCTCCTGAAGCCCCAGCCAGGATCCAGAGTGGGGGGCCATGCTCCTGCCTCGGTGGCTCTCCAGACCCATTCTACCTTGAGTCCTGGGATAGGGATTCTGGCCTGGACTTCTGTTCTCTGCCCACCAGAGGGATGACAGAGATGGGAAACACGGGTGGAGTCCAGCTGCCGCCCAGATCAAGGACAGGCACAGAGGGGTGGTGGGTGAATCCACCTCTGGGCAGGTCCGCCCGATACCCAAGCCTCCAGAAGGCCCAGGGCCTGTACTTGCTACTCAATAACCCAGGATTTGGGGGCACCAGACCTAGAACAGTAGTGCTTCCGTCTCTGTGGGGGCTCCCTACGGCCAGCGTGAGGCGGAGCGGGTATTTTTAACTCATGGCTTATGTAAGAGGGAGTGTGGGCCTGAACAACAGCTAATGCCGCCCCCCACATTCACCTCGCCCGATTCCCACAAAGGGAAATATATTTTAAATTTCCTTTATTTGGACCCAGGAAGGGCAAAGGGAGAGGTGCTGTCTTCTGTGACTTCTGCCCTTGGCAGGGGCAGAGCTGCTGGGTCTCAGGGTTGGACCACTTCCTTTTCTCGAGACTGGCCACACCAGCTACAGCCTGCAGCCAATTTGCGCTCTCTGAATCTACTTATCCGTAGGCCTAGACAGACCTCCCTCCTGCTTAAACCTTCCATGGCTCCCCAGTCCCCAGGACTGAGCCCTGACTTAAGCCCACCTCTTGGTCACACTGGCCACTTGGCCTCTGGTACCATCTGTCTCTCTCCTACTGTGTGCAGTCCCTACACAAAGCTCTGTCCCTACCACACCCACACTCGTCCATCCCCTCTGTCTGCAGCACCCTCCCTCTGTACCCCTGCTGAATCCCACCTTCCTGCTCAGCTGTCAGACCCATGGGGAGTCCCCAACCCAAGGTGCCCTGCTGGCAGGCACAAAGGGAGGAGGCAGTTGTGTGTCCAGGCCCCTCCCCACAGGCTGCCACAGATCAAACACCTGGAGACACAGGGCTCAGGGGGACAAGTTCCCTACAGCAGAGCCAGTCACTTGCTTAAGATGGATGATGCCAACACTACCAGCCTCTTGGGTCTGCCCAAGAGCAGGTGCTTAGGAAGGGCTACATGGTTCAAGGCTTTAGTCCTTGGAAGAGCCATTAAAGTTATATGTGTGTGAGTATGTGTATGTGTGTGTGAGTGTGTGTGTGTGTGTGTCTGTTTGCATGTGTGTATGTGCCTGTGTGACTCTATGTATGTGTATGTATGTTTGTGAGTATGTGCCTGTGTGTGTGACTGTATGTATTTGTGCCTGTGTATGTCTCTATGTGTATATGTGTAACTGGGTCTGTTTGTGTGTGTATGTGTATGTGCCTGTGTGTGTGTGTGTGTGTGTGTGTGTGTGTGTGTGCATGATGTAGAGACCAGAATCCATATAGGTATCTTCCTCTGCTATTAGTTTTTGAGATAGGAGCTCACTGTTTGGCTGTACTGACTGACCAGCAAGCCTCAAGAATCCTCCCGTCTTTACCTCCCAAACACTGCGGTTACAGACATATGCCACCGTGTCTGGCTTTGATGTGGGTGCTGGAGACAAACTCAGGTCCCCATGCCTGCATCCCCAGCATCTACCACCCGAGCTGTCTCCTCAGCCCACAGCTCCCTTCACCACAGTGCTAAGGCTTGTCTCCATGAGGCTGCTTCAGGACCTGGTGGGACAGGCCTATCACCCAACACTCAGGCTGAGGCTGGATGACACCAATTCACACTCAGTCTGGGCTACAAACAGAGCTGTAGAGGAGCCTGAGGGCAAAGAGGACCACCTCTGCAGCCGGAGGGACCCAGCCTAGGAAGAGGACCACCTCTGCAGTCCGGAGAGACCCAGCCTAGGAAGAGGACCACCTCTGCAGCCAGAGAGACCCAGCCTAGGAAGAGGACCACCTCTGCAGTCTGGAGAGACCCAGCCTAGGAAGAGGACCACCTCTGCAGCCAGAGGGACCCAGCCTAGGAAGAGGACCACCTCTGCAGCCAGAGGGACCCAGCCTAGGAAGAGGACCACCTCTGCAGCCAGAGGGACCCAGCCTAGGAAGAGGGCCACCTCTGCAGCCAGAGGGACCCAGCCTAGGAAGAGGACCACCTCTGCAGCTGGAGGGACCCAGCCTAGGAAGAGGACCACCTCTGCAGCCGGAGGGACCCAGCCTAGGAAGAGGGCCACCTCTGCAGCCAGAGAGACCCAGCCTAGAAAGAGGGCCACCTCTGCAGTCGGAGGGACCCAGCCCTAGGAAACAGGCCCATGGCTCAGCCGTCTGGGTTCAGGGACAAGAAGCACAAACCTCAGCCAGATGTGGATGGCAGAAGGTCCAGAGGCCCCCGCATGGCAGAGTCAGTCAAGAGTCCTACGGCCCACCCTCCCTTGACTCCACAGTGGGGTAGCTTGGCTCCCGGCTCAAGACCTGGACCCCAGACCCTGAGTCTGAATCTTGGCTCTTTCCCTGCCCAGCTCTGCAACCTCAGGCAGGGTAACTTGCCGAGCCTCGGTTTCCCAATCTGTAAAAGGGATAAGAAATGGAGTTTCTTGGAGACAAAGGCCCTCTTGCTCCTGGCGCAGAATGAATGCCTATTAGGTATCTGCTCAATATCTTCATGACACCCTGCTCATTGTGTGGCCTTCTACAAATCACTCCCCCTCACTGGGCCTGTTCAATCATCTCTGATGACCATGACAGGTGGATGTACATCCTTTCTTTTTATAGGAGGGAGTGCAACATAGCTCCTTTGTGCAGCCCAGGCTGACCAAAACTTAACAGCCCCTGCCTCAGCATCCTGAGTGCTGGGGTCATGGCTTACACCCCATGCTAGCTGTGGTTAGCTCTGATTGCCAACTTGACAGAATCTGGAACCACCTAGGATATAAGTCTCCAGGATACCCGTGAGGGATTATCTGGATTGGGTTAATTAAGGAAGGAAGACTCGCCCTAAATATGGGCAGCACCATCACATGGGCTGAGGTCCTGGACCGAACAAAAAGGAGAAATCAAGCTGAGTGCCACCTTCCTCTCTCTCTGTTTCCTGACTGTGGTGTGGTGTGACCAGCCGCCTCACGATCACGCCACCACACCTTCCCCACCATGACAGACTGCATCCCTGAACTGTGAGCCAGAATAAAGCCTCCCTTCCATCAGGGTTTCCTATCACAGCAAAAGGACCAGGAACTAGAGCACTGGCTGACCCACAGTCCTTCAGTTCCTTGGGAGTGAGTCCATCTTACAGGCAGAGGTTGGGGCAGGACTGAGACTCCCCGACACTAGGGCCAGAGTTCGCGACCTACTGATTCAGGGACAGTTAACCTGCTGGTGACACCACATGGGATCTCACGAGGACCAGGGCAGGCAGCACCTGACCTCAGCCACCTGCCCACCCCCACATTCCAGCCTCGGCTCTCCTTCCACAGTGCCCAGCTCCCAGGGTCATGTGACAAAGGGAAAAAGGAGGGAAATCAGCCATGCCTCTGTCACCGGCTGGAACAGCGACAAGAGTCACTGGCTCTGCTGACCTTGGGCCACCTCCACAGCCAGGGCACAGGAGCCCAATCAACAGCCCATTCCACAGTACTGGAAACTGAGTCTGGGGAGTCTAAGCTCACAGCACTACAGCCACAGAGCTGAAGATCAGTAGACCCACACTGTCTGGTAGGGAGTCATCTGCAGAGATAAAAAAAAAAAAAAATGTCCCTGCCTGGGTGGCAGAGGCTGTGGCCGCAGTGCCTCCCTCACAGGCCCTCCCCCCTTCTCTTCCTCCATCACCCTCCTCAGGACAGTACCCTCCTTGCTCTCTGGGAAGGATGCCCAGGCTCACACAGTGAGTTAAGAATCACCCAAGGTAGACAAATGCAGAGCCCCCTCGGAAGCCTCCTCCTTAACATTGCCTCACGCAGGCTACACCCTTTGTCACGGGTCCTGAGAGAGGGCCCTGCACGCCCTTCAGCCCCAGCACAGGGCCAGGCTGGATAAAAGCCTCACTGAGGATCAGGAGTCCATGAGCCCAGCTTTTCAGGGCCCAGAAGAGTAATGACAGGCATTGTGGGGAAGCTGGGCAACCGATTCACACTGCCTTTGGGACAATGGCAGCTGTCAGTCAGATGGGCCCCACTGAGGGCAGAAAAGGGCAAAGTTGGGAGGGGAGGGTGCTGGGAGAGGGGACATAGGGACACAAGGACCACTGTCCACAGGCTGAAGCTCTTCTGGGAGGTTCTAGCCTAAAATGTGTCCAGTTGTCTCTTGGGACCTAGCTCCTCCAGCCAAAAGTTACCACCCCCCACCCCCCCAAGTGTCAGTTCCTCATCCAGGATGCAGGACAGAGAATGCACGGTTCCCAAAGGACAACCTCATGTGTGCACCAGGTAAGCTGCCACCTGTCACCACTACTGCTGAGTCCTGACCCCAGGGACCATGACTGTGCCTTTGGTGGTTCTGCCTTTTACTACATTGATGGAGACTGAGTGCTGGGTGACCTCAGACATGATGCTGCACCTCTCTGAGCTCTGAGGGTCTCACACTCTGCCTGGATGTGGTAACTTCAACAGTAGTGTGTGTAGAGAGTGGGTGATGTATGTGTGTGGTTTGTTTGTATATGTTGTGTATATGTATGTGATATGTATGTAACGTGTGTGTGCGTGTGTGTGTGTGTGTGGTTTGTTTGTATATGTTAGGGGTTGTGTATATGTATGTGATATGTATGTAGTGTGTGTGTGTGTGTGTGTGTGTGTGTGTGTGGCAGGGACAGGGGAGTGGCAGTGTGTTGGGGTATGTAGAGGGTGTACCTGCAGGTATGCATTCCTGAGAGCACATTTATGGAGGCCCGAGGAGGATGTCCAGGTCCTGCTCCATCATTCCTGCCTTATTCCCTCAAGACAGGGTCTCTTGCTGGAGCTAGGCTGGCTGGTAACAAGACCCATCCATCCTCCTGTCCCAGCTCCCCATGGTGCTGGAGTTGCAGCTTTGTGTTTATCTGCCTAGCTCTCCACCTGGTGCTGAGACCTGAACTTGGGCCCTCAAGATGATGTACTCACTGAGTGTCTCCCCAGCCCAATGACATTCCATCTATCAGGACGGACAGACATGCCCATTTCTTTAGCAAACCAGCCTCATGGCTTTAACTGCAAGTATGGATTTCAGAAAATACATCTTCAGAGGGCTGATGTTCCAGATTGAGATGCCTGCTCCTCTGTGTGGGGTACCCCTCGGGGGGACAGTGGGGATGGTAACTGCCTGCCACCCACATACATTCCCATAGCTCAGGTGTTTCCCCAAAAAGGGGGTCTATGTGGATAGTCATTCACACGCGATGCAGACAAAGGTCTGGGTAACCGATGCATAAGTGCCAGACTGTGGGGCTAAGGCCAACACAAATCAGCTCCCTGAATCTCTGCATCCTACCCTGAAAAGTAGGATTGGTTATTCCTGCCTGGCAATGAGGGGACGTTAGGTCTTGGCTGTGCTGTGGGACCTGTGCAAGAGCCGGGACTCCAGGAGGACTGGGGTTTGGGGAGGTGCGGGGGACAGATTTAAGGACAAGCACAGAATTTTGCAGGAGAGGAAGAAGAGGGACATTCGAAGCCCCTTCACACAGCCTTGGACATCCAGGGCGGGGACTCGGATTTACACTCGGGGGGTGGGGTGGGGTTGAGAAGAACAGGCTATAAGCTCAATGGGCTCGTCATGGGGGTGTCTAGGAAGGAGCCTGGTCCTCCTGAGAGCAATGGGGAGCCAGGCAGGATTCAGAGCAAGGGCAGAATATTGGAAATATGTCGAGGTGGGTAAGAGCTCGCGTCTTCCTTACCCCAGTCTTGGATCGGAAAAACACACAATCCCTGGTATCTCTCAACTCTGAGCAGGCTGGAGATTGAAGCCTCTGTCACACCACCTGAATGACACTCTGGAAAAACTCTTGCCTAACTAGGCCAACCAGGAACCCTGGGCAGTTTCCAAGTCACACCTGCAGCTCTGAGTCCCTGGGTCTGCTCCCCAGCAGCCACACCACACCTCCCTGTGCCTCTGCAGTCATCATGGCTTACACCAGCAAGTCCTCCTTGAAGTTACAGGGAGGGAGACGGAGGCCCAGGAAAGGGAGCGAGCGCTAAGATACCCAGCATGGCGCACCAACAGGGTGAGGTGGGCCTGTGTGCGCAGGGAGAGCAGACACAGGAACAGGGCAGCTAGGAGACTCACTCATGCAGATATTAGCAATGACGGGCAGCAATTGTGGCTAACAGCACCCCCGTCTATTCCCCAGCACTCACCAAGGTCCCTGTCTTGTCTCCTGACCCAGGTCCCAGAGGCGCTTGCTTACCCCAGGCTGGCTGATCTCAGCTCACATCTGCAAGTTTTGCTAGCACACTGCCTTGTTTGTGACATGAGTCTGGGCTTTCCAGATAAACCATAGTTAACCAAAAATCTGGGCGTCCTGTGACCCAGACAAAATGAATCACTGCATTGTATAACCCACAAACGCCAAATATTAACTGGCACCTGTGCAGAGAAAGTTTGCCAACCTTCAAACCCGAGGCTCAAGTCTATACAAGGAGGAAATCACCAGCGTCCAGTGGGCACTTAACACATGCTCTAGACACCATGTGAGGATGTCACACCATGACACTTAGGGGATCTGAAATACCCTTCTTGGTCAGTATGGCCCCAGCTTTCTTCTGACTGTGGACACCTTCCAACCTCCCACTGAGGAAAAATAAATAAATAATAAATGAACTGGAACTGCTCTAAAAATGCTTTTGAATTAAAGGAAGAAGAAAGAAAGAAAGAAAGAAAGAAAGAAAGAAAGAAAGAAAGAAAGAAAGAAAGAAAGAAAGAAAGAAAGAAAGAAAGAAAGAAAGAAAGAAATCATTCCAGGAGTTCCCACAGAATAAGAGAAATGGCTTCTCTGAGACACGGCAAGGCTGCCACACCAGGCCAGAGAAATCACCCTGGAAGCTCAGTCCCAAACTATAAGGACAGTGATGTCCAGACAGCCTAGGAGTTGATGAGCAGAGCACTTCCCAGACCAGGCACTAATCTCTCAAGGCTGATCTCCTTTTGAGACAGGCTCTCACACAGCCCAGGCTAGCCTTGAGCTCCTTGACCTTGTCCGCCTAACATCCACCTCCCCAGGGCTGTGTGTGTGTGTGACCAGGCCCGTTTATGTTTTATTAAAATTCGAACCCAGGGTTTCGTGCACGCGAGGCTGGCATTCCGCCAACGGAGCCACATCCACAGCCCCGGCGGATCCTCCTGACAGCCTGTGAGAACCAAAGCCACATGACCGAAAGTGACACATGACAGGCTAGATTTGAACACAGGTCTGTGGGAGCCCATGACCTGTCCTGCTAAACGGGACCCTGGACTTGGAAGGAGCCGTCACGTCTGTCCATCACAGCAGTGAGGACGGACATTTCTGGATGCTTGTGTTCTGAGCACTCATCCTGAGCTCCTACCCTCCAAGGCCTCAGTGACAGCCAGGCTCTACGGACCCTCTGGGAAGAGGAGTACCTGGTCTGATTTCTCTCTCACCCGGCTCTCCTCTCCCACTACAGAAAACCAGGTGCCAGCTCTGCCAGAAGCTGGCAGCGTGACCTCAGAGACGCTGCTTGCCAGTCTCTTAGCTGCTAACCCTTTTGTAAGAGGAAGGTGAGAGTCAGCTGACAGAACCCTGACTCCATGACCTGCAGAAGCCTCCAGTGGGTGTCTCCCACCCCCACCCGCCCTGTGGACTGCTGGGAAATGTTCCTTAATCTCTCCCTTGGGGGTGGGAGAAAGCTTGAAGGATGGAGCCCTGGTGACTGGCTTAGCTCTGAGTTCCTAACTGGGCCTGCAACACCCAAGTGCAGTTTCCGGCATAACCCAGGAAGGTGGGGTGTGGACTCCTAGGGGAGCAGAGGCCTCCGAGGGAAGAGGCAGGTACAGGGGTGGGGGCCCGCGACTGAGTCAGCCTGTCCTCGCCTTCTGTCAGATGTCCCCCTGGACAAGACACATTTTTGTTAACACCCACGCTCCAACTCGGGATTTTCTCTGTTTGGCTTATGTCTCTAGGACACATGCACCGGATTAGAGCCCAGAGCTTCTCCTCCAAGGGCAGAGGTCCCAAGTTCCTTGTCCCTGGGACCTTCTAGAGAAGACAGAGAAAGACCCCCGAAGACAGTGGATAGGTGCTGTACAGCGAGGGTCAGGCCGATTAAGTCATGGCAGAAGAGTGACTAGATCCATCAAAGACACTCTGGGAGCATGATCACGGGTCTTCACAGCCCACTGTCACCAAGGAGTGGCAGCACCGTTCCAACCTTTATTCACCTTGCCGGGCCCTGCTGTCCCCTCTCTCCACCTGGCTCATTTTCCTGCGTGCCCCTTAGCGAGGCTGTCCACGGCCCTGGCTGCACCTGGTGTCACAGACTGTAACAGGGTGCCCCGATATCTCATACTCGCCTGTACAACCCAACAGCGTGACTTCTCTATACCAAGGGCCCTGTCTTCCGCTCCCTGGGCTCGCTTCGGACCTACTGCACACAGTAGGTCTTGTCATTTGCCAATTCCTGAGGAAGCCCTGCCACCACTCTGGGCCTCCAGGCCAACATGAGTGGGAACTTGCAGAGGAAGTTGCTGCCGGGGGCTGAAGACACAGGACTTCCTGAGGGGCCACTGTGCTGCCCCAGGCTCACAGACAGGGGGACACCCTGCTTCAGAGCCTGGATCCTAGAATGCTCCCTGTGGGCTTTAGATACAGAGAGGAAGAAGAGTGGAGGCTAGACCTCAGCACGGGCTGAAAGGTGCCCTGGGAAGACCCTGTGCCCAACCCGCCTGGCTGTGGCATGGTTGCCTGGGATGACGTTCTCTGAGTGATACTTAAGTTGACTTCAGGCAGGAGAATGAGTTCCCCAGCTTTGGCAGGGTAGATCTGGGGGTGGGGGAGGGGCATTGGTTCTGAAGGACAGAGAGAGGAGAGGAGAGAATAAAAACAAGGATGAGAGGGAGGGGGAGAGGGAGCACACGCAGCCGAGTAGAGAGCATCCATTTAGATGTCTTTGCCAGGAACGGGTACCACCTTCCCCACTCCTAAGCCTCATGTACATACAGCCGTAGAGGGAGAACTCTGTTCTTTTCACAGTCTTCAGACCCCCATTCAGAGAGACAGGACAACTTGCTCAACGCCACCCATCTCCACCACACACTGACAGGAGACCCGGCCAAGTCCTTCCCCACACCTCTTCCAGCACCATCCCACACCGGAGGCAGGCGAGTGAAAGGGAAGCTGAGAGGCAGCCATGGGTCTCCTGCTGTCCTAACTCCAGGCACCCTCCTTCCCTCGCAGCTACCCACCTACCCACCGTACAGCGGGAACCACCTGGCTGTTTCCTGGGGCCCTGGGAAATGAGCGCCTGCACATCCAGTCTCCCACACTGAGCATCAAGCCCCTGCCCAGTGCAGCTCAGCACTCTGGAAAACAGCTCTCATCCCCAGAAGAGGCCACGTCCCAGAAGAGAACAGCCCCAGGCAGGCAGCCACCCACCCAGGAACACACGCAGAGGAGCTGGCTGTTGGGAGGCAGAGCCAAAGCCAGGACTGTCTATCTCTGTTGCCAAGCAACAGACTCTCACCTTAGGACCCACCTGAGTTCTTAGAGTAACACTAGCAAATCACCTTGGGATCAAGTCAGGCGGTGGTGGCGCACGCCTTTAATCCCCGCACTCGGGAGGCAGAGGCAGGCGGATCTCTGTGAGTTCGAGGCCAGCCTGGTCTCCAGAGTGAGTTCCAGGACAGGCTCGAAAGCTACACAGAGAAACCGTGTCTTGAAAAACAAACAAAGAAACAAACAAAAAAAAGAGAGAGAGAGATCTTGGAATCAAGAACCCCTAGAGGCCAGAACTGGGGTATCCCGAGGTTACCCCTCCATCCCTACATGCACACACACTAATTACTCTGACATTTCTAAATTAAATGAAATTTAGGAATGAGAATCAACCCAGCCATGCCAGCCAGACCCACAACTGCAGGAGGCCAGTGGAGACTACACGGATTGTGGTAGCAGAGGACATTTCCACTAACCCAGATCACTCTGCCAAGTCCACCCCAATCTGTATCAAGGGTTAGCATGACAAGTGTTCTTCCTACAAAGAATTGTTACCATTTCCTAACAGGAAGATCCTTCCACTGAGCCACACCTGAGGCCAAGAGGCCCCGGGGGCGTTTTCTAGGGTTATCAGACATCCTTATAAACCACGGCACTGGCTGCTATGGACCCTAGACCCAGCTTCATTTTTTTATCCACATGGTGTTACAGGCAGTCAAGACTAGTCAACCTAGATTAACGCATGGCACTGACTCTGAAATATCAACCTCTGCCCATCACAACAAAGGGGAAATGGAGGTCCAGAGTAATAAAATGACCAAGCCAAGGTCATCTGGTAGGGACACACTTCCTGCACCAAGTGTCACTGGCAGAGCATTCCTATAGTCCTAGCACTCAGGAGCCTGAGACCGAAGGGCCTGGGCCACACACTGACCCTCTCTCAAAGCAAACAGCCTGACCTCTGCCTCCTAGTACCCCATCACGCCTGACTTGTGAAAAGTCCTGGGTGACTTAAATCCACTCAGCAAAGAGTCTTGGAGATGCAGAGGCTGGAGGGTGGTGGTGATGATGGTAATGATGATGGTGATGATGGTGGTGGTGGTGGTGGTGATGATGATGATGATGGTGATAGTGGTAACACTGATGCTTGTAAGGACGGAATAATAATAGCAGATGTCATGCTATCACCTGCCAGGTACAACTCAACCAGTTTCATGGTGCCTCCTCTATGCTCATGATGGCCTCTGATGTACATCTTTTGAGGGAGCTCAGGGGGAAATCATGGCATGCAGGAGCTACCGGGTATAGGAAGGGAGAGTCCACAACTGTTAAGTCATCAACTAATGACAATGGCCAGCACTTAAGCAGTGCCACTGTATGCCTACGAGCTGTCCCCCACTTGACCTTAGCACAACCCTGGGTTGGTACCAAGACTGGAGCACGGGTGGCCAGAGTTGGGCTCTGATTGCTACTCTTCTTTATCACCCCCTAGCCGTACGACCTTGAGCAAGCTGACTTTTGGGGGCCTCGGTTTTCTCCTGCATCAAATAAGAATCAGGGGAGCAGATAATCCCCGGTGATTCTGGGGGAGTCACAAATGGCACAGAATCCACTGCCATCACCATCATGGTTACCATCATAATAATAATCACTACCACATCAGTGTCACCGTCATTGTTGACATCCCACCACCACCACCACCACCACCACCACCACCACCGTGTCTTAGTTAGGGTCTCTATTGCTGTGACGAACACCATGAGACCAGAATCATGAGGGAAAAGGGTGTGTTTCATTTTACACCTTCACAGTTCATCATCAAAATAAGCCAGGGCAGGAATCGAGGCAGGAACTGAAGCAGGCACCATGGAGGAGCACCGCTTTACTGGCTTGCTCCTCGTGGCTTGCTCAGCCTCCTTTCTTAGAGCATCCAGGACCACTTCTCCAAGGGGTGGAACCTTTCATAGTGGGCTGGGCCCTCCCCCATCAACCATCAATCAAGAGAATGACCCCATATTTGCCTATAGGCCAACCTTAGGAAGGCGTTTCTCAATTAAGATTCCCTCTTCCAAGATATGTCTAGGTTTGTGTCACGTAGACAAAAACAAGCCAGAAGAATCAGTACCATCGCCACCTAAATTGCTACCACCACCCCACAACCACCACCATCACCATCACCACCATCACCACCATCACCACCATCACCATCATCACCACCATCACCACCACCACCACCATCATCACCATCATCATCATCACATCACCACCATCATCATTACCACCATCACCACCACCATCATCATCACCATCACCACCATCATCACCATCATCATCACCATCATCACCATCATCACCATCATCACCATCATCACCACCATTACCATCACCACCACCATCATCATCACCATCATCACCATCACCATCATCATCACCATCATCACCATCATCATCATCATCATCTCCATCATCACCATCACCAAGCAGTATAGTTTGTAGGCTGGGCCTTCCTGCCTACACTGGGCCCAATGTAAGGCTGGATTAGGGAAAATCCTGAGACTGGGGAAAGCCCAGCTTTCTCAGCCTGCCCCAGGAGGCCTCACACACAGAGCCCTGTAGCCCAAACAAGCCCCCAAACAGGCCGCCCAGCCCAAGCTGCAGACCCTTTCTGGCCCTCCAGGAACTCCATTGGGGAAACAGGTCCCCTGGGGGACCAGGAAGAAAAGGGGACCCTTGTCCCAGAGCCACGCTGTTGCCAGCCTTCCCCGAGGGCGGGGGGCGGGGGGGGGGGTCCAGAGCCACTCTGAAAGGCTGCTGGGGCTCATTCAGCGGCTTGCGGGTGGCTCCAATGAGTTCATTTTACCACAGCAGAATATTAAGCAGTTCCCAGGGAAACGTGCTGAGCTTGATTTCAGAGCAAGCGAGGGGGGAGGGAGAGAGGAAGAGAAACCACGGACTAGCCAGGGGAGAACTCGGTTCTGTTTCTGCCGCTCCAGATCCACCCAGGCTGAACCAGGCCAGAGACTGGCTGCGTCCTGGGAGGGCACAGGCTGGCCTCTCACACACCACGCTTCACCCAGTCCTCCTAGCTTCCTGGGTAGGAAATCCATGGGGCCCACGTCACAGGAGGGGAAACCGAGCCAGAAGGGAACAAGCGATTTGCGTGGCGCTTCATAGGAGAGTGACAGGATTCAAACCCAGGCTTGCAAATACCATTTTGGTCCTTCTGTTGACACACCTCTCTGCAGACCTTGAACTGCTAAATCTGGCGCCTCCTGCGTACGCCGCCACCCCGCACTCTGTTATTTAAAGTTTAAGCCCTTTCATCCAGCCAGCCTACCTGAAGGTAGCAAGCATGTCTAGGTGTTTTACTACAGCTTCTCCGTTGTAGATGGGGAAACTGAGGCCCAGCTTATAGGGTACCTACTGCCCATAGTAAAGGGTGGAGACTCAAAGCAGACCCCTCCCCCCTCTGCCACAAATTCGCCACCGGCTCACCAAGGAAGCCAGCATTTCCTCCCCACGCTGAAAAATAAGGCAGTGAAGTGACTTACCCAGGGCTACACAGCCCCAGTTTAGAGACCAGCCCAAAGCCTGGACGAGGTAGGTCAGAGTTTCCTATCTCGGCTCTCGCTGGCTCCCACTGGGTCCCT
Organism: Peromyscus eremicus; assembly: GCF_949786415.1. Lineage (NCBI taxonomy): Eukaryota > Metazoa > Chordata > Mammalia > Rodentia > Cricetidae > Peromyscus > Peromyscus eremicus. Next base: position 1,285,434 of record NC_081438.1, on the reverse strand, counting down.
TATGATTCTGGCTATCCACAGAGGGACTAATCCCCACAGGACCTTCTTCCCTTGAGACCCAACACTGCTGTGTTCCCAGTGCTCGGATGGGAAAACTGAGGTCTGAGGAACAGCATCCATAATCACATAGAGGCTGCTGTACAGAGAGCGGCTCTACCAGATATTGGCCTAAGCCACTGGCAAAGCCCGCCCCAGATTCACCCTGGCAATGCTTCCCCCCCCCCCCGAACTCTCCCCTGAAACACATTTCTTAGACTGCCCACTTCCAACTTCCCTTTGGTGCCATGTGCAGGCCAGAGCTTAGTACTGCCATAGGCTGGTCATAGTCCTCTCACTGGGGTCAGCATCCTCATCTGTAAAATGGGTCTTGGTATCGAAGACACTGAGGGCAACGCCATGCGTCCTGTAACCACACTGGCCGATTGCCCACTGAGTAGCTACAGAAGAGCTATGGTGTCCGTCTGCAAGTCACGCCCCCCTTACAGGATTCAGGGGGTGGGGCAGTCCAAGAGAGGGTCTGCAGATTGAGGGGAAGCTTCACTCAGTCCCACCCTCACTCGACATGCCGGGAGACTGAGCCCAGCACCACCCTGCCGGGACCTCAGTTTCCCTACCTGAAAGTTGAGACACAACATATCTTCCAGTGAGGGGTGGACTTCACCTGAGCCATGCATGTGGCCCGACAGGTTGAAGCATCGGATGTGGCCATGTCTGCCCTGCACCGCTGCCACCGAGTCCGAGCGGTGGCCAACGGTGCCCAGCACATGTGGGGACCTTCTGCTAAGGTGAGCCGCTGTGCCTGACACTCCCACTGCAAAACTGATTGACAGCTCAGACTCAGGTCAGTGCCAAAGGACAGAGACTAGAGAGGGGGACCCTGTGTTCCAGAGTCACAGGCAGGGCTGAGCTCTCTCCGGCATACCCAAAACACAAGCATATTGGGGAGAAGGGAAGCGGAGCGTGGGGTGGTGGGGGGAAGAGAGGCGACAGATTTCCTTCAGCAGAGCTCAATGACCTGCCCCAAGCAAACTTAAGGAATATCTGGTATCAGGCGTCCTCTGAGATCAGCCGGTGCTGGTGTGCTTTCGAAGAATTCACCCTAGCAGGGTCCTTTCCCCTGGATCTTCCAGGACAGGGAACACCCCTTTGCAAGCCAAGATGGCCCCTCTGATGGAGAAAGCTCACAGTCCTAGGGTTGGGGGTGCTCACTCTGCTTGGGGCCATCTCCAGTTAGAACCAAACCAAAGACAATGAGGAAGTCATCAAAAGTGATTTCTGCAGCCCCCCCCCCCCCCGCCCTTGATTAAGCTATAGGTCTTGGTTTAATTGCCTTCAAATGCAAGCAGGCAGGCCCGGTCACATGGATTTCAACCTGACCCTGTTAGATAATAATAACCAATAAAATGCACAGGGAAGTCTAACATCCAGGAGGAGGCTGGCCAGCTCCAGGGCAGGCAGGAAACAGGGCCTAGAGCAGTGGTTCTCAACCTTCCTGATGCTGTGACCCTTTGTAATACAGCTCTTCATGTTGTGGTGACCCCCATCCATAAAATTATTTTTATTGCTACTTCATAATTGTAATTTTGCTATTGTTATGAATCACAATGTCAAGATCTGTGTTTTCCAATGATCTTAGGTGAGCCCTGTGAAAGGGTCATCCAACCCCAAAGGGGTCGTGACCCACATGTTGAGAACCACTGGCCTGGAAGGAAGCATGGGAGTACCCCCAGTCCTTGGGCTGCGCATCACTGGGCTCAGCCTCCTCCTTCTTGACACTGCATGGCTCCAGGCTCCTCAACAGCCCTGATCTCTTCCAAGCCATCATGACAGTCACAACGATACAGACCTGGTCATCTGGGATACAGATCGGTTCTGGAGGAGCCCAGAAGAGTATGCTGGGATGGCTGCTGCAGGAGGAAGAGAAGGAGTCAGGGTGGGGGTCTAGGGAGCATCAAAGACACCCAGTCGGCCGGCTCAGCCCCAGCCTTGAGAGTGTGAGCTTGAGGCTAGCCTGGGCTATGTCTCAATAGAGGGAAAGATCTGCAGGGTGCTTCTCCCATCCGGCCTCGGTGGCCAAAGCTGATGACAGAGCAGCAGGGAGGCCCTGTGACTAAGGGCTGACAGGCCTGTCTCATCACTGCCCACACCCACACACAGGCAACACTATTCTGTGAGATGTTCTTAGCAGTCTCCCAGGGACTTTCTACAACAGTGTCCTCAAATTAGCAAGGGGCAGACATCCCAGAGCCGTACACAAGCAGGCATTGAAGAAGCAGCTACATGGAGCAGAGAGTTTTCAAACTCACGGATGTGGCCGGCAAGATGGCTCAGTGGGTAAAGCCACTTGCTGCTAAGCCCAATGACCTGAGTTTGATGCCCAGGACAAACAGCAGAGGGACAGAACTGACTCCCAAAAGCTGTCCTCTGACTTCCAGGTACACCGCTGTAAAATATGTACACACATACACACAAATAAAAAATGAACGACAAAAATAAAACACCAATTTCCATGCCTCGGCAGATGCATCTTCTTACTGGCTTGCACTTGAAAACACACAGTAAACTTGGGGACTCCCACAGCCCCAGCACCTCTCTGCTCTGCCCAGCACCTGGGATCACCCCCACCTACAACCACAGACTGGTCTCCTCCTTGGTCCTGCCCAAGATCACTGGCTCCCTTCTTTCTGTGGCATCCCTGGGGTGCCCACAGGTTCCAGATTCTACACATCAGTGACAGAAACCATGTTTCTGCCAAGGCCCTGGAACAGATGAGCCATGCCAGGCATTAGGATGAGAACTCTTCAAGAACATCACCGAACTCTACGTAACCCAAAAGATGGTTGGGAAAACTGAGGCTTGGAGAGCTGAAGGATCCATCCAGTGGGATGCCACAGCCTTGGATTCTTTCACTGTCTTCCTCCCCCAGGTCTGGGTGGGACACACAAGCCAATGCCGATGATCAGCAGGCTCCAAGAAAGACAGGAAATCCCACCGCAGTCAGCCAAGTCCCAAAGACGGTAAGAAGCTGAAAGTGGAAAATGGCATATCACAGGAGGAGTCGTGAGGGGCAAGGTTGGGATAGAGAAGTGGATGGGCTGGGATGGAGAGTACCTCCCTGGCAAAGATGGATGACACTGGGTGCTGGCCCAGCTCTCTGGCTTCGGGGGTCAAAGATGGCAGAGTGCTGGGGCCGTTGTGCTCAGTATTATCTGTGACAGACACTGGGCCCACCTGAAATCAACAGGAAGCAGCCCTGCCGGGATGGCCCTGTGCCCCTGGACACACAAAAAGCTCCCTGCTCATTAGGAGAGGCCAGGATCTGTGTCTTGGATACCAGAGGCCCAATGAGGAGGAGATAAGAACTGTCTTTGCCCCAGTGACACTGATGCCCAGGGCTCTGAGCCCAGCTCTGTCACCTGTGGGGAATACTCAACAAAAACTGGACTAGCCCAGGGCAGGGAGTGTGGGAGAGCAGTGTTACCTCCAGTGTTACTGCTAAGGAAGTACAGCCTCCTCCTGTGCCCTTGCCTAAGCATGGCTCATAAAAGTGAGTGTGAGTCTGCACACCATCCCTCCAAGACAGATGGACTTGGGCAGGTCACACCCAATCACTGAGCCTCATTTTCCTATCTGCAAACTGGGGTTTAGGCCGAGGGTGCCGCATTCCTTTGCCACACGGGGAGGAAGCAAAAGAAAAGCTTCCAGAAGGTAGAGGGCAGGGCAGTCACCTGGGTGGACGCTGTGCCGCCCTGCTGGTGACCTCTGTGGGCCTCAAGAACAATGGTTGTGGGACAGAGGAAGCAGACACCCTGGACCAGCAGATCAATTCTAGCTTGCCCTGAACAGAGGACCACAGACTCCCCAGGAGAGGCAAGCTGGGCCCCACCTTAGTGCCCCAGCTCCTCCTCCTAGGGGTGGCAAGGATATCCCCTGCCCTAACTGGTGGCCTGGCTTGGAATGAAGAGAACATTCTGGGTCATCTTGAATGCAAATAAACCCCAGTTAACTGAAAATCTACAGTGACATGGGCTCTCACCTTCCAGAGCCCCAAACCTCCCCAGCTCTCATCAACGCTCACAGTAAAACACGGCTGTACTGACCATGTCCACAAATCCTCTGGACACAGCCATCATACCCCTGAACCTGCACAATTAGACATGACTGACTTCAGGACACAGGAGTCCATGTTACAGATCCAGGAATTCTGTGGCTGAAACATCAGCTAAAGAGCATGTACATCCCAGGCATCAGCAGCTTCGATTTTACCCCCAGAATGCCACGGTTCACTCTTTCCCACCATCCAGAACTCAGCATTGTGTCTACATCTCCCGCAGACCTCCCTGCAGCCCAGACTAGATTTGTGCATGTCCCCTCCTCGTTTCCAGGCTGGCCCATCCTGTGACACTGTCGTTATTGCTATCTGTGGTCTATCTCCTAGAAGGCAGACTGCACCAGAGTGGGGCTTTGGCCCCTGAGGCTCCCCTCGAGGGCTTGGGGTGTGTGTGTGTGTGTGCCTGTCGAATGATCTGAGGTTTATTCTAACCCCAGGTCACTCGCTGCTGCCCAGGAATTTCTTGGTTTCCTGGGCACTACTGACGGGTGGAGCTGGATGGTTTTATTGTTGTGGGGAAGGGGCCACACCTCCTGTTTAACAGCCTGCCAGCCCTCTGACCATTAGACTCCAAGAGAAGCCAGACTCGGTGTGACAACCAGAGCTGTATCTAGATGCTCCGAAAACCCCCCTGGGGGACATCACCCTGGGTGAGACCACCACTACAGCCCAGTCTGCAGCCACAAACACTGAAGATCAGAGAGGCATAACTGGGTTGGGGGTCAGAGAACCATCCCTCCAAATTCAGTACCCCAAGCTCTCCGCCACCTCTCTGCCACTCAGCCCACACCCACCTTTGAGAGGACCACAGGAGTTATGCCTCTCTACAGGGGAAGGAACCAATGCTCAGAGGATGTGCTGTTCCCACCCAAAGCCACACAGCACAGGGGAAATCCAACTCCTAACACGCCGATCCCAACAGGAGCAGAGACCTCACTGTCTGTCAGCACTCTGCCCCCAGGTCACTCTCTGCTCAGCCCCAGTTCTGCAGGTTGCGGAGGCCCCACCTGAGGTACTAGACACCAGGGTTTTGCGGGTATACTGTCAGCTCCCAGACTGTTTATGGCTGGCTCTGGCTCCTTGCCCAGAACTGGGAGGCTTAGGGTCGGGGTAGCTCATGAATTCCTCCAACAGGAAGGGTGACCGTTATGCACACCAGGGACGGCTTCCCAGCCGGGTATTGCTGTCAGAAGGAAGAAAAACACCTCCATGCTCCCAGCTGGCGGCGGCCAACAGTGCTTGACAGCCCCTGATAGCGGCCGCCAGCCCGCCGACACCGGCATGAGGTCTGTCCAACAGCCTCGAACGAGAGGGTCTGTACAGGGCTTATCTCCCACCCTCCAGCCTGACGGTGAGGCTGAATTATTGCGGCCTCAGTTTCCCCAACCCTCAGATGGGACAAACAGTAAAAGCAACGCTTTGTGTATGTCTTACATCTCTGAAGGTCTTAAACGGGAAGCGGCGAGCCGAGCTGGCCGTCAGTAAAGGCTGGCGCTGTGTGGACGGCTCCTGATTGCTGCTCACTGAGGGAGAACTATTATTAGCCTCTTCACCGACGAGAAAACAGAAGCACAGAGAGGCTGAGCAACCTGCCCAAGGACACACGGACAGGAAGGAGAGTTGCTGGGTTTTGAACCCAGGAGGTCTGGCTTTGGAGCTTCTGCTTCTACATTGTCCCAACACCTGTCCCCATCACACTAGATGGTTTTTACAGGATTTCTGTGGGGGGATTCTCTTTTTCTCCTTTTTCTCTGTGTCAAAGATGCCAGACAGGGAGCGAGGAACTGAATGTCTGAGATAACATGGCTCAGAAAAGCCAGAGATCCAGGCCTGAGGCACAGTCTCTCATCTGGGAGGATGAGGTATCCTACAGCTTCCCCAGGATCCGGACCCATCTGCAAGGGCAGAAAATGCTGAATGCCTACCCCCCCCACACACTCCCAGGAGGGTGTCCTGGGGCAATCTAGAAAGGTTTGGAAATTTCTAGTTCGAAACCTGGCTTTGGGCTGTACAACATTTAGCTGGATGAGAGAAAGCCTAGCTCCCCAGCGAAAAAGAAAAACCCACTGGGAGCTATGCTGTGTGACCTTGGCTGAGTTGCCTGCCCTCTCTGGGCAGTTCTCTCAGTGGAGGGAAATGTCTCAGGACAGGGACATTAAAGACAGGAATAAGTTTCTCCCACATTAGAACTTTTGGGTTAACCCTATTTCGCACGTGGGAGCAGCACAGAGGTGTAGTCTGAGCTGCTCTTCAGTAGCAGCAACACCTCCCAACAGGATCACCTCAACAAGGCAAGCCCACGAACCAATCCTAGGGAAGCCCGTGACAAGCTCCCAACACTTGTCGCTGTAAGTTGCCTACCCTGTACCTGATCCCCTGCCCAGATCAGTCATTCAGGCAGGCGCTGCTGGACCTGGGCCCTAGAGCAGCCCCTTGCTGGGTACTCAGGACAAAACAGTCCCCTTCCCAGCTGCCACCTAGGAAGGAGCTGGCCTGCCCTGCAGGCAGGCAAAGACAATCAAAAAGAATCATGGGAACTCCCCAAGCTGGGGGCGGGGCAGGCAGGGGGACTGGGGGGTGATGGGAGAGGGCCTTGGGGGGTGAGGCCACTCTCAAGGGCCAGGCCAGAGCTCAGCCTCCAGAACTCAGGCTTTAGGGCTAATTGCTTTATGCACAGAAACCACCAAACACCCCAGGCCTACAGCAGGAAAAAGGAAGGAAACAGACGGGCAGATGCATTCTCTGCTACCTGTCTCAGCCTACTCAGGCACAGTCATTCCCCAGGCTCCCCAGCCGGGAAGGGCTGGGGCACCGTATCTGCCTGCTACCGATGAACACGTCCGTTCTACCCCCAAGTTCAAAATGAAACTTGCTCCTGTTTGGGAAAAGAATTTCATTAGGGGGAAAAAATATAATATGAAAATACCCATTTAGAAGGAATGTGCTATTAATTCTTAGTACTCCATGCAGAAGGGAAAATTGCATTTTTATCTAAATGGTTTTTCTGCATAAGCCATTTACAATGTACTTCGCGTCTCTGTAATAGGCCCTGCTAACCATTAGTGCCGGGACACCCAGGCTGAGAGCTGAGATCGCCCTCAAACACATTTACTCTAACCCCTGAAATGCTATTCAGAGGGGGACTCGGCAAAACGGGCCCCAAATCCTTTTAAAGGAAGAAACAAAATACTGCTGAGGAGAGGAGAGGGTGCCCAGGAAGAGAGGAGACAGTTTAAGCCAAAAGCAAACGTCCTGGCTGCCTCTCACCGGGGCCATGCCAAATCACCACCGCTTCTTGGTTGTGTGGTTCCAACCATGCAACCACTCCCTGTCTGTACGCGATGCACCACAGTATGCACGTCTCCATCAGACAAGCAAATAAGGATAGGATGAAATTCAGAACATCAAAACAAACTATTTTTAAACGCTGAGCAAACAGCAAGATGGTAACACTGCCGTCTCCCATTAAACCACATTTCTCTAGATTTGGAAGGCGAGGGTGTGCAAACAGCACTACCTAATGCCTCACGGAGGTGCCGGGCTGCTCTGAACCACGGAGAACACTCCACTGAGAGAAGTGGGATTGGTGGGGCCTCGTGGCACCGGCCTGTCCACACAGTCTCCACAGCATCTCATGTCAAGCCAATGCAAACTTCAAAAGCAACACTTTTTCTTTTCTTTTTCTCAAATACTACTTCTTCTCCTTCTTCTCCTTCTCCTTCTTTTTAATCTTCCAGCTCTTTCTCCCTTGGATTCCCAAAATAACTACTGAATACCAAGTGTGGGGAGCTAGATTAATTCATTAAAGAGACGTGAGGCTGTGGCAGGAGCTGGGCGTGGGACTCCTTCATGGCCGCGCCTCTGGCTGCTGTCTTCTGGCAAGACCTGGCCCATAAATTCTTACTACCAACCAGGAGCTTAAAATGTCATAATCACATTTGAGAAAGGTAACAGGTGTGCCCCCCACCCTGACATAGCACCCCAGACAAGGGAGATGGGTACTGTAATCACAGGAAATGACTCTGGTTTTTAAGGGTTAGATAAAGACCCTCTCCAAATTTAAAGCCAGACACCAATGTCCATTAGATTTTAACAGACCCACATAAAAAAGAAATCGTGTTCTCATCATTCCAAACGCTCGCTTTCTCAGAGCCTCAAGTTCACTGAAGGTTGGCACAGTGCCAAGAACACTCAGGCTGGGCCTGGCTGTGCAAAGAGGGGCCTTGGAGGAAAAGGACGGACGGGTGAGAGTTAACGCAAGCGGGGACCTGGCTGGGGGGGGGGGGGGGGGACACGGGATGCCCTCAGGAAGATGTTGGCTCGAGAATTGCCATCACCTAACCTGGCTTCACAGTGGCAGCAGCTTTTAAAGTGTGAAGTTTTCAAACACCACCTTAGAGACGGGCACGTCGTGGGGAGCCTGCGGACAAAGAGAGGGGCAGCAGGTGAAACGCCCACCACCAGCATGACATGTGCGTCCTGTGGAGTCAGTGTTCAGAAGGGCTCTGGGTCAGTCTGCCATCTTCCTTCTCTTCCCGGCTTACGAGGCCTCGGCATGGTTTCCCTTCCTTCTTTGGAAATCGACCCACACATTTCTGAAGTTACACGCACGCACCGAGGCCCACACGCCACCATCCCCACTGCTTGGCACAGCAGCGGGGTGATACAGGGAGCCCCAAAGCACTGTGAGATGCCTCGGCTCAGGGTCACGTCTTCTGCTTCCCAGTCTTTTAGGAATTCATGCTCAGAAAACTTCCCAGGGTCCCAGGTTGGAAGCATTGGAAGAGGCCAGGTTCTATGGCTGCCTCCAAGGCCCGGGGTAGCAGAAACAACTGAATAGCTAACTACCTTCTCTCCAACAGGGTACAGCTGAGGGCCACTTGTCCCCTCTTCCCAGCTTGTGAAGGGATGGGGGGTTATTCTTCTGTGACCAGTGACTGGTCTCCTCCATTAATGCATACATGCACACACGCGCGCGCACACACACACACACACACACACACACACACACACAAACACACACACACAAACACTTCTAACCTCACACAAATGCTTCTCATAAATCAAACAAAATAAATGCTTATTAACTAAACTGAGCCAAAATAATGAAATACACAAGGAAATTCACCAGCCCTTTCCCAGAGGCCCAGCAGATAGCCAATTCAGCAAAACCTGATCACAACAACATCGGTGAGCCTCTACCTCACACTGAACGGGGCCAAAACTTTGTCTGAGCTTCGAGGGGCAAAAACTATCTTTTCGTTTCCTTAGTAAGAGTTCTCAGGCCTGAGCTCAGAAGGACACAGACAGATACAACACACACACACAGTACATACATGTGCCCAAAACACAACCCGCAAAAGATGCCCAGAGCCAGGATCATTTAGAAATAGTCACAGCATAAGGATCATGCAATCGCTCCCCTTCAAAAAAAAAAAAAAAAAAAAAAAAAACCCGATGCCAGCCTCTCTCGCCTCAGCCACTAGCCAGCTAAGCAAGAGTCGGCTGCGGAGATGAAAGGCCACTTGTTCCAACCAGCCAGGCCTTTCACCAGGGCATGACGGTCCCTAGTCCCTGAAAGGCCGAGCATAGGTCTCTCTGCCATGGCTCCTTCCTATGCCTGGCTTACCCCAAGTCAGGAAATGTCCCGTCTGCTAAATCTGTCACTAATTTGAGTTCCCTCTTGCCTTACCATTCAGAAAAAGGATGAAAATATCTACCGAGTGGGAAGCCAGTGAGGGTGTGCTGGTTCCTCAAACTGTGATGGACTTGCCACGGGGATTGGAAAAGGCAAGACCAGCTCACTTGGTCTCCAGGGGAAAAGGCACAACCCACCCCCATCCCATTGTCCCGGGGTTATGGAACGACCCCAGCACATCCTCAAATTTCACTGCATCTGTAGTCTTGGCTAGATAGGCATTTCTGTGGCTCAACCCACCCAAGGCCTGTCTGCGGTTATCACCACCCTGTGCTGGTTTGGCAGCTCACTGTTAATAGACCTTCGAAGCAAGACCCTCTGTATCTATGTCCTCCTACATCTATGACCCTGTGGGGAAAGTTCGGCTCTGTCATCTGTGATAGTTATGGCAGTCTCCAAGCAATCCCCACGTCCTCGCCTTGTCCAGGAGGCAGAAATGACTCCCATTGTTAGAAATTCTTTTCCACATCTAAATCTTGAGATACAGTAAATAACACTGGACTCTTAGGGTACACCTCCCCCCCATCATCTCTACGGCAGCCACTCCTCCCACCTAAGAAAATAAGCTGTACCCCAGTTTTCCAAATTGGGAAAGGCTGTTTCTTTCTCTCTCTGCCTTCTGGCTCCTGAGACAGGGGGACACCCACATCAGGTAAGCCTCAAAACAGTTAAGAGCTTTCAGGCAGGAAAGGACCCATCAACTTCTCAGCAGATTCTCTGCCTAGCCTAGCTTCCTCTGTAGGCTGCTTGGAGGTCTCTGCAGCCTCACCCACCTCCGCTGATCTAAGAGATTGTCAGAAGTATCTTATTCCTGGTGGTCACTGTCAATCATTTAACAATGCTGTGTTCCAAGATCCAAGGACGTCACAGTAAGTAAGAAAGGTCCTATGCCCTGTGCCCTGAATGACTAAAGGAGCGTGTGTGTGTGTGTGTGTGTGTGTGTGTGTGTGTGTGTGTGTGTGTGTTGGGGGGGGTGACATGAGCGTATGCGTGGAGGAATTCATTAACTGTCACCTCACATTCCAAGAACTCCCAAATACAACCAGGAGAGCTAGACAAAGCATGCTGGGGTCCCCAACTTCAAGACAGACTCATGGCCCCAGTCACTCTACGTGAAGCCCAAGGCATCAGAAAAGCCAGAACATCCTGTCAGCCCGGGGGGGGGGGGGGGGGGGGCCTTTCCCACGCCTTAGGGTCAAAGAAACCCTTTCTGCCCAAAGACTCTTTACATACATATCAGCACCACAGAGGAAAAAGTAATTTTAAATCTTGGAGCTCAAACACAGGGATGGGACACTGGGTTGTTGCAGGCCAGCTGCGGGATGAGGGGCCAGAGCGAGAGGCTCCGGAGTACCTCCAAAGTCAGTTCACAATTCCTCCAAAGCCTTTGAGATCTGGGGGGGAGGGGGGGTTGGGAGAGGTTCTGAAACACAGTTCTCCTCTGAGTGCCTTGAAAGCATCGAGCTTTCCAAAGTCCCTCAAAGGCAACATGTCCCCACCATGCTTTTCCAACTCGCTTCATCTTACTCAGAGCAAATGCCAGGCCAGGTAGAGGAGGCTACAAACCCTGAACCAGTGGCTGTCAGGGCCATCTGAACCCTAGCATAAGCGTTTTTGTGAAGAGCCCAGAACTCTCCGCAGAAAGGCCAAAAAAAATGGGAAGAAAGACAGAGATTTCCAGTCACACAGCTGATCCCCAAGACAGAGGGAATGTGGCATGCGGGCATGCCGAACCCCAACGCTGTAAGGGCAAGACTGTGAGAGTCCTACTTCTGCCGCCAAGGATGCGGGCTACGTTGGGCTAAACTGACCGGGTGTTTTTATCCTTCTTTTTCAGAGCAGTTCATTTCATATAAGATGTCTCTTCCGGGACATTCAGAGAGAGTCAGCAAGCGAGTAGGAATGTGTTAAGACCTCCAAAACCGTTCAATTCAATCGCCTTCAGTTTAAAGGGCATTTGGGTCCCTCGGATGATGTATATAAATCGTGGAAGGATTCGCAGACGATCACTCTAAAGGTCTCTCTCTCTGATCTAGCTCGGCAAGGGAACAGCGGTAATACAGACCACCCAGCTTTCTCAGCCCTGGATGCTGGAGCTGGGATGGAGCCCCGCTCAGTAGGTTCAAGGGTGTCTTCAATGAGACTCCTAGGTCGAAGCAGAAATGACTGGCGACTTGAAACAGTTGACAAGACTCGGGAGAACCTGTGGTGCCTCCTGGACCTGGTGCTCCAGTAGGGTACCACTGCCTATAACAGGCACTCAGCTGGCCTCCGAAACCTCAACCCTGCTCATTTAAATGCAGATTAAAAAAAAAAAATACAGCAGGCCTCAGCTCCTTCTGGTCACAAGAAAATGACAGTTTTTAAACCTGTTCCTCATCCAAAAAAATATAACTCAACTCCACTCTCCACTTCTGGGCACATCCCTGTAGAGTTTGGGCCCTGGGAAGGCCACACCCACAAGGCATCCTGACATTCATACCCAACAGAACAACCAATTGTCCCCAAATGAGACTCGCAGGCCATTGTCCCAGAGGAGACTGGTTATTACATGCAGGCCCTTGGAAGATGGCAGGAAATGCTGGCCACCTTGGGTTGGCAACCCCTCCAGACAGATGTGTCAGGATTCTAGCAGCTGCCTGTGCTTGGAGCCTCATTCTGGGCTTCACAGTCCCCAGAGCAGCTCAGTGTTGGGCATGTGAAGTGACTGCTGTGCCTTTGGACACAGAGGGTCCCTGCAGGCTGAACCATGGCTAACTTGAAAGCCAGGCATTGTCTCTGCCCCATCATCGGTACCAAAAGATTACAATAAAGGAGAAGAATTCCCTTAAACAACCAGCAGTGTATGGTGTCCACAACCGGGAAAGTGGGGGGGGGGGGGGCATCACTGATTCAAAGATTCCTCCCCTCACAAGAAACCGGACGTGGCTGAACTTGGCTGGGAAGACTCTTCCCCACACCACATGCTCACACACAGAACCCAGGGAAGGGTGCAGGTGTCTATTGCTGAGATGCACGGGTCTAAGGCCACCCACAGACCAGTGGCAGAGGGGTTTGTAATCAGGATCTTCGACACGATTGATTTTGAGATTTGTGCCCATGTCGTCCCTTCACAGAATCGGAACCTGTCAGCTGTGGCCACTGAGATGCAGACTAGCACACTTCTGGGAAAGTAGCCTGGGGACAGCAGACAAGCTGCTACAGATCTGAGGGAAGCACGCACAGACAGACATGTGCCTGTCAGGGTATGGGCAGACACTGCACAGAGGGCCCCCCCAAGACTGGACCACACACTGAACCCCACTCCGGCTACATTCTCTCCAGCAAACCCCCAGACTACTTCATTGGTCTCCGTGCGTGTGAGGAGGCCAGGAAAACTCCTCTCCATCACACGCTAAGGGATCTATCAGTATGTCTGCCACGCGCAATCAAATCCTACACTCAAATCTATCTACCCAAGACACACCTAAAAATAGCTGCTCCCTAACAAACCTACCCTCACCAGACAGACGCCGACTTAAGCGAAGGTGAGGAAGGTGGACTCTTCCAGCTCTTCCTGGCCAAAGAACAAACAGAGAATTAGTCAAACAGGCTGGAAAGCAGGCAGGCAGGCGTGCTGGTTACGGGATAACACGCTAGCTGAGGACCCTTGGGCAAGGGAGGAGTTGGCCGTTTCTCCTGTTGCCTGCATGTCCCCACACACTCCCCAGACATTTGATCCCATTATCCAAAGCTGCAGGCTTTTCATCTCTAAAATTAGCCAAACAGAGGTAAATACAGTATTCCTAACTGACAGTATTTATCTCCTAAATGGTTTTGGCAAAGCAGATTGCTCCCTGGGCAAGGAACACAATCCAGTGTTATTGTCACTCGAGTGGAGAGGAGCGGGCCACTAGCGATTCGCTGGATTCCACAGCGCTGAAGAGCCCCTGATCCCCTCCAGCCAGCCCTTCCGCCCAGAGGAGAATTTCACTCCCCTCATTTCACCTGGTCCTCCAGCACGGCGTATTAAAGATGCATATTTTATATCAGGAGAGTGGATCAAGTAGCTTGTTGGTGAGGGCAGGTGTATTCTCAGGACCGATTAAGATTCTTTGTAGAAATTTAAATACCTCTGTCAGGCAAACCAAATCATATCAGGAATCATAGAATTGCATTGCTAGAAAGAGAAATGAGATTAAGCCACCCACGCTCCTTTCCTAGAGCCCTCAATAAAACAGGAGTGCATTTCAACAGCCTCTCACTTCCGGTCTGAAGGGGCCTCGCAAGAAATCTAAATGAATTTATGTGAGAGAAGGCTATCAAGAGGAATGGCCTTTCCATCAGCATGAGTTGTGTGTAACTGTAAGTAAACGGTGCCTACTGGAATGCACTGGTGCTTAAAATAAAAAAAATAAATTTAAAAAACAACAACAGAAAGACGCAGGAGCAGAGACCATGGCAAGCTCAACTCTACTGAGCTTCAGCCCCTTAAAAATCCGTTGTCCTTTATTAATATTTAGTAGAAATGTATAATTGCAGATGTGTGCTACTTGGGGTTTTATGTTGGGAGGCGGGCAAGGAAGACAGGTTTATTACAGCCATGAAATATTAAACAAGCGTGGAAGAACAGTAGTTATATGCCCTTCACTAGCCAGGGAGTGGGCAGCCAGAGCACGGGCCGCACAAAGGGAGCCCCTATCCGTTTACAGTACCCTTGATTAGCACCTGAGGAGCTTGGGGTTACATCTTCTGAAGGCACAGAAGTCACGTGAAGGCGTGCAAAGTGTGCTGGGTGATGTTGCAGAACGGCAACCGCCATGCCGGCTTACTTTCCCAGGGCAAGTCCAGATGAGACTTCAAAATTCTCTCTCTAGTGCAGGCATGATGGAGCCAGGGCTCCATCAGCCAGGGCTTAGCCAGGACGAGCCTTGCCTCCTCAAGTCCACCCTACATCCAACAAAACCTAGCATCCCGTTCCCGCCTACCTAGTACTTTCTCAGCCCTGCCTGTGTTCCTACGGGAACACAGAGGAGCATGCAATTCCAAAAATTTCTCCCAAGTCTCTGTAAAACACACAACTTCCAAAGTTGGGGGGTGGGGGGCAAGGATGGGGTGGGGAGCGCAGGCAGGGGCAGCTCCACCTCACCGTGTGTGGAAGACCCTCTGGCCACTGGGTTTAATTTGCAGGGCTACCAGCATAAAGAAGGAAGTTTGGTGAGAACAGACTAAGATCATGGAAAATTCCCGTCCTGAAAACCGTGTGGGGCAAAGGACGAAAGAAAGCAGGTTTTTCCAAGTCGGTACCAACTAATTTTTCCTTCCTGTGTGCCTTGAAATTCCCCCCAGATCTACACTATGCCTATTACACACAGGTAGAGGTCTGGCCAACGATCTTAAAGCCATGTTATCCTTGCTGACATAACAGATGTCTGAACCACCTCAAACTCAGGTCGGCTCACCCCGCCCTGTTCTCCAACTTTGTGCAGGAAGCATCGTGGGTAGAGAAGTGGAGTTTCCTTATGAAAAGGTATTTGTCTGGCTGGTTGAGAAGTTAGAGCCATGTCATCTAGAGAAGCAAGCTTCTCGCGCTCCTCATCACCATATGACCTTTGGCCTAGACTTTTTAGGAACTGTCATGGGCCAGTCAACTTTCTCCCCCTCCCAGGGACCATCTACAGCCCAAATAACAAGCGAGACACATCCCCGCGGCTCCGTACTTGTGACATCCCCGAGACTTCTTCCAGCATGGATCACTTTGTAACACACTGACTAGTAGTCTGTCATCTGAGCAGAGAATTCCAGAAACGGAGTTAATATTTAATCACATTAGTACTGGCATGTTTTACAGCGAGACAAAATAAAATATCATTACAGAAATGGCCTTTGCCTGAGAGGGTGGTGGAGGGAAACACTTTCTGGGCTGGAAGTTCAAGGCCCATCAGCCTCACTGGATATCTGCACACCAGTTAATGGGACCTCGGGACTTTTAGGAAAACAGACTTTCTTTTTTTTTTTTACTTTTTTTCTATTATCTCCCCCCTGCCCATTTTTTTTTTTTTTCTGAATTATTTCAAAGTGGCTTTTGCTGGTTGTCAGCTAGGGCTCTCAGAGGCTGACAGAAAGCTGTGTGTATTTATTTGTACAACCTGTACAGATGGAACTGTGGGGTGTTATCATAATGAAAAGTTTAATCATCCTTGTTTACTGCCAGTAAGGGAGACCGGAGTGTCCCTATGAAGCCCCAGCTTGCAGCCAGAGCAGCGCATTCACAACCCTCATTTCCTCGAGCTATCTAGGGGACTGTCCTTCCCACATCAGAGTGCGGGACAAAGGGGTCAAGTGGGTATCCCCCACCAGGCTCAGGAGAAAGCCAGCCCTTAGGGCCCCGGGGAAGTCTGTCTCCTCACAGACAGGAGAAGCTTTCCTCGAGTTTACAGGGGGAATCAACCCAAAGACAACTGGCACATGTTTGACCTATGGATGGTACCGGGACACTGAAACAAGCTGAAAAAAAACATTTCTGTAATGAAGATTCAGCATGCAACCTGCACCTCTCACATTCAGGATGAGGTGGGAAGATACATTAAAAAAAAATCATTAAAACCCCAATATTTCTCCACCTAATAGGGTCCTTCTAAAAAGACTGGAAGGAGAAATACTAACTAGTTTTCTTTATCATTTTTCTAATTTTTAAAAACTTTTCTCACCCCATTCTGACCAATATGTTTTTAATTACTGGGGGGGGACGGAGGGTGGCCCGTGCTGGACCAAGAGAAGCGATAGCACTGAGTTCTGTGCTGACGGACTATCGATTGGGCTAGATCGGGATGTTATATACAAGAAAATAAGGGGGTGGCAGGAAACTGTGTCCAACTTCATTTTAAAAGCGCGAGCCGGGGGGGGAGCTGAGGGTCCCAAACTAACCAATTTCTGGCCTTGCTCGGGAGGAGTCTGTAGAATGCTGATGTCGGCCTCGGTGTCTGCCGTGCATGCTAAACACCCGGCTTCAAATGAGAGCGTGCGTCTGGGCATCCCAGGCTGGGCAGTAACAAGGAACAAAGAGAAAAGCAGCCAGACCACACTCGTGAACCAGAAACCTAAGGAAGACTACCCAGACAGAGTTCCAGCACCCCCCACCGCGACTCCCGCCTTCCTCCTCCCGAAGGGGGCCTGTCATATTTTCTGAAAACCTACCCTCCCGGATCCACACTTAAGACGCAGTAGGCTGTGAGAGGCTCAGCAGAGAACTGAGGAGGAGAGTAGCAACCAAGGGTTCATTTTTTTTTTTTTTTTTAAAGACGGGCTTAAAATTGCCAGCCACGCCACAGGCACCATGGTAATATTCTGTTCAGCAAAACCCAGTGATGCCACCTCGGACTTAGAAGCACCATGGGGAAAGGAGGCAAAATGATGTTACCAATTTTCAAAAGCTACCAGCTATGTTTCTGTGAAGAAGAAGTGGGGGGAAAGCCCCATTCCTATAAAATGCAAACTTACTGTAGCCTGCTCATCCTTAGATTTAGGAGCCCTTGGACTTTTGACTGGCTCTGTCCCTTCTACCTTACAGGCCTCCAGGCCTGGTGGGGAAGGGGTGGGGTGCTCAGAGTGCATATGAGACAGACCTGAGACTGGACATCTGTCACCAACACCAGGCGAGATATTGACAGACGAAGGTCCTTTGTGTGTTAGGAACACACCGTCATATCCCCAAGCACAAATGATGTCCTGAAGGAACGATGCGGTCACTACTGCCAGGAGGAAGCCAGCCCCAGCCCTCCTGCCCCATGTCAAGCAGAGACACACCTGGGATTGTGGTGGTTGCCTCGAACCCTGGCGGGTCCCCAGGTGAAAGCTATTCTCTCTAAAAACGAATGTCCAATGAGGCCTGGCCTCTGAGTGACGCTGCCTACACCAGGGCGGGGACTCTGCGAAAGTACTGCCACCTAAGCCAACTCGGGCTGAAGGCGACGGAGGAAAGGGTGGGGGCGGTGTAGCCAGGTGTCCTGCCGGAGAGGGGACCCAGAGCACCTAAGCAGTGGGGCGGAACGCAGGGGGGACAGCTTCGCCAAGGCCTGCACCCTGAAAAACTCGGGTAATCGGGAGGTTAGAAGACATAACTACAGGTTATCCTCCTCCAGAGGGGGAAGTCCAAGATCCTGTCACCAGGAAAACCAAAATCTACCTGACAGCCCAGCAGGGTGCAGCCAGAGGGTGCCTGGGTCTGTGGAGATGGAGCAGGCCGGCCCACACTAGGGCCGGCCCCAGAAAACAAGGAAGGCGGGTACATATACCTTCTTTGTTGTTGGGGTTCTGGGGCTTGGCCTTCTCCCAGGGTGCCAGCGTCGTCTTGTCCTCATCGCCACCGTCCACCAGGGCCTTGTCGGGAGGCATGTACCAGGTGGTGCTGTGCTCTGCCATCAGAGAGTCCAGGTCGATGGTGCTCATGGCGCTCTTGACGGCCTCGGAGCAGCAGCTGCCCAGTTCGCTGTCCCCGTTCTGTGCCCCCGAGGCCCCGACGACGGCACACTCGGCCTTTTTGCCACCCTTGAGCCCCAGGGGGGGCTGGTCCTCCGAGATGCTGAACTGCTGTCTCTGCAGCTGGATCTGGGCCTGGAGGATCTCCAGGGGATGGATCTCGTCGGGGGGCGGTGCACCGCTGCTGCTGCTGCTGCTGCTGCTGCTGCTGCTGCTGGTCGGGGTCCGGACCTGCTCCAGGCCTGGAGTGCCAGGGTGGCCGGTGCCCACGCCACCACCGTAGCTGTCAGGGGTCGAGGTAGAGGTAGACAGGATACCCAGGCCGAGGGCGGGAGCCTTCGGTGCGTGTTCCCCAGCACCCACCCCTCGAGGAGGGAGTTTGGGTGAGCTGGTGACCAGGGGGCTGCGGCTGGCTTTGGCCAGGGCGGCGGTGTTATCGGAACTGGAGGACACTTCGTCCTCGTTGGCTGCATAACTTGTGCTCACCTCATCGGAGGCGAACTCGCCCACGTGCGGGGAACTGCCGTCCGATTTGGCTGTGCTGTCCAGGGACGCCATGAGGTCTGGCTGGTCCCCGAGGAGCAGCTCGGCTCCCTTCCCCCACGACGGCGACGTGAGGGCCTTCTCGTGGGGCGTGGGCCCGCGGGCCTCGTTCACTGAGCTTCCCGCAGCAGCAGCCGCGGAGCTGGGAACCTGCTGCTGCCCGGGGCTCACCCCTGGTGCACCCCCACTGTCAGGAACTGTGGAGTACTTGTCGAAGAAGGTCCCGGGGCTCACGTGACCGCTGTCCCTTTTTCTGCGTCCCCTTCCCCGGCCACCGCCCCCTGGGACAGGCTTGCCATCGTTCCCCGATGTTGACTCCAAGGTATAATTGGGGGAGAGACTGGTGCCATCCCCCTGGATGGGTGGGTTGGGCGGTCCTGAGGATTTAGAGCCGCCGCCACTGGCCCCGGAAGGGCCTCCGGGTCCAGGGGCCCCAGCAGTCCCTCCAGGGAAGTAATCCGAGCCCGGGTTGCCGGCTGCGGCCCCGCTGTCGGGCTCGTTCTGGCTCAGTTTCCTCTTCCCCTCGGGTGGGTTCTTCTTGTTGAAAGTCACGTTGAGGTTGGGAGCACCCAGGCTGGCGATCATGTTCTGGCAAGCGGTGGAGAGCGCAGCCAGGCAGCTCTGGCCGAACAGGTTGTCCTTGGAGCTGGGCTTGTTGAAGGACCCCAACGACAGCGCGCCCAGTTTACTGGCCGAGTTGCGCTGGCTGGGCTGGAAATCCGGCTGCGGCGGGTAAGCTGCCCCGCCAGCGCCGGAGCTGCCGCTGCCCGTGCCCGCGCTCGGGGGCGAGTTCACGCCCGGAGCGCTGTGCGGCGTGGCCTGCCGGCTCCCTGAGCCAAATGGAAAGCCTGGCTGGCCCCCGAGAGCGGGGGCAGGGAAGTCCGGAGGCTGGGGCCGCCGCTCCGAAGGAGCGTTGGGCAGTCCCACACCGGCCCCAGGCGACTGCAGCTGGCCTAGGCTAGCCAAGCTGCCCCCAAACTGCAACCCGGGTGAAGCCAGCGCTGGCACGTGGCCTTCCCCCGGCATCCTCAGAGGCTCCTGCAGAGAGCCTCGAAACAGCACCCCTGAGCCACCCGGAGCAGGGGGAGGTGCCAGGCCAGGGTCGTGCGGGCCGCAGTCTGCCGGCAACCCCGCGCCGCCCATCCTCCGGGGCAGCAGGTCTCCGGGTGGGTGTGGACCCGGGAACCACGCGCTCTCCTGCGCTAGGTGGGGCGCCTGCTGCTCGAAGCCGCCCAGGCGCCCCGCACCCGCGCTGCTGCCTTCGCGTTCAAAGTTCGTCTGAGCCAAGCCGCTCACCGAACCTCCGTGGACCAGGCCGCCCTGGCCCACGTCCCCAGGATGGCCTAGCTGGGCTAGGTTGGGCTGTCGTAACCGCTGCTGCTGGTTCCGAGACGCCATCTGTTTAATTATGAGGGCCGCGTTCTGGCGTTGCTGTTGTTGCTGCTGCTGTTGCTGTTGCTGCTGCTGCTGTTGTTGTTGCTGCTGCTGCTGCTGCAGAGACTGGTGGTCGGGACCTGGGTGCTGCAAGGGCGGTCCCGAGGGGAAGCTGTCCGGCACAGGCGGTGTGAACTCGCCGGGAAGGCCTGGGTAGGCAGAGGGAGAGAGTTGGTTGTCCAGGGCGCCGTTGTGCATGCTGCCATTCCACGAGGCACAACGGTCCACGCCTGCGCTGCCCGGGAAGTCAAAGCGCGGCCTCTTGGCCACGTTCATGTAGGGGGGCGCGTCGAAATGCTGCAGCCTCTGGTTGGGCGCCTGCTGAGGAGGGGGATGCTGCATGCTGAAAACGGGCTCAGAATACGGGTGCATGCTCCGGTTCTCTAGCCGGTGGATGGGGTACTCGAACTGCGCGTGCTGGCTGGGCAGCATGGGGCCCCCGTCCTGCAGGCCGCCGCTGGGTGTGCCAGCTTCGCCCTGCTGGGGCCGCGGGAGAGCAGGAGGGCAGGAATTCTGTCGGACCAGAAGCCCGGGTGGTGGCGGCGGCGGCTGCTGCTGTGGGGGCTGCTGCTGCTGCGGGGGTGGTGGGGCCTGCTGGGGAGGCTGCATTAAGGGGTGCCGGGAGCCCACCGTAGGCTCCAGACCCACAGGCATCTTCCGGGCCCCGCCAAACCTCTCGAAGAATACTCCGTGCTGAGGTTGCTGCTGTTGTGGCGGAGGCTGCGGTGGCTGGCCGTGCATTTTGGACAAACCCACCATGCCCGCGGCCCTGGGCAAGGCTGAAGCACCCGGGAAGGCGCCCCCGGGAACCTGGCGACCAGCCGCATAATGTGGCAGCTGCCCTTCGGAGTCAGAGGGCGAAAACATGTCAAAATGTCCTGAGGGCGGCTCGCCCGGGTAATTGTATTCCAGCGAATCTACAGCTCCTTGGTTCGTCACCCTCCGGGGCTCCAGACTGTGAGAATCCGAGCCGCTGGAGGCGGGCAGGCCGTGGAAAGAGGCGGCCCGGTTAGGGCTCTGGTCCAGCGGCAGGCACGGGGCAGGCACGGCGTGGCCCGAGGTGCCCGAACTGTGGAAGTCCGGGAGGTTTCCTGGCCGCTGCGGGCCGAAGCCCTCTGGCCCCTGGCTCTCCGCCATGTGCTCATAACTCTCTGCGAAGGGCGGCTGGCTGCCCAGGCCGCCCGCTGCACCTCCGTAGCCAAGCAGCCGGCCCCCGTGCAGACACGAGGCACCTGGGTCCGGACCACCGAAGTTGCCCCCGAAGTGGGGGTGATGCTGGTGCGGGTGGTGGCCTCCGGGGTGGCTATGGTGAGGCTGCTGGCCACCGAAGAAGCCATGCACAGGCTGCGCCTGCAGCCCCCCTGCGTGCAGCTCGGAGTGGCCGCGCGCGTGGAAGCCGTAGGGCTCCATGTTCAAACCCAAGATCGGGGGTTCACCCAGAGCGCTTATGGCAGGGTCCACAGGGCCAGGAGGGGGGCCGGCGTGGAAAGCAGGAGCCTTAAAGTGGGCGTTCATGTTCAGTCCGGCTTCGTTAAAGTTCCCCTCGCCCTGGCCAGCGTGCCGGCTGTTGATCTGGGGCTCGAACTGGTCCAGCCCAAACATACTTGGCGGGGGGCGGGGGGATCAATAGGGCATGACAGCCTGCTCCGCCGCGCGCCTCGGGCCAGCTACTCGCTTCAGCCGCGGCTCCGGCGCTCCGGGACGTTCTGCACCGCGCGCGGGGCGCAGCGCTCACCGCCACCCGGCCAGGCGCGCGGGCGCTGGCTGGGAGCTCTCCGCTGCTTTCCGGAACCTCGGAATCTACCCAAGCGGGCCTCTCACGTCTTGTGAGGCCGCGGCGCCTCCTGGAGCCTGGTCGGGGGGCCCATGCCCCGGGCGGATGGCACGGCCGCGGGTGGGTATGCGGAAAGGAGACCTGGCGGCCGACGAGCTGAGACAAAAAGTTAAGTCGGGGGGAGGGAAAGGGGCGGGAGAGCGGAATGATCACCTTCTGGAGTCCGCGGCGCGGCGGCTGGGGCCGTAGGGGAGCCCTTTGGTCCCTCCCCTGCCCCGAGTCCCCGCGCCCGGGTCGCACGGGCTCCCGCACCTCCGGGCGATCGGCGGCGAATGCTTCAGCGGCTCGGAAGACAGGCGGCTCCGCTCCTCATCGCCGGTGCTGGCCCCGCAGCAGGAGATGCGGGCGCCGGAGCGGGAGCGCAGGCTGCGGGAGACGCGCGGCTCCGCGGCTCGGGCTCGTCCGCCAGTCGCCGCGCGAGTTCGCGGGCGTCTCGGGCCGCGCGCGGGCGGGCGGGGAGGCGTGCGGCCGGTGGTTCCGAGGCTGCGGTTCCCGCCTCCGCGCTCCGCGGGTCCCCTCGGACCCGGGAAGGGGCCGCGCGGGCGAGCTGGGCGCGCGGGGCGGGCGGGGCGTTGCGAGGTCCGGGCTCCCGCTCCGCGTCTGCCTCTAGCCGGCGCCGGGAGAAGCAGCAACAAGTTTTGCGTTTCAGCAATCCATTCCAGCCATTACCTCTGCACCAATCAGCGCCGCCCGAGCGGGCCCAGGGGCGGGGCTCGCTCTTAAGGTGGTCCAGGGTCCCGGCTGCGCAGGCCTGGCCACCGACCCGCGCTACTCCGGGTCCAGCCTACGGCGATGGGGGTGCGCCCTGAGTGCCCCCGGCTGGGGAGGGCGCGAGCAGAGGGCTACGGCGGGAGCTGGGCTTTGTCCGCCCCTTCCCATTCACACTGTTCCCAACTCCCCACCCCCAACCGGAGCCAGCGCGACCTGCCGGGTGGGCAGGGGGCGGGGAGGTGGGCGGCGAGCTGTGCGGGGCGCACAGACAATGGGGTCGCCTGGCAGAGCCCCGGGACTCGCCAGGGAAAGTCGCTAAGTGTCGCCTGTGCTGCAGCCCGGGGCGGCGCCCCAGGGAGCCGGCCCTGGGAAGTTCACGATGTGATCGCCGAGGGGGAAACACGAAGTAAGGTTGTCTCCGGGAGCCGGGACTGGTTTGCTCCTTCCCGAGTCTCCCACCGTCTGCAGCTTCCGGTTCTCTGCCTCTGGCTCCACCGGGAAGAAGCCACGCACATTCGGCCGCTTTCTGAGGACACTTTGGGTGAGCCCGGCGCGGGAGCAGCGAAGCGAAACAATGCGGAACCCCGAGAAGGAGCGACGCGCAGAGCGCACACAGGGGGGGCCCGACACCTTGCGGCGGCCACAGGCGCACAGGCCCAGGCCCTGGAGGGCGCGAAGTCGGACTCCTTAAGAGATCAATTAAACTGAAGAGGTCAAGGGACGGAATTGGATTGTGATACTAAAATCAATAGGAATAATTTAATATCTGCCCTGTTTCCTATGAAATATTTATCCCAATAATGTTAGTTAAAATGTTTAAATCTTCCTGATCCTCACGG
Source organism: Peromyscus eremicus (assembly GCF_949786415.1). Lineage (NCBI taxonomy): Eukaryota > Metazoa > Chordata > Mammalia > Rodentia > Cricetidae > Peromyscus > Peromyscus eremicus. Next base: position 1,261,807 of record NC_081438.1, on the reverse strand, counting down.
AGGCTGAAATCTGTCTTGCAATTAAAAGTTGGAAGTTGGAGGTGATGGGAGGTGGAGGTGTTTATTATGTGGACGCGCGCGCACCCTCGCGCCAGCACGCGTGTGCGTGTTTTCCTCTCAAAGCGTAAGTAGGGGAGGAGGGCAGAAAGGCCTTTAATTTTCCTTGCCATGAAATAAAGCGAGGCAATTTTGCTGGCAGGCCAGGATTCTTAAAAGAGGAGGGGGAAAAGGAAAAAAAAAAAAAACTTTCGTTGAAGTGCCCTGATATCGCTATTAAATCTAAATAAAATTAAGCATGGTGTATAAAAATGCCTTTTCCCCCCACAAAAGAAAGTGTTTATCGCCCAAGTCTGTCTAGCGTTTGCTAAATTACGCATGAAATCTGAAATGAAATAAACGTTATAATAAAACCAACCCGGAGCCCTTTTTATTTAAAAACCTCAGATTAAGCACTCCACTGTCGCGGGCGTGAGTTAAAAGTTACCGTGTCATTCGTGGCCGATTCATTACTCCCTGGAGCTTCTAGTTGGAAAAAAGGGGGGAGCAGGAAGCCCCAAAGGACTCCTGAAGCAATCACCCCCTCCACACACACTCACCCCCCCTCCGTCTCCCACACACTCACCCCACCCCCACTCCTTCACCCCCCAATTCATTCCCCCCCATACACACACACTCACCCCACCCCCACACGCACTCGAAATAAAGCTCAGAAAGCTGCAACAAGCTCAGGCCTTTCCTGCAGTCTACAGATTTTTTTTTTCCTTTTGAAATTAAAAATGAAAATTACCCCCACCAAAAAAAAAAAAAAAGGACCCATAAATAAGCATTGGGAAGAAGTATTTGTGCAGGGTGGTGGAGTTTTAAAAGGATTTTTCTGCAGGATCAGGTTGTTGGTCTGTGATTAAATATTGATTTTGTGTAATTAGTTTTCATGCGAACTATCCTCTTGCTGATAGCTTAGAGGTTTCAGAACTAGAAAAGAAATGGAATTGGACATGGAAATTATTACTTAGCAAAGTGACAGGGAAGGAGAGCCAGGGAGAAGACAGGGGCTTGGCCTGTGTAGGCACAAAGGAATAAGGACCCGGTTAGACACCCCCAAGTGACCCTCCAGGCCCACAGCGAGGGGCCCTTGGACCTTCCAGGCAGAAAGGGGAGAGCTCGGGGATAGATCTCAGGAGGATGCCTCAGGTAGCAGAGCTGTGACGGCTGACCTTGTGCCCATCTTGGGGACAGTGGCCTTCTCAAGAGGCGGGGATGGAATACCTTGTGCATCATGTCAGGAAGGGACAGGGGTGTGTCGGGAACTGTGTGGAGCGCTAGGGAGGGACGGCAAGAGCTGGGAAGAAGTTCCCACGGGCCTGTTCTCTGAGGGGCACTGGTTTGAGGTGTTGGGGTGTTACTTGACGCTCCTTGGGTGGAGCCCCCCACATCTGACTGGATTTCCTGTTTGCACCCAACGGAGGCGGCAGAGGCATATTTTTCCCAGGCTTTTCTCCAGAGTCAGCACTTTGGGGTGTGTGAGTGTCTGAAGAGAGCGTTTGGAGGGGGACCCCTTCCTTAACACTGTAAATGGACTGTGCCTGCATTTATCTTTGCCCTGGGAAGGGCTGGCTGGCATCTACGTCTTTGGAGGTCACTGTGGGGCGTGTGTGTGTGTGTGTGTGTGTGTGTGTGTGTGTGTGTGTGCACTCACATGGGTGTTGTCTGCTCCCAGCCGCCACCACCACCACCCGCCCATCTCTCAGGATGTGCAGCTATTTATCACCCCTTGAGTGTCCTCACCTCCGCCCTTGTGTGTCTTTCGTCCTGCTGGGTGAGGATGACCTCTTCTGCCTGGGCCCTCTGTGCATCAGAGTGTGCACCTCTGTGGTGTGGGCACCCCTGTACGACGTGCCTGTGTGTGCTCACACCTCTGGAGCCAGCTTCTAAGTTTCTTTCAAACAGACACATTGCCCCCTAGTGCTCAAACAAACTCAGAGTCCCTCCCGGCAGCAAGCCAGGAGTTGCAGAGCCTCGGGCATCCGTCAGGGCCTCCTCCTTCCTCTCCCCCTTCCTGTACCCCACCACCACCACCACTGCTGAGCATGTTGGTACCAGCAGAGGAAGGAAGGGACATAGATAGACTGGGGCCCTTGGGCTGCTGAGGGTGCTCTGAGCAGGGGAACATGTGAGGAGCTGCCTGGAATGTCCCCCCACCCCCAGCTGCTCCCAACAGCCTCCAGCTGGGGCTGAAGAGGGGCTTGTGCCGTCTACATACAACAAAAACGCACACACTCAAAACCCATGACCCTGCAAGCGGGAGACACAGAGCTCACATTTGCCCATCAGGCCCATACAACACCCACAAAGGGGACCTGTCAGCACACCCACAGTTGACAGGCACGTCAGAACCCTAGAGACGGGGCGGCGAGGTATCCTCTTCAGCTGGCTGAGTACAAGCGGCTTCCCATCTAAGGTCCTAGTTCATCTCCATGGCAGCCCTTCAAGGTCCAGACCTGACCCATTGGGACAGATGCCTCTGATGGTCAAGGAATTTGCCCAGAACCAAATAACAGCAGATCCCAAATTCCAGTCCACAGACAGCCGGGCTACTGCTAGGCCTGTGTGCTACCAAGGTCATAGTTGCGCATGGCTGTGCTGGGCACGGGGGGTGGGGGGCTGGGGGGGTGGGGGATGGGGGTCAGGGAGTAGCAGGGCTCTTCCCTAACAAATGCTCTTCCCCTTCCCCCAAGTCTCCCACGCACTCTGGAGCTTGGACACTTTGCGGAGTCCTCTGAAAGGCCTGGAGTAGCCCACTCCTCCAACATCTTGCCATGAAGTGGCCCCCAAATGACATTCTCCCGTGCCCATGGATTTAAATCTTCTCTTCACCTTCATGGGCTGTGTTTCCTCGGACAAAATACTACCTTCTCTGAGCCTCTGTTTGCTTTGTTGGCAAAGGGGCATCACAGCCGGTTTGTGTGGAGCTCAAGGGTGATTGATTGTGTTTGCAGAGCCAACAGACCTCACATGCAGCCCGTGATTAAGCGCTGGCTCGCTCCTCTCCCTGTCACTGCGGTCATCAACGTGTCTCCTGCATTTGAATGCAAGAAGACAGGGAAAACAGCGGTTGAACTCGGCCTTGCTCAGTAGCCCAGCTATCATGATGGGTGCCTTACTCTGTTCTCCATGCTGGTGCCCATGGAGCACCTAGATGGCACCCTAGACAGAAACCTCCAGGGAGGCCTCGTGTGACCAGGAGAGAAGACAGTGGAGCTAACTAGTGGGTGGAAGGGATGAGACTTTCCTGCAGCTACAGGCTGCTGGTTGCTAAGCAACAGCAATTCCCACCTCTCTACACGTGATGACTGATAGCTTCTGAGGGTGCCTCTTCTTCTAGATGTCCACCGGATGCCTACTGGATGCCCTACAAGGTTCCACCTGAGAACTCAGAAAAGGAAAAGTTGAAAACAGTTTCAACTGTCAAGTCGGACCACAGGAGTCCCGTTATTCGACGTGAAAAGGATTCTATCAATAAGGGGAGCGGGGAAGGAAATAGAAAAGGGTTCACAAAGGGGGGTTTTGAAGATAGAAGAGGAGTGTGATAACCACAGGAGGCCAAAGGACCTTTCCAGATGTAGGAACCAGGCTAGAAGGGTGTGGGAAGTTTCAGGTAGCAAGAAAAATGATCAGTACCTGAATCAGGAGGCCTTCCAGGGTAGGTGGACATGTACAGGCCTTGTGACTACCATGAAAGATCAGAAGCAAATCCCTGAGACCTGAGAGTCATTCCTTTCTTTGTCTTTCAAGGAGGTCCCAGAAGTCATCCTCACCTGGTTTCCTTGGAAACCAGGCCTGGGAGAGAGGAAGTCCTGTACCTGTCCCTAAGCAGCTAGCCCAGAGCATGCCATACTGTTTGTACAGACAAGAGTTCCCTCTTGTGACACAAGATGCACTCCCTGGGGACCAGGTCTGCCCACCTGTCCCTCTTAAGAGCAGTTTGGGTGTGAGAGTCAGAAATCTCAGGTTCAGAGCCACTGCCCCTGACTAGGCAGCAGTGTCTGTCCACAAATGTGTCCAGGAGGGGGAAATGCGCAAAGAACCTGGCTCACAGGGTGGACGGATGAATAGACAGATCATTGAGAAAGAAACAAAGACAGATTGGATGGACGGATAAGTGAATGGATGAAAGAAAGGAAGAAAGAAAGATGGTGAATAGATAAATGGATGATGGCTAGATGATGATAATGATAGATAGATAGATAGATAGATAGATAGATAGATAGATAGATAGATAGATAGATAGATGAATGTATGATGGATGGATCATGATAGATGGCTAGGTAGGTAGATAGATGGATGAATGGATGGAAGATAGATGATAGATAGATAGATAGATAGATAGATAGATAGATAGATAGATGAATGTATGATGGATGGATCATGATAGATGGCTAGGTAGGTAGACAGATGGATGAATGGATGGAAAATAGATGATAGATAGATAGATAAACAGATAGATAGACAGACACATTATGATAAAAGGCTGAGCCATAGGTAGGATGGGTGGTTACTATAGTTAGGCAGGTGACTGACAGGAGACAGGTGTTCTATCTGTAGCTCACTGTTAACACACTCAAGAGGCTCCATTACATTCCTCCACGTTGTAAAGGAGGAAAAGCTGAGGCACAGACAGGTGAAGCAATGTGTCCGAGCTCACAAAGCAAACGAACCAGAACTAGCAGCTAAGCAGCTGGTACCGGGGCCCAGGCTCTGCTCCACTCTGCTCCGCTCCTCTGGAACCCATGCTGTGGTCTGCAGGGAACAGCCTGACATCCTGGAGACCCTCAGCCTAGAAAGAGACCCTCCACTCTTTCCTTCTGGGCAGCCTGACCTCAGTGTTTCCGCATGGGAACCCACCGACGGTCCCCTCAGATGGCACTCGGGAGGACGTTTGTTGGGGCCGGTGGACCCTGTGCTGCAGAAGCTCTCTTGTAGGCCATTCAACTGCACTTTACGCAGCCACTAGGGGTGTGGTGTTCCACAGCTGCTTCAGGCCTCTGGTTGTGCCACACAAGGGCAGCTCAGCACTGCCCACATCCCAGCTGCCCAGCTGACTGACGGTTGGCACTGAAGCTCATGTTGCTGGCACCGGGGTAGAGCTGCCCTGGGCACACAGAGGCCCTGGGTGCCAGACTCACAGAAGGAGAAAGCTGAGGAGGGGACTACTGTTCAGAGACGGGATCCCAGTAGCAACCACAGCCAGTCATTTCTTTGGGGTTTTGGTTGTGTTTGTTTTATTTTTATTTTGTGTGGTTGTTGTTTGGTTTTCTGGAAGAGTCTTGCAACATAGCCCTGACTTGGAACTCACTAGATAGACCCGTCTGGCAATGAACTCCGATAAACCTCTTGCCTCTGCCTCCTGGTGCACCACCGCCTGGATAGGGCCCCTTTTCTGAGCATACAGATCTTCTGGATACTCCTGAATCTTGAAAGCACCCCCTTACCCTCAGCACCCTAGCTCTGGGAGGGGTGGTGACCTGCTCCAGTCATCACAGATGACCCAGGCCCTCGGGTCCTGAAGCTTTGCCTGTACGGATGCCTCTTCGCCAGACAGTTACCAGCCAGGAGCTTCCATTTTTCCATTCTGTAAGCTGAGTGTGATGAACCTGGCTCCTGTCCCAAAGTAACTTACGCCAGCCCCACAGGCTGGAAATGAAGCCCAACAGCTCCGGGGCCCAGCCTAGCCTCCCTCAGAACTCCCAATCAGCAATAAAAAATAAAGCAGACCTTGTGCACCAAGTGTCACATGACCCACGGTGAAGGCAAAGACAGCAAACCCAGCTAGCGTGGTCACGGGCCCCCTCACCTTCTATTCCCACCCAGAGGCAATAGGGCTCCCTATGCCTAGAACCCAGAGAGGCAAGCAGGCTTCTAAACAGCCTCCCCACGTCCTCTTGGATCACACCATCCCTTGTCACTGACCCTCCTTTGCTTCCACTTCCACAGCAGCCGCAGGCATGGAGGTTGTGGTGTCATTCCCGTGCTGAGGTTAATTGTAGCTGCAGAGAGAAGTCCCCCACGGCCACAGGGAGGTCACCTGTCTCATCTCCATGGCTCCCCAGGCCACCTGTCCCGTGGTCCTCTCCAGACTCTGGGCGGCAGTGGTGGCAGCAGGTGGCACTGGGGGCTGGGCAGGTAAGTCCCCTCCCTGCTCTGCAACATCATTCGCCTCCTTCTACCAGGGAAGAAATGCTGCGTGGCTTAGAATAAATCCCCGCCCCCCGCCCCGCGCCTCAGTTTCCCTTGTAAACCTGGCTTCAACTGTGTCTACGAGAAGTGTTCTTTGGAGCATGGAATGAGATGGTAGGGTGTGGTGGTCCTGTGTCACCCCAGGAGTGTGGAGAAACTAGTGGCTCCCTCTTTGGGATTCCTGAGGGTGTGGAAGTGATGGCAGCTTTGAGTATCCTCTTGGGAGCAAGCTGGAAGGAAGTGGTGTTCCTCTCCGTGAGGTCAGTCCTGAGTCCCACGCCAATCCCACCAGGGGATGTACATGCGCCCATTTCACAGAAGGGAACTTAGGGGACAGTATCCCACAGTGGGGAGTACCTCCCTCTACCTGACCACAGGAGCTGGGCACAGCTCAGTGGCAGTGTGCTGGCCTCACACATGTAAGACCCAGGACAAAGCCGGGCGGTGGTGGCGCACGCCTTTAATCCCAGCACTCGGGAGGCAGAGCCAGGCGGATCTCTGTGAGTTCGAGGCCAGCCTGGGCTACCAAGTGAGTCCCAGGAAAGGCGCAAAGCTACACAGAGAAACCCTGTCTCAAAAAAACAAAAAAACAAAAAAACAAAAAAACAAAAAAAAAAAAAAACAAAACAAAACAAAAAACAAAAAAAAAAAAGACCCAGGACAAACCCAAGGGCCTCAGCAGGAAAGGAAGGCCCGCAGGGGAGGCTTGGGAACACTCCTTGCCTAGTCAGGGAAGGAGCCTGCTGGCTTTGAGAAGCAGCCCAGAAAGTCAGGGCCAGGCTCACTCCCTGGGTCTTCCAGGTATCTGGCAACATGACCACCCATTCTCTGAATACGGTTTTGTGTCCAGCAAGAAGACAGTATGGGGAGTGGTGGTGGTGCATGTCTTTAATCCCAGCGCTCGGGAGGCAGAGGCAGGTGGATCTCTGTGAGTTGGAGGCCAGCCTGGTCTACAGAGCGAGTTCCAGGACAGCCAGGGCTACACAGAAAAACCCTGTCTCAAAAACAAAACAACAACAACAAATACGGTATGGCTTTCATATTTCATATAGCCACTCACAGTCACCACACTTCTCCTGGCCTCAGTTTCCCTATCTGTCAAATGGGAAGAGTAAGAGTTCTTAAGAACATCAGGAGGGTGAATGGGGCCCAGGCACTTTGCACATAGTTAACACTCAATAAATGGCAGCTACTGCGTTGGAGGGAGGCCCTGAGGCCCTGCAGAGTGGGTAGCTCCCTGGGGTAGCCCCAGGAAGGGCTGTTGCCAGGCTGCTCAGGACGGCTTCCCCCAGACGCTGGCTACGCTGCAGAGGCTCCTAGCCAGTGCCTCCTTAGCTCTGAGGAAGGGCCCTAAGCGAAGAACCCACCCGATTCAGGCAGACCCAGCTGTGCAGGGGCCCACCCTGTCTTGGCGGCCTTCTTCCCAGCTGAGGCCCAGCCACCTCCACCATTTGCCACCGGGCCACCTGGGGAGCTCTGGGCGGCCTCCAGGCGCCAGCTGCCCCCACCTCTGGCTGCGATGAGCTCATCTGGGTCTGGTAACTTCTAAAGCAGCCAGGAATGTTTGCTCAAATGTTCCAGGCTCAGGGAGCAGAAAGCAACCAGCGGCCTCCGCCCCTTCCCCCGCACAGAAAGCAATCTGCTATAACTCAGGCGGCCTCACCAAGCCGGAGATGGATGCTGCGTCTCAGAATCTATATCACCCTAAAGGAAAATGCCTCTTAAATCACAGGGAGCCAGAAGAAAGTGGGGGCAGGGTGCAGGGACACGGAGAGGCTCCAAAGGGGAGGACTGTGAAGGAGGGTGCTCCAGGCCCTCGGCTTCCTCCCACCACGGCTCCAGCCACCACCCCAACCCTAGGGGAAAGAAACCTTGGACGCTTCTCCACTCTGACATTTGCAGGGTGTGCATTCACACGCACACATGTGTCTCACGAGCCCAGGAGTACACACAAACGCACGTGCGAACACACACACACACACACACACACACACACACACACACACACACACTAACCTCCTCCCCATTCCCATGTCCTGAACCCTCTTCCCCAGTTCATACCTAGACAGAAGCAAGATATAAGTGTGTTCAAGCTAGGTCACACACAAGCACTTGCACGTCCTGGTGACATCCCAGGAGACGACCATCAAGGTTCTTCAGTGTAGTCTATGAGGCCCCAGAGACCTCAGCTCGGCTCCTCCGTCTTTTCGAGGCTCCTGCCCAACACTGAAGGGCTTTTTCTAAAAAACCTGGCTGAGTCCAATAGGTGATACATCCTCAGACATCCCTACGGTTGACCTCAGCTTTGAGCTACCCTCCCCCCGGACCTGAGTTCTGGACAGCCCACCGTCACCAGATAGCTCTGGGAAGACCAAATGCAAACTGAGTCCTAGTAAGGTCCTGAGGTGGGAAAACTGAGGCCAAGGGGAGAGGCCTGCCACAGAAGGCCAGCTGTTTTCACAGACTCTGAGCCCATGGGGACCGAGCACCAGAGACTCCTGGTGAGCCCTGGATTCCAGGATGATGGACAGACACATTGCTCTGACTCATGCCCCCTCACCCTGTGACTGTCTCCTGGTGCCTCTGTTGAGTTTCCCTCCTAAGGGCACCCTAGATTTAAGCCCCCCCCCCCCCGCTCCCTGCCCTCTGCCCTGCACACATCTAATTCAAGGTTTTTCTTTTTAAGACAGGGCCTCATATTAGCCCAGGCTGGCCACAAAGTCAGGATGGCTGAGGACGGCCTCGAACTTCTGGCCCCTCCCGCTTCTAACTGCTCACAGGTGTACACCACCACGCCTGGCTTATGCGGTGCTGGGCCGTGGAACCCAGGGCTTCATGCACTTTAAGAAGGCACTCTACACCGGGCAGTAGTGGCACACGCCTTTAATCCCAGCACTCGGGAGGCAGAGGCAGGTGGATCTCTGTGAGTTTGAGGCCAGCCTGGTCTACAAAGTGGGTTCCAGGACAGCCAGGCTACACAGAGAAATCCTGTCTCGAAAAACCAAAAAAAAAAAAAAAAAAAAAGAAGGCACTCACTCTACCCACTGAGGCACGCCTTCCACCTGTGGCCAAGTTTTGGCGTGACTCCATCTGCCAAGACCCATCTCCAAGTAATGCCATACTCACAGGTTCTCCGTGGACATCATTCAGTTCAGTACCTGCTGATTCTTTTAAACGTCCTAGAATGTTTCCCGGGGGAACCAGCTTCTCCAACAAACACTACATAAAATCTATGGCAAAAATGTCAGGCCATTTTGCTCAGGTTTGGTTTTTGCTATTCAGTTTGGTGTTCAAATGTATTTCTCTAATAACATCACAAAACACTTCATTCCTGTTACTGTGGGTCTGCCCTTTGGCTTGCACAATTTTTAATGCATACACCCCCCCACCTCACCCCACCCTCTACCCCCTATCCCCCAAGCCCCCATCACCCACCCCCAACCCCCCACCTCCCACCCCCCTGTCAGTCAAAAAAGAGCTGGCTGATTGCTAACGGAAGGTCTCAACACCACACATGTTTAACTTCAGTTTAAACTTGATCATGGGCTCAGCCCATAACAGGATACATTTTTTTTTTTTAATTTATTTATTTTAGGTTTTTCGAGATAGGGTTTCTCTGTGTAGCCCTGCGCTATTCTGGATCTCGCTCTGTAGACCAGGCTGGCCCTGAGCTCACAGAGATCCGCCTGGCTCTGCCTCTCGAGTGCTGGGATTAAAGGCATGCGCCACCACCGCCCGGCTCACATTTTTTTTTTTAAGCAACAATTATTATTAGAAGATAATTAGAATTGCCTTACTATAATCGTATGGTATTCCTAATGACATCTTACAGTAACTGAATGCAAGTGCAAAGGTGAGTTCTGCAGCTCAGTTCTGTGCCAGCACTGAGTGTTTATTCAGGTCGGAGTTCCACAGTCACAGACGGTGAGGCAAATGGTGTAGCTTAAAGAAAGTAAAGCGGGTCAGCAAGATGGCTCAGTGGGCAAGCGTGTCTGCTGCCAAGCCGAAGGACCTGAGTTCAATCCCTAGGTGGAAGAAAAGTTCCAGCTTTTATGTGTTGTCCTTTGACCTCCACACAGACATTGTAATAGATGCATGCCATGCCCGCAACATACATATATACATAGTAATTCTTATTGTTCCCCCGAAACATACATATACATAATAATAATTGTTATTATTAAAAATCTTAAATAATAAAAAAGAATAAAACTAGCTGGGTGGTGGTGGTACACACCTTTGATCCCAGCACTCAGGAGGCAGAGACAAATGGGTCTCTGTGAGTTCAAGGCCAGCCTGTTCTACAGAGTTAGTTTCAGGACATCCAGGTCTACATAAGGAAACCCTGTCTTTGAGAGTGAGTGACAGTTGAGCACACAGCCCTAAACAGGATATTCAGGCCACACCCTCTCTAAGGAAATGACATGGGAAAAGTGTAAAAGCTGGAAGCTGGGGAGATGCTGTGAAACCCTGCTCTTCATTTTTAATTTAATATTTGGTTTTTATTAGATGTGATTTTTTTTGACAACTTCTTATTTGTGCATAATGCATTCTGGTTATTCTCATTCCCTACTCCGCCAGCCCCACCCCCACCCCATGTCCCTACAGGTCCCTTTCCCACATTCATGCTGTTCTGTAACCTACTGAGGTTTAAACCAAGGCTGTCTTTACAGTCTACGAGCCTCACTACTATTATTTTCTAGAAAATTCCCTTTTTCCCAACCTTTGGCTCAACAGTTGGAACGAACGACTGTGTGAATCATCCTTGTCCTTGGTGAGGAGGTGATACCTGCGTACGTTCAGCCAGCCTTTGCAGAGGCTGTGCTGTGAGAGTGTCAGTGCCGTGAGAGCCCAGGTTCAAATACAAGTGCATGTGGGTTGGCCACGGCCATGTGGGTGACCCAGACCACGTTCCTCACCCACCGAGGAACTCCACTTCAGGAGATGGAGGGTGGGGCAGGAGTCGCTGGCTTGAGGACAACTGTGTCATGGAGCTGGTGGCCTTTCCCTCCAAGACAAAGGGCCATTGCCACCACCACTGAGAGTGGGAGAGGTTTGTGGCCAGTGGCTGCTGATCAGGGTTAGGGTAAGATCCCCACCAGGCTGGCGGACCAGCTGGTGAAGGCCTTTTGGTTACGAATCTACTTTTTAAAACCCTGTCAATATTAGCAGCGCGGAGCACTCACCTGCAAAACCTTCAGAAAGTGTTTGAGGAAAGTTCTCACAGGAGGGAGTGGCCAGGCAGCCCTGGCTGAGAACTCTCCAGGGTCTCTTCTGCTTGCCACAGCGGGGTGTCCAGGTGCTGCTGCTGGCAGCTCCTTCCACCCACCGCCCAGCGCCAGGTTCAGAGGAGGAAGCGCCACCTCACAGGTGGAAAATGGCCCAAGCCCAGGCCTGTCTGACCCTCATGCTGATGGTCCTCCTCTTGACTTGATGGCCACAGTCAGGTATCCAACACCCACGCGCACCTATCCAAGGCCTCCATGTCTGTCCCATGTCTCTCCCATCTGCTGTCCTCTCTGCCATTGCACACTGAGTTGCAGAAGTGACATGGGATGCCTCCCTAAACCTCAGGACCAGAGTTGGAAAGGCCTACTCGACCTCGGTTTTGGAAAACTAATTCAGACTCCCCGGGAAGTAAAGCTTTAGCTTTCCACTCTTGCTGACCCTCTCCACAAAAGGAAAAGAGGTATTCCAAAAAAACCCACACTCAACTGTCCCTACAACTCCCCCACAACAGCCCACGCTTCCATCCACAGGGGATGAGTAAGCAAAATGTGCTCTACCCATGCAACAGAATAGTATGTAGCCATGGAAAGGGATGGAGCTCTGATCCAGTGTGCCGACACTCCCAACACTCAATGCTGACATGCTGTATGAGGAGAGATGTGCAGGTTATTTCCTCTGTGGTTCTATGCAGAGCTGATGAGTAGAACAGACCAAGCCAGAGACACAGGAAGGCATGGAGCTCTTGCCAGCACAGGGAGCAAGCAGGGCAGAGAGATAGGAAGCAATGTCCGTGAATGCCGATGGTGGCCGAGCAGCTGTACGCCAGTGACACAAAACCGTGCCATTGACAATGGTTAACGCGGCTTCACTTTCTGTTTATCATGATTGAGAAAAATAACTCAGCAGGGGGTCTGGGAAGGCCATCCTCAGACACAGGCAGGCTCTAGCCAAGTCCCACTCCACATGCTGGTTCACCTCAGGGGCAAGAGGAACCTCTCTGGACTTTCCTGGGTATTGGAGTCAGTGCCCCTGGCCTGGCAGTTCCCACAGCTCTGAGGTAGAAGGGTGTCCCAGGGTGTGGTGTAAAGGGCCAATGAGGCTACGGTGCTAGAAGAGGAAACACTGCCAGTGAGCTCAGGACAAGGCTTTGAAGACAGCAGGCAGCATGCTCTGACAGCTAATCTTCCTCCCTCTGTCAAGGGCCCTTCCTCTGGTGGTTTTTATGAATCCTCTAGAAAAAGGTACTCTTCACATCTGATGGGCCAGTGCCTCATCCTTGCCTGACCTTGCCCAGCAAGCACACTCCTGAAGTACCAGTCGAGAAGACAGGAGCTCTCCAAGCTGTTTTTGCCCCCGACCTGGGCTAGAAGGACAGGAGCAGTGACAGCATCACCCCTGTCAGCACACTAAGGCACAGCCAGGTCCTTTCTCATCCAGGGCCTTGGCAGGTGCTGGTTCACCACCTGGAGCTCCCTTCTGTAATAGTTGATACTCACGGCTGCTATGACGATCCCCCACAGACGTTTAACTTTAAACAATACAGATTGGCCTTTTTTTTTTTTTTTTTCCCTCTCACAGTGCTGGAGATCAGAAGTCTGACATTGGAACACTGGTCTCACTGGGCTAACATCCTTCCTGGAGACCAGAGGAGCTGCCTCTTCCAGCTTTCAGAGGCTGCCATGTTCCTTGGCTGGGGTGGCTCCCTGTCTGCCCTTAACCTTGTGCCTTGCAGAAGCATCCCTTCCTTCACACAGGAACGTTCTCTTGACTAATCATTTCCTGATTTTTTTTTTAAAATGGGATCCTACTCTGTAGCCCAGGCTGTCCTGGTTTTTTTTTAAGATGGGGTCCTACTCTGTAGCCCAGGCTGTCCTGATTTTTTTGAAAAGATTTATTTATTTATTATGTATACAGTGTTCTGCCTACATGTATGCTTGCAGGTCAGAAGAGGGCACCAGATCTCATTATGGATGGTTGTGAGCCACCATGTGGTTGCTGGGAATTGAACTCAGGACCTCTGGAAGAACAGCCAGTGCTCTTAACCTCTGAGCCATCTCTCCAGCCCCTGATTTTTTTTTTTTTAAGATGGGGTCCTACTCTGTAGCCCAGGCTATCCTGGAGTGTGTGACTCCCCTGCTTCAGCCTCTCCAGGGCTAGGATTACAAATTTGCCTCACTGACTCTGCTCTCCAAAGGCTTTCTGTTCTCATGTTAAGATCTCATCAGATTGGAGCTCCAGGCTAATGCAGGACAACCTCACCATCTCAGGTCTGTTAGCTAGCGCTCTCTCAGTCCACCTGCAAAATGTCTCTGGCCGCAGACAGAAACATTCACAAGCTCTGTGGATAAAGGTGTGCCATTTGGGGGCCTTTGTCTTGTCCTCCCTAAGCTTGACTCGATCCACTCATTTGGTTATTCAAGAGACATGTTTTGGGGTCTACCAGGTCCCAAGCACCATGCTGGGGACTCTGTAGTGACCAGATCACATCCAGCCTCTGCTATCCTGGACCTTTCTGTTGGTAGACTGCCAAGAAGCCCTCCTCAATGGCTCCTTGGAACGTGGACTGCCCTGTTGTGAAGTCATTGGTCTGGACCAGAGCTCCGGCTGAGCAAAGTGAATGGATGAGCCTGGGCTCCACCCAGCTCTGCCTCAGAAGCCACTTTGGAATCTATTCTAAGAGGGAAGACGAAGTCTCTCACATGCATAATAGGTGTTGACAGTCCTTTGGGGACTCTGGGCTGTTTGGCGGAGGCCAGTTCTGAATTATGCTACCCTTGGGAGTTGATCAAGGTCTTAAGGATCCCCAGTAAAGAGCTTGGTTCTAGGAACAGTTGTCAGAGGCCCAAACATCCAGACACTGTGTTACTGCAGTAACCTTTAGTGTTATTCCCAGTCTTTAGATGGCTGGTGAGAAACTGCAAGCTGAGTCTTAGCTGGATGTCGGGCAAGATGAACCGTCAGCCTCACAGAGTAGGTGTTTGCACATGGCACCACGCGGTGATGGACACATGGACCTAGTTCAAGCCCTGTTCTCCCAGAACTGGTGAGGCCCCTCAGATATCATTGTTTTTTGGAACTTGATTTACCTCTTAATTTAATGGATTAATATAACAACACACTTGTGAGATGATGCCAAGATGGGGGAGAGGTGGCTTGGGCATGGAGTAGGAGTGCAGTGAGGGAGAGAGATCAGGGCCTGCTGTCCCTATGGTGGAGGATGTGGCCAGCACACACCCCTGGAGCTACACAAGGTCAGGCTCCAGTTTCCCGTAAGGGTGACTCTACTCACAGCCTGACTTCAGAAAATATTCCAGCGTTTGCCGTTCTTGATCTGGGCCCAATGCTGAAATTATTCCAGGCTTTTTCCCTTCTCTAAGTCTTCTTTTTGACATCTTGAGCAGAAGGAGTTGTTTTTTGTTTTTTATTTCAGGAGAGAAACACACAGAGATACATACACAGACAGACACACACACACACACAGAGATACACATAGACACACACACACATACACACAGACACACAGTGATACACAGACACACACACACATACACATAGACACACACACAGAGATACACATAGACACACACAGACACACACACATAGATACACACAGACACACAGACACACACACACAGACACACACAAATACACATAGACATACACACAGATATACAGAGACATACAGATACACACACAGACAGACAGAGACACACACACAGACACAGACAGACAGACAGACAGACAGACACACACACACACACACACACACACACACACACACACACACACACACCCCACACACACCCCAGAACCATTTCTACAGGACAGAATGTCCCCTGTGCTGGGAGTGCAAGGGGCCCACCTCTTAGCCAACCTTACTCACTCAGCATCACCATAGGTTACATAAGTGCGGTTTGGACTTGGAGGTTGAACACAGCCTTGGATTTCTGAAAGGAGGCAGAGGAGCTTGGGTGAGGAGCTGCTTGGCTCAAAATAAACCGAGAAACTCAATGGAGGAGGAAAAAAACCAACAACACGAGATTTTGATGTGCCGTCTAGAAGGTCTGGCCATCGCATGCGGGGATGGTCGGAAGGGAGGGGTGGCACAGTGTGGCCCTTGAAGGGGTGAAGATTGACACCATTCTCGTTCCGTTGAAAGGGAACAGCCAATTCCTCATGTGTTGAGAGCCAACTTGTGCTTCTGTGCAAAACCTGCAGCCCTTGGGTCAGACTTTGGACATACTTGGCATTTTCCAAGTTCTGGTCTGGCAAGACATTTGTTCCAGAACCAATAATGCAGGAGATGGAGGCTACCAACTTATCCTGCCGGGCCTGACAGCCCCAGTTTTGAGCCTCACCTTCAAGAAGACCTTTCAGTCCAGGGCAAATGGAGACAGTTAATCACCCCATGGAGAGAACAATGTTCTGTCACGGCGGCTAAGGAACAGTGTCCCTGATGATCACAAGGTCCCTGGCTGCCTCTCCAGCTAGGTTTCATATGCCCATTTTACACAGTGGGCAACTGAGGTTTGCTGTGGGATAGTCTGTATGTCAAGTATGTTGCTGATTAGTCAATAAATAAAACACTAATTGGCCAGTGGCTAGGCAGGAAGTGTAGGCAGGACAAGGAGGAGAATAAAGCTGGGAAGTGGAAGGCTGAGTCAGAGAGACACTGCCAGCCGCCACGATGACAAACAACATGTGAAGATGCCGGTAAGCCACGAGCCATGTGACAAGGTATAGATTAATGGAAATGGATTAATTTAAGCTGTAAGAACAGTTAGCAAGAAGCCTGCCACGGCCATACAGTTTGTAACCAATATAAGTCTCTGTATTTACTTGGTCGGGTTTGAGCGTCTGTGGGACTGGCAGGTGAGAGAGATTTGTCCTGACTGTGGGCCAGGCAGGAAAACTCTAGTTACAGAGGTTTGAAGATGTGTAGGGACAAGAGGGAAGGAAGATATGTTGTCTTTTAATATATTTTTTCTGTGTTTTAGACAGGTCTTTCTATGTAGCCCAGGCTAGCCTCGAACACACGACCCTCCTACTGCCACCTCGTAAGTGCTGGAGTCATAGGTGTGCACCTGGTAAAAATCTGAGCTCCCTCAGCCCCATCCAAGAGTGAGGCTTCTCCTTTGAGGTGCCTCCGTTTAGGACACATTCCCAAGGTTTCTCTCAGCAAGTGGCCTCAGTGTCACAACCCCAGACTTACATTGTTGGGGATGGTCTGTTTCAAAGGGGACAGGCTTTTGAATGTAGGGTAGGCAGGAAGGACACTAAGGCATAGCAGGAGCATGGTAGTGAAACAAAGCGCCCTTGTGGTCAGGCAAGAGCCTAAAGGGTTTGGAACTTCATCCTGAAGGAACAGGGGCGGAGCGGGGAGACGTGGAAGTATTTACACAGCACTTACAGGGTCAAATCGGTAACTGAAGAGGTGACTCCAGCTTTTAGCCCAGCAGCCATGTTGTAAGGACAGCTGGAGGCAAAGGGACAGCTAGGAAGGAGCAAGAGACACGCACTTTCACTGCTGATAGGGAATAGAAACTGGGGCTGCAGAGGTGCCCAGTGGTTAAGAGCATAGGACCCGGGTTCAGTTCCCAGCACCCACACGGCAGCTCTCAGCTATCATCCATAACTCCAGTTCCAGGTGATCACACACCCTCTTCTGATCTCCTCAGGCAGCAGGCAAGCTCGTGGTACGCATACATACATGTTGGCAAGCGAGAGGTATACATACGTACGTATTGACAGAACACTCATACACATAAAACACGGTCAAAACTTCACAAAACGCAACGGTCTTGTAACAACAGCACATCCCTAGACTGGGATCCAGGGAACCCCCATCACCCCGAATTGGATAGAAACCCCTCTGAGGAAAGCAGACGTGGCAGCCTTTAATGGGCAAGGCTGTTGTTACCTTCCTGACAGGTTTTGGGGTGCTGCCCTCACTGTTCTGCACAGGCTGGATGGCTCTGGGAACCATACAACTGAGGTAGGGCTGGACTGGGCACACGGGCTCTCACCACACGTCCTGACCCCAGACAAGGCTGAAACAGTCTCAAGCTATGCGCCAGAAGCCCCATCTAGAATTTGTTCAACAAACATCCATTGGGGATAGAGCTCTGACTGTGTGCCAAACTGTACAGGGCCAGGGAGAATGTCTTGGCCAAAACAGGGGTAGCCTCTGCCCTTGGAAAGAGAGAGGCAGTACCCACCTGCTGGAGTCCACAGTGGCATGATGGCCTTAGGCACGAGGCTGAGATGGGCCTCCCTGAAGGCTCACTGGTAGGGAAGGGGGTTGAGAAGAGAACAGCATTCCAGGCAGTCTGTGCAGAGACACTACAGCAGGAAAACAGTCCTCAAAGTGTCTCAGGAACAGCAGTGTGCACTTAATCTCAGCCATCCTAGACAGCCGAGGTGGGAGGAGGCCAGAGCCCAGAATCTGACTTCAGAACCTGTCTCTTTGGGGCGCTCCTATGGCTTGCAAGAAGGCCACTTGCACATTGAGGCTGAGTTCCTACACATGGGATCTTGTACACATGGGCTTTTGGGGAGGGTATCTTCCCCATTTACAGTAAAAGGGGAACAGAATGTGAGCCTGCAGGGCCCATGAAGGGGACAATTCTGGGCCCAGCTTCACATGACAAACTCGCTGTGTGTTACTCCCTGAGTCCCCTCTGTGACCTGTGGCACAGGGTTCATTTCAGGGGAGAAAGACAAGGCTCAGAAAAGCAATGTAACCCACAAACCAGGAGACCTGGAACAGGGCTTCTACAGACCTGACTCTGAGCCTAAAGTCTCGCTGCGTCCTGCGGCTTCTCTGAGCCCACACCCTGGCTCATGGCTGCCACACAATGTATAGGGTTTCTTAGGCTTCACCATCAAGCTGATTCATGGCTCAGCAGATCCACCAGCCCCTAACTGCAGGATCTGAACTAGCATGGACGGGCAGCATTGTGGGTCCTTTGGAGTGAGACCACTCTCATCCTCCTGCTAACCTCTGTCACAACCCATTCCTTTGACATAGAGGCCAACGTCACCAACTGTATCAAATCAGACCTTCTGGCAGAGATTTGGGGCAGGATTGTCGTGCCAGAAAGGTCCCAAGAAGTTGAATCAGGGGCCAACAAGTAATGGGAAAGCTGTGCAGAGAGGCTGCCTGGGACACTCCGGTGCAGGAGTGCTAGGGACCTTGGGAGATTGTGTGGGTTACACTCCAGATACCCTAATGGGGACTAGGGAGCTGGGCCATTTGTCTACCAACATCCATCTCTCTCCATTGGATGGTAGCTCCTGGAGTGGGATAGGGTGCGTGCTAGGCAGCCGGAGAGAATGAGAGTTGTGTATGGGTGGCTGCCAGGGTGGCGGGGATGTGGGTGGAGCAACGACGCCTGGGTGTCTGTCTGCCCATTCACGGACTCCTTCTACCCACCTACCTTCCCACAGCCAAGGGGCACTCACTATGCTTCAGGTGCCAAACTGAAAGTGTAATCCCACCTTCTCAAAGTCTGTGTGCCCGTGTCAGAATGTGTCACCAGGAGTCCCCACCTGTGGGGCACAGGACTCCCTCTTGAAACTGGGTTTTCCATCCAAACGCACAGGGTTGTGGAGAGGATGCAACGGCAAGGCTGATGGAAGACAGCTGACATGTGTTGAGCCCTACATAAACGGTTGTCAGTCTGCTATTTTTCTGTTACCCTGAGAGCACACCACAGCCAGGACATTATCTGTTGCAAAAACCATATTGACTTTAGAGATACTAAAAGAGCACTTCTCTGAATAAATAGGTCGTGGTACTGTTCCTTGATTGGCTACGGCACTGCCCCAGGTTAAGACACTATTTTTGTTATGTCCACGGTACTGGGGATGGAACCTGCGGCTCACGTGTGCCAGGCCAGTACTTACTACTGAGCTCCAGTACTAGATCAAGGCATTCCTGAGGCCTGTGTTGTCTTTAGCAGGTCACCTTGGTGTCAAGGCCAGGCACTTATGCCATGAATGCCAGGTTGCAGGAGCCGGAGCCACAGAATGAACTCAGCCAGTGCTGGTCTGGAGCAATCACTACAGGGCCCACACCCACCCAACACCCTCCTGGGCCTCCACCAAGATGATTCAGCCCCAATTATCCCCTAATTGTCTCAGCCTGTGGACTCCCAGCTGGGGCCCTCCTCCCCCAGCCTTCTTGAATGGATCCTGCAGGGCTATGGACAGGCAGGGAGCCCCTCTGCAATGGAATGCCGCCTTCCAGGCTTTCTAGGCTCTTCCAAATCCCTCCTTCTGCAGGCCCTCCTCTGCATACAAATCTGTGGGTCCAAGATGTTTCTGAAGTTCGTGTTGCAAAGCACTTCTTGTTTTGGGGGTCCCTGGGCCCCTAGACTGGCTTTGCTTCCTACTTCATGACCTGCTTTGGTAGGGACACTGATGACTCTGAGGGGAACTACCTTACTCAATATCTCCATCTCCTGCAGCAGCGCTGGCAGAGGAATCAGGAAAGATGGAAAGGGGCTGCCTATGATGGAAAAAGCTTCAGGGAGGGGTACCAGGACTGGAGAACAGAAAAACCCAGCACAGGACGCTCCACACAAACTAGAGGATGTTCTAGAATCTCAGGAGAGGGGGAACTATGCTAGGATGCAGATTTTCATCTTTTCTGGGATAAGTACCTTTACTTTGGAAACCCACTCTCTGAACACGCTTATGTCGATCCAAACTCTGCAAATACTTAGGTGTCCAGAAGACACAAACAACTGCTCTAGGTGGGAAGAGTTCTAGGTTCCTAGGATTTTGGACTTGACATTTCCAGATTAAAGGTGTGGCTGTGCAGACACCCCAACATTGAAAAATCTGAAACCAGAAGCACCTCTGGTCCCAGAAATTATTTCCAGTATGGGACACTATACATACCTGTATGCTGGTTCAATGAGTGCAGAAATCCTGAGTATCTGAGTGGTTTTTTTTGTTTGTTTGTTTATTTTTGTCATTTGTGTTCTTTTTAAAATTTTATTTTTATTTTTATATCTGTCTGTGCAAGTAAATGTGGGTGCCCTTGGAGGCCAGCTGGAGTTTCGGCTGCTTGGTGTGAGAACTGAACTCAGGTCCTTTGGAACTTGGGTCCTCTGGAAGAGCAGCACTATTAACTCCTGAGCCACCTCTCCAGCCGCCCCCTGCTGTGTTGTTTTTAGGACCTACTGGGGAGGCAGGTTACAGCTCATGGGACCCTCACTCTTTTTATCACCAGGGACCCGACTGAACCACTTTCCTCAAGGGCACTTGTCTATGGGTGGGCCAGTGTTGTCACTTGACAGCTGGACACTCTAGCCTGTTCCCTCCACTGCCACCTGCCATGCCCTGTGCACCCGTCCGCAGTCCAGGGTGACCGGCATCCCTGGTGGTTGGCTCTCGAGAACACAGATGGCATCATCCCCTGAAGTTCACCGCTACCTTCTCTGTTTTGAGCTTCATTCTTTCAGGCAGCCGTCAGCTCACTGGCTTTTATTTGGGAAAGCCGGAGATCATGGCCATGGAGGAAGCGGGCCTGGAAGGACAAGTGAGGCCAGTGAGAGCTGCCTGGGAGGAGAGGGTGGTGAGGTGCACCCTAGATGACTTCATCACACTGCCTTGGTACTCTCCAGCAGCCCAGGCTGGGCAGCTTCCTGCCCCAGCTGAGTGTGACGTGGCTCATAGTGGGAACCTTCGTTTATATTATGCAAAGTCCAAGAAATTGTCCCCGAGTATACGGCCCACTGTCTGGAGACTAAAATTCCTTTAGTGTGAGCCTTACTCCCCAGGATTCCCCTGCAGTCCAGACCACAGGGTCTGCCTTGGGGGGGATCCAGATTTGTTGTTCTAGCAAAAAGAAACCAGAGCTCACGTCGAGTAAGCTCGGAATCAGATCTCGGCCCAGGGAAACACTGCCAGATGCTTAATTGTGCTCCAATTACACAGAATGCTCCAGAATGGCTGCTCTGGGCAGAGCAACACGGACGGCCATTATTACATTTGGACAGTCCCGTTCAGCTGCATGTGATCTCTGCGCTCTGGGTCTCCTTGAGAGCTGCCAGCCCATCCCAAGACTGAAGACAGTGGCTGCTCATCCCATGTGTAACAGCCACGGGGGCAGGGGTCTCCTGAAACTTCTGGTCCAGTGGGAAATACCCCCCTCTTCCTTTCTCTCCCCGCCCTGTAGTAAGTGCTGAAAAAAAAAAAAAAACTATGACTGCCTGTAAGAGGACCTAAATGGTGGCTCAGGAAGACATCTGAAGAGAGGGCATGAGACCCAGTGAGTCAACGGAGGGACCCTTGAGGGGATGTGGTGATCATTCCCGGGGAATGGGATCAGCCATGGCCGAAGGGACCTGCATGGTGGGACACAGAGTAGCCAGCAGGAGGCAGTGTTGCTGGAAGAGAATGGGGGCAGGATGAGAGCAGAGGGGCCTGGAGAGCCACCAAGGAATCTGCACATGACCCTGTTTTGTGGGATAGCACTGAACACAGGGGTGTGGCCTCTGCTAGAGTCAGGAGGCTCCTTGGAGGGGGAGAGGAGCCTTGGCCAGGCAGCGAGAGAAGGCAGCTTCCAGAGTTTCCTGAAGGTGGGGACCACAGGATGCACTGCTGCATCCAATGTGGGTGCAGGAGGCGTCTGATGCAGCAGCAGCAGCAGCAGCAGCCGCCGCCGCCGCCGCCGCCGCCGCCGCCGCCACAGCCGGGGAGCTGGACTGAGCAGTGGTCTGACTTGGCTCCGCCTTTCTCCCCCTCCACTGCAGCCACCCCCCCCCCAGCTTCAGTGAGCCCACCTGAACAAACACGCGGCCTGCCACTAGAGCCAGGGGCTCCAGCCAGAGGCTCTGATCCTGCTGGATGGACCCCGGGCTCCTTTGGACAGCTCCTCGCTGGTTGCCATTCTCTTGCCAAGCGTGCATTTCGAGGGCCCAACTTTAGAGTCTTTCCATCTGCACGGTACAGGCAGCCCGAGCAGACATGGCAAGGGCTGCTGTGAGAGGCACAGCAGCCTGGAGTGACTGGGAACTGCACACAGCTTCGTGTGTGACGGGCAGAGGGGGCCCATGACTCCGCCACGGATCTACGCTTTACTTGTGCCATCTGGAAACTTTCAAGTGTGTTTGTTTTGTATTTTTTCACTTCTTTCGCTTATTTGAGAAAGGGCCGTCACTATTCAATTTGGCTGGCCTGGAACTCAGAGATCAGCCTGCCTCTGCCTCCTGCGTGCTGGGATTAAAGGTGTGCGCCACCACACTTGGCTCTCACCACGCTCTTTTAAGTCTACATCTAATTCCCATGTGACTAGAATCTCTGTGATCTAATTGCTAGTCAAGTGTACCCAAGACCTTTGAAAATGAAGGTGGAGAGTAGGTGTAGGCCACAACCCTAACACCAGTACTTGCTTGTGTCCTGGCCTTCCTTCCGTCAGTTTTCTGAGTGGCAAAAGGTAGGCAGGCAGAGATGGGAACTGGGACAGGAAGAAGTCAAGACTTCTGTGATGGCACTGTGGGTTAAATTTATGCAAAATGCCTCTGCACCCAAAGGCACATAGTAAGATGGTGGACCGTGGAGGCACATGAGGTTCACTGATGTGGTCCCCAAATTCAAGGGCCCATCGGAATCACCCAGAGAACAAACCACAACACTGGACCTTGAGAATGAGTCCCAGAGGTCCTCTCTGCAGATCTAGGACAGACGGGCCCGCAGGGTGGGCAACTGTCTCTCTCAGTGTGCCCAGCTCTGAGTGAAGCACAGGAGGAGGGGCTAAACCAGATTAGCCCTGGTAAACTGAGTCGGAGGACCTATCTGGTGTAGCCCCCTCCCCTCCCCGCCACTTTAGCACTCCCAGGTGGTGAGATGCAGGCTTCAGCCCTTCTTCCACCACATGCTGAGGTCCAGGAAGAGTTTGGGGGGCAGGGCAGCGCATGCTGCCAAGCCCAGAGGCAGTCAATATTCCCCAGGAAGCCACTCCCCCCACCCCCAAGATCTACCTCTGCATCCTCCAGCATAGCAGGTGAGCATGATCAGTAATAATTAAAAAGTGTTGATCAGCTTGTCTGGGTGGGGACAGCAGACTTGTTGGTATTTCGGGGCCAAGTTTCCCAGCAGCCCCCAGCTGGGCACAGCTGAGCTTAGGCTTCTGTGAGCTGCAGGGTATTTGGAATAAAGGCTCAACCTTGGAGAAGTATTAATGAAAATGTCACAGGCACTAAAGTCAAAGCAGATGTGAAGCCAGCTACACGGGCAGACCTAGCTGATAAGCAGCAGCCAGGGAGAGAACAAAACCTCTTAAGATTAGGTCAAGGACAGACGGGGGGTGGGGGGGCACCCAGGGGTCCCCCATGGCAACTCAGGGGAGGCTGTCGTTCCTGCGGAACAAGCTGACATTTCTGTGCTGCTGTGTTATATATTGACATCCTGACAGGGCAGCGTTTGGAGGCCTCCACATCAGCAAATAAATATTACGTCTCCATCTTCAGCTAAGCAGAGCTGTGGTGCATTCCTATTACTTCATGTGGATTAACCATCTGGAAGTTGAATCAAGCCACAGAGTAAAGAATGGGATCCAATTTTGCATTCACCAAAATAAGCCGTACTAGTCTCAATTTATGGCAGATGGTTATGCAGTCTCAGCGGGCCAAAGAATCTCTCTGCAAAAGAATAAAGTTCATGCCAATTACTGTAATAGGAACCGGTACAACAACTGTGTGGGGCTGACTAAGATCGCAGTGATTGCTGTACAGCTCATAAACTGCGGGGGGCCGGGGAGCAACGGGCACCCAGTTAATTCATTAAGATAACGGGAGAGAAACGAGAGCACACGCAGTCATAAAGCAGAAATGTTTCCCTGCAAAATGGGAGAGAGCTGAGTGGCCGGTGCCGGGTCATGCCATAGGCAGGGGCAGGAAACGGTTAAAGGCAGGAGGCAGGCTAGCGTGGAATGGGTTAAATTCCGAGCCTCCTCTGTTCCATTCATTCAAAACAGACCTATGGGCTCTCGGGTCTCAGAAACTGGAATGAGACCACTGTGGGTGGAGCCTAGGGGTGAGTGGCAGGAATGAAAGGGAGGGGGTACGACAGGCGTCTGCCCAGGGGGCCCTGCACTCACTCCTTTGGGAAGGGGTCCTTGGGCTGCTGGAAACCCAGGGAGCTATCGGTCCAGGGCAGCCTGGGGAGAACAGTGCACTGTGAGGATGAACCCTTTGGGCTCTCCCTGGCCTAGTGAAGTGTTTTCAGAGACCTCCTGTGAGACTGGCTTCACAGTCCCCAGCTCTGCCCTCTGTGTCCTGGTGGAGCTAGAGGCAGTCAGGTTGTAGACACTGCTTGTCTTCTATAGAATGTTGGCTCGGTGTTTACATCTGCCTTTAAATAAAAGCTGCTGGATTCAAGAATGCTGGTGTTTGGGTCTTATAACAGGGTGACCAACGATCTCTGTTTGTCCAGGACTGTCCTGGTTTTAGCACTGAGGTCTGGCCTCCCAGGAATACTTTGTCCTGGGTAAAGTGGGATGGCTGGTGACTCTAGCTAAGAGCCCAACCAGGGCACAAAGGGTTGTTTTCATGTTCCCTGTCACAGAGCCATGTTCCATGTTGGTGCTGACTACTCAGACTTCCACTGGCAGGACACCAAGGCTCTGAGGGGCCAAGGCTTCATTCTGGGCCTATTGTTGAGTTAAGTAGAGAGGCAGGCATGGGATGCATGTGCTAAATGCCAAAGCTTCTGACCCAGCATGGTCTCTTGCAGCATGAGCGGCCAGGTCCAGTCTATGACTCCATGGTGTCAACCACACTTACAGGGTTCACTAACAGGACAGGGGCAGCAACAGTAATCCCACTGAGCAAACATGGGGGTCACCGTCTCATCCTAGCACATCCCCACCTCCCAGCACCCTGGGACGGTGGCTACCAGATACATCATGACAGTCTTGGGGGAGAGAGATCTAGTGTGGGATGTGAAATCCAGGGCAGTGGAGAAGTCCAGCCATGGGCAGCACTGACATGCACAGGTGCTGGCCTCAGTCTCACAAGTGGAAAAGGAGAGCCAGTCACTCAAGCAGGGCTAAGAGGAAGACTGAAATCCCATTAGATGTCTGGACTCTGTGGTGATATTGTGTTCCCCAAAATATTGTGCACCCTATAAACTTATCTGGGGTCAGAAAACAGAACAGCCACTAGATATAGAGGCCAGAAAATGGTAGCACACACGCCTTTAATCCTAGCATTCTGAAGGCACAGATCCATCTGGATCTCTGTGAGTTCAAAGCTACACTGGAAACAGCCAGGCATGGTGACTCACACCTTTAATCCCAGGAAGTGATGGCAGAAAGCAGAAAGGTATATAAGGCGTGAAAACCAGGAACTAGAGCCTGGTTAAGCTTTTAGGCTTTTGAGCAGCATTTCAGCTGAGATTCATCCTGGATGAGGACTCAGAGGCTTCCAGTCTGAGGAAACAGGATCAGCTGAGGAATTGGCAAGGTGAGGTGGCTGTGACTTGTTCTGCTTCTCTGATCTTCCAGCATTCACCCCAATACCCAGCTCCAGGTTCGTTTGTTTGTTTTGGAGCTGAGGATCGAACCCAGGGCCTTGTGCTTGCTAGGCAAGCGCTCTACCACTGAGCTAAATCCCCAACCCCCCAGGTTTGTTTTTATTAATAAGACCTTTTAAGATTCCTGCTACAGGACCCCACATAGCAGGACACTGAGCTCATGGCCCACTAGATGCCCAACCAACATTGTTCCCAGCCAGAGAAGGCAATGCTGGCCAGGCATGTAGGGGAGGGTCTCCAGACCGCGTGTGGTTACAGGTAAAGCTATAACACCTTGGTAAAGTGGGACAGCCCTGCCCACAGCCTCACCACTGCTCCCTCCAGGTGTTCACAGGCCAGATGTTCCCCACCACACCCCCATCCCCTGACTGCTGTCAAACACACTTAGAGGGGGACACGTAACAGGTTCCTGGAGACTGCTCATGGCCCACAGCACTAACACAAAGCCAGTTGGGGGAGGGGGAGGGGAGGAGGGAGACAAGGTGCCACTGGGCAGGGACCTCAGCAGGGGGAGAATGTTGCCCAACCTTTCCTGTGAGGCCTCTAAGTGTGGAATCTTAGAACAGATCTGGCTGCTCACACTCTGCTAGAGGCCATGCTGGGTGAGGGGCTCTGGTGTCTAGCACATACCTCCCATACCTGCCCCTTCTACTTACAGAATACGCCTGAGGGTTTCTATGCCACCACGGGGAAGCTCAGCTCTGCCTCAGAAGACTTTAGGAGCAAATGCCTTTTTTTTTTTTTTGCAAATGCTCTTTTTTTTTTTTTTTTTTTTTTTAAAGATTTATTTATTTATTGTTTATACAGCATGTATGACTGCAGGCCAGAAGAGGGCACCAGATCTCATTACAGATGGTTGTGAGCCACCATGTGGTTGCTGGGAATTGAACTCAGGACCTCTGGAAGAGCAGTCAGTGCTCTTAACCTCTGAGCCATCTCTCCAGCCCGCAAATGCTCTTAAGATGCTGGTGGCACACACCTTTAATCCCAGCACTCAGGGTGGGAGGCAGAGGCAGGCAGGTCTCTGTGAATTCGAGGTCAGCCTGGTCTACAGAGTGAGTTCCAGGACAGCCAAAGATATACAGAGAAACCAAACCAACCAGACAACAAGACAAAACAACAACAACAACAACAACAACAAAAAATGTTGAGCATTGAGGCTGTTGCCACAGGCTTAGAATTCTGAACTGGGAACTGTGGTCTGGACAAGCAGATGATCTGCCGGACCCTTGCTCAGAAGGCAACCTGCCTCCATCTCCCCCTCTCCCCCCGGGACAGGGTTTCTCTTTGTAGCCCTGGCTGTCCCGGAACTCACTCTGCAGACCACGTTGGTCTGGAACTCACAGAGATTTACCTGCCTCTGCCTCCCAGGTACTAGGAGTACAGGCGTGCGCCACCACTCCCCGGCTCTGCCTCCGTTTTTAGTAGACAGTGTCTACTTTAAAAACAGTGTCACCTGCCTTCCAGGCGACTGTCAAGCCGCAAAGCTGGCGTGAGGTCTACTTGGATGGCAGTGCTGGTGGACATTAGCATTGTTTTTGAAATTAGACGATGACAATTATTAACAAGGTGTCACCCGGCCCATGTGGAGCCACATCCCTCACCCTGTGATGCTCAAGGCTACCTGCCTGCTACAGGGGCAGCACAGGGCAGCTGCCCAAGACTATATAGCCCCCAAATTTCAACGAACACCTGGTCCTTTACAGAAAGCTTGCCAGCCGCAGTTCTAAACAAACGAACAGCCGCTACAGCTGTCCTGGGGCCTTTCACAGGTCCTCTCCTGCAAGGGCACATGGGAGTGGAGGCTAGCACACCTTGGAGGGGAAGTGGGCACAGCACCTCTGGGTGGGTTAGAAAGTGAGAGCCGTGCTAAAACTATGCTACTGGCATTCAGGGACGCAGGGAGCCATCTTGCCATGGGCCACCCAGAGTCGAAGCTTGTTTTCACCGTGAGCTCCTCCTGCAGAGCTCCTCCACGCCTCCCACGGCCTGAAACGTACTGCTATTTTGCTATCAACATACGACAAAGGATCAACACACGGGCAGCATGTCAGACACCTCACAGCTTCTCAGAAACTAAGGCAGACTCCACCAGAAGCCAGGGCACAAAGCCCAGGTTAACAAGTTGGGGGCACCACAGTAGAGGAACAGCGCACCTCAAGAATTTAAGCAGCATGCTCTTCAACGCCTTCTGTGAACTCACTGTAGCACCACCTTGCACCTGGGTTTGTGATGGCTGGAAATGAAATGCGTTCAACTATTCCTCTGAGTAGCTTGGCTAGGGAAGCCAATGCCATTGGCTCTGCCAGTTGGCACCAGAATGAGGCACCTATCGGCGGCGACTGGCATTCTGGATCTCATGGAGTCAGGAACACAGCACCACCACAGGGGTTCTAGAGAGCTGCTTGTGGCAGAGCCCAAGACTATCCATACAGGGTGCTACACTTCTGACCACTGGTCAAACCTGCCTTCCCATGAAGGCTCTGGGGGCCACACTATATGAAGGCCACTGGCTGTTTCCACATGAAGCAGAGACATACTGCATAGCCCTTAAAACAAAGCAGTGATTTAGTGTGCAGCTATGGTGGATACAGATGACAGAACTCCCTATGTGGCTCAAGACAGCTTTGACACGACGAGGGACACGCCTGTCTCCCGAGTGCTAGGTTTAAAGGTGTGCACCACCATACCCAGTGAGCTTCTCTTCTCATGTGGAGTTCGTGGTCCCCTTCCCGAGTTGAGGGCATTCAGAACACAGCTTAGACTGAAAGACCAAGGGCAGCATGGGCTCATCCAGGAACACTCTTTGAGACTGGGGGACCAGCTGGGATTCCTGCCTAGGGAGGCCCTGAGTGATGCACCCACACTCTGGAGATGGACTCTGAAGCCTCTGGCTTGGGTGACTGAGGAGGAAGGAGAAAGGGTAGACTCAGTGCTCCCTGGGCAGCTGCCAGAGCTGCTGCCTCTTGTGTTGCGGGTTGAGGGAAGGGATTAGATCTTGTTCCTCCTCTCCTAGACCCCAAGAGGAAGGTGTCTTGTCACTGGACTGGCAGACATCTGCTGTGGGAAAAATGACATTCATGATTGAAACTTCCATTACAAGAGGCGACTTTGAGGCACAGTATGACACCTGCCCCTAAGGAGTCCCCACACTAACTTAGTCTGTGAAATATGAGATTTAAGGGTGCCATCCGTCAGCCAATGGTGATGGCCAACCAGGAGTGAACTGTGGCAGAGAGGCCCCTCCACGATAAACAGCTTCCTGAAGGAGAGGATGTGGGTTTTCTGGTCCCTCTCCTGCTTTTCAAGTGAGAGCGCACCAAGACAGATGCACAGAAAGACGATGGACAGGAAAGTGGCATCTGTAAAGGTTTTCTTGTCTAGGGTGCATCTATTGTCAGGTTGGCCTCTAGCATGACAAAGCATTCACTCAGGATATGGAGTTGCAGAGGCTGGCTTTCGGACGGCCAGAGGACCGTGGCGGGAATGGAGACACTCTTAATCCAGTCACATCTGAACTCAGTATTTAACTCAGCAGAAGAGAAGAATGCACGAGGTAGTCACTAAGGTTCCTTGTGTGAAATTTCAGTCTCTGAGAGGGGAAGCCTGTCAGAGTGCAGGAGGCTGGTTTTGTCAGAATGAGGCTGTTCCGAATGCCTCTCCAGCAAAGAAGCCCTGCACCATGGCAACACCAGACAGATGAATGATCACCACAGGAAGGTTCAGGAACATCCACCTTTCCCACTTTTCTGATGTAACCTGCTCGAGGGGATGTGAAGTCAACTGCAGTTGCATATTGTTTTCATGCCAGGTAACGACTGGAGTGTATGGGCGGGTCTGCCCCAGGCATCCCATAGACAAGACGGGCTGCGACTTGGTTTCCACTGCTCTCCTTCCTTCCCAGTCACACCAACCCAGGCTCTAGAATCCTGCAACTCCACAGATCCTCTGAGATTCACCTCCTGTGAATCTTCCGGTGGCTCTACTGACCTAAGAGGAAGGTCAGCAAGTTCTCCATTGGATGGCTGGGGAGCTCCAGTGTGTCAAGACAGAGGCTGAATACCTCTTACCTCCTGAGACATGTCTGCAGGGACTGGGATGGGACACCTGAAATACCATCAAATTGAGGGGACAGGAGGTGTGAGCAGCCCCGGACACAGGAGGAGGCAGCAGCATGGAAAGCAAACGGAATAGCACAACAGAAGGCCAGGGAAGGGGCTGCCATCTGTCACAAGGGTGCGAAGTCTCACCTGCCTGGGCCTGTGCCCTCCAGGGCAGAGCAGACATGGGGAGTTCTCAGGGCTCCTGGGGTCGCGGCTGCTGGGACTGCTTGCCCAGTGAGTCTGTAACATCTCTTCTCCAACACCACTCCTGAGGGCATCACACCAACTTGTGTTGTACCTGTTCCTATCTATCTGTCTCCCACACTGGACTGCACACCTGCACCCCCCACCCACACCCCCCCAGAATTCCGCTGAGCACCAAGGGCCTGTGTACAAACACTCAGGTGGATACACACAAGACACAAGGTCACCACGCATGCTAATGTTGTAGCTGAACAGAACACCAAGAAAGGAACCTCAAACACCCTGGAAACACGCTGCACGCTAAGCTGCTCGGGCAGTAGGCCTTGTCTCAAAAACAGAGCACAGCAGAAACGACCAAGTTCTACAGGACAAAGTATCTAGGAGCCACGATGTCGAGAGAGTCAAGACGTAACAGCAAAGCCCGACAGAGCACTTAAAAACAAAGTTTTCTGTATTTTCTTTCCTTTAAAAATATTTTTTTTTACAAACTCTGAAGCTAACAGTACCCAGCTTCCAGTAAGGACAGGAAATCACCTCTGAAACCATGTGACAACCGGACGGCAAAGGCCCATGTCAAGAACAAGCTACCTCACAGGGCCAGCAAAACACCAAGAACCTCTCTGTCTTCTTCTCAGAGTGGGGCCGCTGAAAAGCCAGAATCCAAGTGGCCTGTGCTGCCCCAAGCAAGTGGCACCAGGGAAACAGCCATTCAAGCACACAAGCGGCATTTTGTGATCAAATTTATTTTTGTTTCAATTTCACTTACTTTGTTTTACTGTAATTTACACAAGAGACTGCCAAGTCAACGGGTATTTTACATTCACCACACATCCCCTCAATCTCCACAGTTGTTACAAAAACTTTAGAGTCCACACCAGGCTCTCACTTCCTTGTGTGCCCAAGCTCCCAATGAGACTGCAGATGTGCTTGAGTTAGTTTCATTAGGGGAGAGACTGGGTTCTCCAGTGCCTGGGGTTGGCGATGACCCTTCAGGTGACTGTTCCACTGATGTGACCAAGCCCATCTCCCAACAGTGCCCACAACATGAACAGAGAGGGCACACGGGACCCAGGGTCTGTTGCGGAGGATGACAGGGAATTGTTGCAATGCAGTGGGAAGCTCTGTCATCGCTCCCACAGGAACACAGAACATGGGAGGAGGGGCATGGAGGGCAAGACTGTCAGCAAAGGGGTTACTAGTGGGCTGACCGCAAGGGTGATGTGT
This sequence comes from Peromyscus eremicus, assembly GCF_949786415.1. NCBI lineage: Eukaryota > Metazoa > Chordata > Mammalia > Rodentia > Cricetidae > Peromyscus > Peromyscus eremicus. The sequence goes on along the minus strand of NC_081438.1, from coordinate 1,230,266 downwards.
TCTGGGGGGGGGGGGGGGATGGAGGACTGTGGGGTAGTGTGTTAAGAAGACAGTGTGTGACCTGAAGGCTTCAACAGTATGATTCTGGTCAGGCTTCCAGGACTGACAAGGGAAAACGGCATCAGACAGAAAAGTTGATAAAAAAAATCTTACCTAGCTATAATTCTTTAAAAAAAAAGAAGAGGAGGAAGAGAAAGAGGAGGGAGGGGGGGAGGAGGAGCGAGGAAGAGGAAGCAGTGTAGGCAGCAATGCTGAGGATCTAGCTGGGCCTCAGGACAGTGACAACCCTGTACCACATGGAAACTGTCCCTAGCTCCCATCAGCATTTCCCCCCTGGCTTGGACTGCAACAGGAAAAGAGTTAAACGTCACTGCTCTCCCATCTGTGAGGTCAGAGCAACACAGACGGTCTGCACAGTCTCCACACACAAGACCTGCATGGCCCGCAGGGTCACTTCCTTTACCGTAGCCTTGTTTGCTTAGCCAGAGCCTGAATATCGTCTGGTGTTTATTAGAAATCACAAACCGTCATCACTGTGTTTTGCTAGATTTGATGTAGAAAAATACTTGAAATTCAAAATACAAAAATCCAATAAAAAGTGGCAATTTTAAAAAAAGGATTTCCCCACCCCTCGGGCAAACTAGTAAAGAGCTTTACTTTGACTCCTTACTTGTTGGGTATTGTTGGATTTGGCTGGAAGATAGTGGCCACCCAGAAATAAATAGTTATAAATACATCCAGAGCTGACTTTCTAGATTCACTGGAGTATCTAAAAATTTGAAGAAATCGTTCTGTAGGAGTCTGTTGCTGATGGGATGAAAATAAAAGTGTTTGTGTGGTGACTCGAGAAAACATAACCAAAGACTACACACACTGGTCCACACCTGGCATTCAGGAAGCACGCCAGCCAGCACCACATGGCACCACATGGCAGTCCATTTATCCATCAAGGGCATCACATTGATGATTATTAAAATCTGTTCCAGGTATATATATTGAAAATATTTTCTTTAGTATTTTTGCTGAAGATCGGTACAGTACTTTGGAGAAATTGTACTGATCCCTTCAATGTTTTGCATGTACATATATACACTTGTGTGTATCTAGGCCTGTAGCCATATGTGTTTTTCATACAGCTACAGACATACACACATATACACACAAACCTGTGTGTGTGTATATGTGTGTGTGTGTGTGCACACGGGCGCTTGAGTCATCACTGAGAGACACTGGTGGTGTCTTCACTCGTCACAGGCCGCACTTGTTCCCCTCACTTGGCCTTGACTCCGTAGCTGTAAAGAAAAGAAGCACACAGCAAATTAGGTCCAGGCTCTCCTGAGACACTCAATATGGAAAAAATCGGATAGAAAATGTTCCCCAAACTACTGCACCCTAAAACTTTGTTTCTGTTTAAAGACTGGCCATGCTAAAGGCAAAACATTCTATTTTATCACAGAGAAAAGTAAATTCGAAGCAGGAACAAATCACAGAAAGTTAGTACTTAAAGTGGCAATAATTGAAAAAACAAAAAACAAAAACAAAACAAAAATCCGGTTTTTGTTTTGTTTTGAATGAAATGTAAATAACTTTGGGGCAACCTCAGAAGTGTTCCTCAATTCTTTTTGGCATAGCAGCTCCTTTTCATGACCGAACACCTCTCACTTAGTCAGTCCATGGGGGAAGGCAGCACCGTTAAGGGAGCAGCCAGGAGGCTCAGTGCAGGTCTGGGTACAGGGCCCTGCTCTGTCCTTACTCACATCTGCACACAAGAGGAGGTTCTGCTGCTCTTGTTCTGTCTACGCCTGTGGGGTGGACGTGGACACTCTCTGTTCCATCTATGGAAATGTCATGTGGGCCCATAGGCTTTGGTAGGGAACACCACAGAAAAATGTTAGGCTTACAAAGAAAACTACAGAGTAACCAGGGAGACTATGGCACACAGAACACATTTTACCTACAGTGAGCTACTGAAGTTGGCCTGATAGTGGGGCAGCAGGGATCCTGGATTTCCTTGGGAACCGCAAAAGGTTCTACTGAGAAACGGTTCCACTAATCAGCTGGCTACCAAAAGGTCAACCAACTTCCAGGAGGTGCCACTGACAGCGGGGCGGAGACTGTGAAATTCAACCTGGCCCACAGAGTGATCACAAAACATACATGCTCACAGTTTCTACAACAGGCACCTCTTCAATTCTAAAAGTAGAGTCCCATCAACACAGGCAAGAGCCTATGGCGGGCTCAGCAGTTAGCTCCCCATCACCAAAGGCACAGGCTTTTAGACATTCTTTTACCCGGGTCTTCACTTACACAGTTTGAAAATGTCTCTGACCTACAGGGGACTCATCTAGGCATCAGCAGCCGACGTGCCTCGGACGGAACCCTTCTTACGCATCTAAATGTAAAATAAAATCATGAGCTGCTAAAATGATTCTACGTAGGGGTTAGTAAGCAAGTGGAGAAAAAAGATCTAGCAATGATTACATAGAGACTGTCTGCTTCTCATGGATCCCCAGAAGAGACATGGTTCTGAGACTTTCAACTGGCCCTGGCTTCAACAAACTTGTGTGGGGTTTTCCTTAAACAGTCTGGAAAGTTAACTAAGCATCTAAACCAAGGTCTCCAGTCTGGCAGCAAATTATCAGATACAACTGCAAGGAAATTGTCAATATGCTTTGAGAAAATGCTTCAGGGGAGGGGGGCGTGGTCCGTCTCCGGACCAAGCAGGAAGCTGTGAAGGTGCTGCTGCCGTTTCTCAGTGCTTCCAGGTTTAGTGAAAGGAGACACACAGAGGAACAGCACACGGCAAAAGGAACCAGCAGAAGAGCAGGCATGTCTAACAGCTACAGACAAAAACAAAAAACAATCAAACAACAAACCAAAAACACCTCAAAGGAGAAAACCAGAAACAGACAGAAAACAAATGATCCCTTCCCCTAAAATCCTCCCCAGGGTCTGGCCAGTTCTCTTCCACCACCTGGCTAATCCTTACAGCCCTGCACACTGCAGGCCACGCACACATGCATGCATGTGCATGTCTTTTCTATGCCCAACGTAAGGTGCCAGGCATTCTCAAGTCTAAAAGAGATTTGATAAAAAGAAAGCCAATTCTTAAAGCATCTGTGAATTAAGAACATTACAGTGTATGAAAGTCCTTGACTAGGCATGAGAAGAAATTCCTGCAGAACTGCAGTCTTCTTCACGGGGAAGGAGCTGCTTGCCTGGTGCTCCCAGCCACAGGCCCCATGCTGCATGATTCTGAGGATTGGCACAACCCAACCGATGGAACTATGAACAGTACTACAGTACTCTGTGACCTCACAAGGAGAAGCTAGTATGAGGATGGTCAGCATGAACGCTGAGACCTGCCTAAAACACTTCCCAAGTATTCACAGATCAAACAGCCATCTACACCCAGGACAGAGTGCAGCAAGTTCACGGGGACCTCGTTCACTCTGGGCCCCGAGCTGCTGTAGTGCTACTTCCAAACAGCTGGCAGAGCAGCTGCTGATCATCTGGCCTACGCCACAGGTGGGAGCAAGGGTTGGCACCTCCAGGCTAAGGGCTCTCATGGTGTGGTCAGGGATCTGCAGGATGAGAACCTTGAAAGAACCACGAGTAGGGAGCAGCAGCCCTCAGCCACATTCTGCCCAAGGGGTCGGGATGCAGGGGCCCGAGTTCACTACCACCTGTCACCAGTGATCAGTCTTCCACAACTGACCATTTAGCACAAAATGCATAGCCAGGGCAAGGGGTCTTTGCTGAGGATGGTTTTCTGGGCCCCTCCAGGTTCTGGGAAACACTGGCTGGAAGCAGCTGTGCTACAGCTTGAGCAGCTGCTCCGGAGCTGATGGTAGGAGGAGTGAGTGTTTACTAGGAGGGAGGGTACGGCAGGGGAAGGGTCCACGCTGGGAGGGGTGGTGCCAGGGCTGCTTTTGGAGGAGCACCTAACTATTGAGAAGAAGTGAGCACGGAGTGAGAGGTGCGAAGGCCGGAGCAGCATGACCTGTGCTTGCCTGCTGAAATACCCATGGCCAGCCTCAGAACAAAGGGGAGAGGGAGACCCTGCCACTCCTGAGATTCCATCATTCCATCCCCTACTCCAAAGACCCAGAACTCAGAGCTTCAGTAAGAGAAAAACCAACCCCCTTATAATATTGTCTCTATGGGAAAGTACATTCCAAATTCAGTCAACCTAAAATAATCTGAAGCAAAACCCATTTATAAGGTGATGTCTGTCTAGTTTACTTTAAATATAAGATAGGCTAAAACATTCTATTGTCCTATTAAGAACATACAGCATACTCCTTTCTGAAGATTGGTATAAGGTAATGAGAAGCAGGCCTGCCCTGATCACCCCAAGTAACTAGCTGCAGACAATCCTTCACTGTGCTACAACAGAGATAGTACCCCTTCCCTGTCAAAGAGCCTGATTTCCTGCCACTCCCCATGACTACATGGGGCTCTAGCCTCACACAGGGCATCAGATACCATACCTGTAGGGCTTGCAAAGCCAGGACCTCTGGCGGGACTCAGGGTGACTATGTGGAAGCCCTGAGGGTCCTGGATATGCCTTGGATTTACTTTCCACTTTGGGAATGAACTACCAACTGCAGAAAAGCATGGTTCAGGGAAAAATCAAAACCAAATCCTTGTGGGAGGAAGCCAAAGAAGTTGGCCTTGGAAGAGTGTAGACACCCACTGGCTACGGGCAGGAGCTAGGGCAAGTTTAGCCATAGAACTATCCCCTGACCCCTTGCCAAGGACCACTGGAATCTGCCTAGAGCTTTCCAAGGAAGAAGAGCTCACTGCTAGTTGGGAGAGGGGAGATGGCAGTGCTGGACTCGGAGGACGCATCAGCCTCACCTTGGCTATAGAGGGAACTGAGCTGCCTGCTGAGCAGGCTGAGCCAAAGGCATGCTGATCAAAAGAACAAGACAGGTACTGTCGCAGAGATGCCCGAGACCCAGTACAAAGCACCGGGATAGTATTTACAAGACACACATTCTAGGTTAAGAAAGCTCTAGTCCACCTTCAGGAGGCTGAAGGGCATTAGTGTTCAAAATGTTCCATTTTGATGTAAATACACATGGAAAGTTAGAAATGGCTTCTAGCAACACTCTCCTCACCTCCAAGTCTACACTTGCTAAGCATGTAACATTTAGTGAAGGGAAACAGAACTGCTACAGCAAGTCTTACTGTTTCTAGTTCTTTCTGAGTCTCATCTTCCATTCTCCTAATGTCTTCCATCGTCAGGTCAATCCACTTGTCAATCCAACAAAAGAGCTGGCGATGTAAGTTTGTAAATATCCGTTTTTCTTGCTTTTAAAACAAAGTAGCAAAAACATACAATTAGTGATACATTAACTTTACATGTCCCAAGCAGCACATAAAATGAACTTGCACTTAGTTTGAAAAGACCACTTTATACAATAGCAGAAACTAGGCCAAGTGTGGTGGCACATGCCTTTAATCCCAGCACTCAGGCAGATCTCAAGAGTTCAAGGCCAGCTTGGTCTACATAATGAATTCCAGAACAGCCAGGGCTATGTAGAGACTTTGTGAATTCTTTATATTAATTCTACCCTATCATCATTTTATACAGGAGGAAAATAAATTCCCTGTGAAGGGGCGGCTCAGCAGGCTATGGTGCTCGCCTCCAAGCCTGATGACTTCAGTTCAATATCTGGATTCAAAAGGTGGAAGGAGAGAACCAACTCCCACAAACTGTCCTTTGACCTCCACACCCATGCAGCTGATACACACAACAAACAAACAAACATAATTCAAAACTTATTTTCAAAGCTCCCTGAAAAATGGGAAAGAATCTCCACTGGCAAAAGGATGACCGGTCTGGTGGAAGCCGAGAGCACGCGGCATGCATAATTGAATTCCATATGCTCCTGCTGGGTCCCATCTACTGACACCTGTTCTCAATGCCCAGGATCGAAGGTCAACTCGGTTCTTCTACGGTAAGACTAGACTCAGTCTTCACCGTGTATCATAGGGCACCCTGCACTGAAGGAAAGCCCCAGTGCTCAGAGACACAGTGATGAAAGCACTAGGTAGTCTGCATTAATTCTTTTGTGCTCTACATTACTGCCCATGTGTATGCACAGACACAAACATATATATGAAAACCATGTATAGAAATACTGGCTTTAAATACCCAGATATTTAAGTTGTATTCAACTTTCCCAAAAAGAGAGCAAAGTACATACAACAACTGACACTTTGGGAACAATTCACTTTTCCGCCATGAACAGAAAACTGCATGTTTACACATGCAGCTTCTCTTTATCGAAACTGGACTGTTGACCTATTTACTACAATGTCAAGGGGAGAAGGCCAGCACCTACAGAGTGTGCTCAAGGGCTGGCTGTGAATAGGCTAAGAACCACAGCGAGAATCCAGTGCATAACAGGGACATCTCTTATTCCCTAGGATTTCTTCTGTGTATACATGCATGCATGTCTGTGCACCTCATACTTGCAGTTCCTGTGGAGGCTATGAAGTGGTGTGGATCCCCTGTAATGAGTGTTACAGATGGCTGTGAGCCATCATGTGGGTGCTGGGAATCAAACCCAGGTCCTCTGGAAAAGCAGCCAATGCTCTTCACCACTGAGATGTCTCTCCAGCCCCTAAAGATATCTTTATAATGATGATGATGGGGCGGGAGGGATCCTATAGAAGAGTAAACATAGGGTATTCCCACATCTTCCTGTGTACTTATTTATTTTTTGGTTTTTCGAGACAGGGTTTCTCCGTGTAGTTTTAGTGCCTGTCCTGGATCTTGCTCTGTAGACCAGGCTGGCTTTGAATTCACAGAGATCCGCCTGCCTCTGCCTCCCGAGTGCTAGGATTAAAGGTGTGTAACATCACTGCCTGGCCTTCCTGTGTATTTATAACCTGGTATTTTGTTGTTCTGTGTAGTGTTGGGCAACGCTATGCATAAATGTGTTTCATCACTCTGACACCCCTTCTCTATCTAACTGCTCATGCTATCTCCATTTTTTAAAAAGAAATTGGGATAGGGATCCTCAGATCATGTCACCATTTCAGGGTCTATCTACTCCTGGCAAGACCTCTACAGAAGACACTCCAGACAAGACTGCCAGAGAAGTGGCCAGGAAGCCAGGTGTCTTTATGGACAGGCTGGTCACGGGAGGGGCTTTGTGCTCGAGTGCAGAAAAACCACCTGTGGAAGCGAGGAAAGCACACTGAACACATAAAGCACTGCATTTCTCCTAAGGAAGTCCCCTAAGGGCTGGAGAGGTGGCTCAGTGAGGTAAGACCTGGTAGCTCCTCCAAAGGACCCAGGTTTGGTTTCCAACACCCAGACCATGGCTCTCAACTGTTTGCAACTACAGTTCCAGGGTATCTGAGGCCCTCTCCTGGCTTCCAAAGGCACCACATGCATGTGATGCACACATATACTCGCAGACAAAACATCCAAATACAAAAGGTAAAACCTTAAAAAAGAAAACAAAGAAAAGAGTCTCTTAAAATCTCGTCGTTATTTAGATTTGGTGTTTTCAGGGCATCAGACAGACACATGGGGACAGTAACTTTCACGTCATAAAGGGGAAACGCTGGTCACAGAGACCATTCTCCCACAGCCACTTCTTTCAGCTCCCCGCACTATGAGCAGATTTACCTTCTGGATGAAGTTCTCGACTTTGCTCTGCAGCCCCCACCACTTGAACTTGATGGTCACCAGCTTGTAGGCACACATCTTAGGACAGTCAGGGGTGTTCGCCAGCTCCTTCTAGACGAGCAAATTAGAACAACTGTGAGCTCGGTATTTAGGTTTTGATCGACTGACTGCTGCTATATAACAACATCACAGACACACAAGGAAAACCAGTCTCACGTTTGGAATCATTTGAACAGAAGAGTAGTATTCCTCTCCTGCCACACACCAAGTCACTTCCCAGCTGTGAGGTCTCATAGAAGAGTTCGTTAGCTGGTGTGTCACTGTAGATTTTTTGGTTTTGGTTTTTCTGTGTGGCACTAGCTGTACTGGAACTCACTCTGTAGACCAGGTTGGCCTTGAACTCAGAGATCTGCCTGGCTCTGCTTCCTGAGTATGTGCTGGGATTAACAGTATATGACACCACCACCTGGCTTCACTGGATTTCCTACGTATGAAGTTCTTTCCAAGAGCAAGCCTTAAACAAGGTCAAGTTCTCCTAACTCCCACCACGGAGTTTCACCATTTTCTGTATTTTCAATATTTCCAAGTGGAGCAGAAGAGTTCATGACAGCAGAAGGCCACAGCCAGCAATGCAAACGCACATTACTAACAGCACAGCCTGTGCACGCAGCTTCAAACTGCACAGAGATCCACACACTGGTATTCGAGGGATGTAGATGGAAAATCAAGTCTTGCTTGGATAGATGGGGTATATTGCCAGCAACTGTCCTCTGAGCCATGTAACTGCCACCCCTTGGGGACTTCAGCTGTACCCCCTCTTGCAAAAGAATTACCCCCTGGCTGGGCTTGACTGTACGTGTATACACACACACACACACACACACACACACACACACACACACACACACACGGAGGGTTGGGGTGATGAGACATTCACCTGTGTATCTAGCCGCTAGATACCACCTATTGTATGCAACTCTGCTTTAACGACACACGGCCTTGGGGGTGTGTGTGTGTGTGTGTGTGTGTGTGTGTGTAAATATACTGGGCACCTCACTCTGAAAGCTAGCTTCAGCAATTATTAAGTGGAGATCATCACACTGTGTTAGGTGCTGTCAGGGGCACACAAAACTGACTCAGAGAATGTATGTGTATTTTCTTTTTAATTTTTTTTAAAGACTTATTTTATGTATATGGTGCTCTATCTGCATGTTCGCCTGCACACCAGATGAGGGCATCAGATCCCATTATAGATGGCTATGAGCCACCATGTGGTTGTTGGGAATTGAACTCAGGACCTCTGGAAGAGCAGCCAATGCTCTTAACGGCTAAGCCATCTCTCCCAGCTCTCACATACGTCTATTTTCAATAATAAAACAATGCTGTTGCCCTTGGTGGGAACTGTTCATCCATCAAAAACTCTATAGCACACACAGATCTTCTCAGACATGGGGGTCACAAGTTATGTCAAGTCAGGTCTGGCCACTGTCTTCAATAAGCCAATAAAAAGCGTCGATTTAATAGTGGGAAGCAGAAAGAGGAGGGCTACTCAATGTGGCCACCTGGGGACGAGGGACAAAGATAAGCAGCAGAGCCCTCAAGTGCATCTTTGGGTCCTAGAGTGAAATTGAAGTTTAAACAGAGAGCCAAGGCTATGCACATGAGCCCTGTCAAGGTGCGGTCCTCCCGCCATGACCCGTGGTCATCTCCAGTTTCATCTTGGAAGGTGGTGACAACTCTTAGAACTGCGTGGAATCTCTTTTTGGGAGACAAGTTCCCCCTCTGACAGGCACTTTTTCCTTCTCCTAGCATGAGATTCCTGGGGAAATCCCCACGGCTGAGTCCACTGTTTCAATAACCTCAAGTGACTGAGACAGATACAAGCGTCTCTCTAGAACATCTTCATTTTTACCAGGCCAGTTAAACTGACACGGGCCTCCGTGTCTGCAAGCCTGGCTCTAAGCTGGACACCTGGTGTGGACGAGGTCAGCCAGCTTCTACTGGACACCCTGTCTCTGATGTTCTACAGAAAGGACGGTAAGGTGAGCCTTCCATGGACCATCTCTTCAATAAGTAATGAACCCATGCTGGGGCCGCTGACCCAGTGAGTGCTGCTGAGTGTGAGAGAATGGCTCAAGGGTCAGGCAGGTCTAGCTGGCACCAGGTCAATCCAGCTGTGCAGAACCCTTACCTTCCCTGGCTTCACTCCTCTAGACTATCAGATCACTTCATGTTCCACTGAGGTGAACCAGGGCTGAGCAAGCTTAGCTCCAAAGCTGCAGATGGTGAACCAAGCATGCCCTTTACATCCAATGGCTCGTGAAGCTCCCTATAACCTACACATGGCCCTGTCCACACACCCAGGCTAAAGTTTTTCTATAGCTCAACCCCCAGACCCCTGACCACTGATAGCCCTAAGCACTTTTCAGCTTGGACAAGTTCTGGTAACCCCAAGCTACAAACGGCTTCACTGGAACTTAAGCTGCACACTTCATTCTCCACAAAACCTCACCCCATTAGAACAACAGCCCTTCAGAATTCTCCCACAATTTATAGCAAGGGGGAAACCCAGTTCTAATCAGAAGTGAGCTAAATGCAACCCAGGCGCCCCCCACAGGCCGGATCCAGGCACACAGCACACACTGACTCCATAATCAACCAGGCTGTTTCCCACATGCTTCCTAGGGATGCTGGCAAGCTACTTAGAGCCAATTAACACAGCAATTTATAGAGCCTGCACTGGGCCATAAAAATTATTTAAAAAAATAAATGGAACAAAAAAAAATCCTAGTTCCTGAAGCTATCTCCCCATACCTCAGATGTGTATTTATTTTCAATCTTCTCGTTTTCCATCCAATTTACAAGCAGTTATTAAACACAAAATAAAAAAGCCCACTCTGAGGGAAGAATATGCAAACCCACTCAAATCTGTTCCAGTAGACAAAGGCCCGCTGCCTCTACTTCCTGCCTCAGTCTTCTCTGTAGACATCGGCCTCTGACTAAGTAACCAAGAAGCAATGAGAAGGTAGTATCACAGGCGAAAACACACGAGCTACACGTTTTCCCTCAGCAATTAACATATTGATGGTATTTTAAGTGTCATTCCTGTTTAAAAGCAACTGATAGGGAGTCATCCTTTAATCCAGGCTTTAAGCTAGTGATTAAGAACAGGGCTTTACAGGTGGTGGTGGTGCACACCTTTAATCTCAACACTTGGGAGGCAGAGGCAGAGGGATCTGAGTTTGAGGCCAGCCTGGTCTACAGAGATAGTTCCAGGACAGCCAGGGCTACACAGAGAAACCCTGTCTTGAAAAAACAAAGGAATAGGGCTTTAAACATCTCCACACCACTGTTCTGGGGAACAGTCTGACATGGTGGGATGAAAAGCTATTAACATCTTACCATTTCCCTGTTATCAGAGAAACAAATACAAACGTGCTAACTTACTCAGAACAGACCCACTCAGTAGTCAAAACCCTCCACATGCACAGTACACGTTTTAGGTCTCCTAACAACAGCTACTGAGTGCACAGCCACTAAGGACCGCCACTGAGGCCAGGCTGGGCTAGAACTCAACAGCAGTCCTGCCTCTTGCACTATAACTGTGGGAAGAGACACCTTTCAAAGATCAACTACTATGGGAGAAAGGAAAAACCAGTGGCAACATGCATATGGGCAGCGGCAGACACCTGTAGACGAACCAGGGCACACGCCAAATAGTTACATGAATGGCAGAAATGCAGCTTGTAATAACCAAGTCTTATTTCCTTTTAGGTACAACATTATTTTCAAAACTCACATGATTTTATCACTGGGGAAGGGGTAACCTCATTATTTAAAAACAAAACCTGAGTCTTAAAATACTGTGGCTCTCAGTCACATATTTTAAGACAAAGGCTTCCTTTGCCTTAACTTTTATGGACACTATTTCAAATTGTCCTCTTTTCTCTGCCTATGACAATCTAAATGTTTTGGGGCTCCCCCACCCCCTTTTGATGTTTAATACATCAAAGCGAAACAGATTGAGATGAAAGTTCAGTTGAGGCATAAACTTTTTGAGATTTCACTTACTTAACTTATTTGTAAGTAAGTACGAGTGTCTACACTACCCAAAGAGGAAGGCACTGGATCCCCTGGGACTGGAGTTTCACATAGTTGTGAGACTCCACGTTGGTGCTGGGAATTAAACCTGTGTCCTCGGGAAGAGCCGCCAGTGCTCTTAACTGCTGAGCTGTCTGTCTCTCCAGGCCTTCAGTCAGGGCCTTTAAAAGATAATGTGGATCCAGCCCATATTTAATTGTTCCTAAGAGTAAACAATGCAAAGTAAAGCACAAGCATTCGTGGGGCTACCAGAGCCGTCTTGTAAAGAGATGTGTAACCGGGGACGGCTTAGCAGGTAAAGGCGCCCGCTGCCAAGCCTGACTACCTGAGTTCCACTTCAACCTCTAGGTGCCAAGTGACAGGAGAGAATCAACTCCTGCAAGTTTTCCTTTGCCCCTGATGCATGCTGTGGCAGGGAAATACACATGCATTCAAGTGCTTGCTCATGTACACACCCGCACACAAGTAAATATAACAAAAAATTTTCAAATTTTTATTTTACGTGCATGAGTGTTGTGTCTGCATGTATGTATAGGTACCACACGTATACCTGGTGCTTGCAGAGGTCAGAAGAGGGCATCAAATCCCCTGGAACTGGGGAATTGGTCATGAGCCAACATGTGGATACTGGGAACTAATCCCAGGTCCTCTGCAAAAACTAATGCTCTTAACTGATAAGCCATCTCTTCAGCCATTGATTAAAAAAAAAATTTAGGAAACGATTTTCAAAGATGTGAAAATTCCCACTGTGACAGAAAGAGGCTCTGGCTTGTACAGGTCCCTAGGAGCTCAGCTGCTGTAGGCCACAGCTTCCTGGTTCTTTACAAACAATACGAATGTGATGAATTCTTTCCTCTTTATTGCTTTAAAAACAACTGCCTCTCAAAACAAAAGAAGGGTGGGAATCAAGTAAAGGTCTTTCACACATTGCTCCAATCCAGCTCAAACTAAAGATTTTTCATTACCTGCATCAAAGCAGCTAAGGATAACTCTGCTAGTTCACAATACCATTATTCTGCCAGTAAGTGAGTTCTATATAGATTAAAATTTTAAAAGGCAATTTTTTTTAAAGAGGAGGAACATTGGTTGGCTAACAAAAGAACAACCAGAAGTTCTGTAAGATGAGAGTCCTGAGTTAACAAAAGAACCCCACATTATGTTTTTCCCCCACATAATTTAAATTTCATCCATAATATAGCATCTACTAGTTAGCTGCAAAATGTTTTTAAAATTGCATTTAAATAGTTTGTATAGTCACAGAATTCCTTACATTTCATGTTACTAACTATAAATGAAGCTTCCCAAGTCAAATCGTGTTTTCAATTTAAGAGCACGTATTAGGTTACTTGGAGGCATGTGGCCGAGGCCTTCAGGGAAGCAGCAGACACGGCAACCACACCTCGTGACTGAATGCCTTGCAGCATGCGGAGCTGCGTGGTAAGCAATCAGCCAACATTAGCCTCAAGAACAAATTTCTTGAATCTGTAAGAGAATGAAAAGAGCATCTGAGGCACTCTTCTAACCTGGTCCTCTCAGCCTCACTAGCTTCACAGGCTCGTCCTGTGGATGAGTGTGGGATGGGGGCATTGCATCTGAGTGGAGTCAATGCTCTGCAGCAGCAGCAGCAGAGCAGTCCTTGGTGCGGTTCACACTCCCCCAGCATTTTAGTTTTTCAGTGGCAGGCAATCAGAATGCTCAGTTTTGGCGGCCGAATTCGTAGTGTTAAGTTTCCAACCGAAATCTCACTAAGAAAGTTAAAAATAAATGTGCTGTGAGGGCTGCCAGTGTGTGCACCAGCAAATGTCAACACAGGATCACAAAACACATGCCAAGCATGTGCACCACAATCTCAGGCAAAACCTCATTCTCCAACATATACCGTCTTCTCTCTAGACAGCGTTTACTCTGTGAGTCTTCTAGACAGGCCCGGGCTGGACATGGTGTTTGTCTACATGTTAAGACCCTATTTCACTGAATTTCTTTTATGACAGTCAACTGACTGTACTAAGCACTCACTGAGGGCACATCTATGCCAGGCACTGCCACACACTTTGGTAGTTTCACACAAGACAGGAGGTGAAGCAAGGAGACAACTCTGACCGGAGGCTCCAACTGCACCATAGGGGCACCCACATGCCTCTGGTGGGGTGGGCGCTCCTGGTGGGAGACTCTTAACTTCAAAAAAGTCCCAAAGGGTGAACTACTCATAGGTAATTTCATAAAAATAGGAAAAACAAACTCAAACAGGAAGGCCCTTGCTCGTGAAGGGATCAACAGAGTCCATGCTCCCTTATAATCATGTGACACAGTTCATACCCTTCCTCATCAGGAAGTTAGTTACCATGTGCAAGTATGGCTGCAGTTCCCACCCCACTGGACTCAGGAAGAGCCTGGCCTGAGGCCTGCTCTGCCGAGTTACTCCCACACCAGGCAGCATATGTTCCAGAGGCCTGAGTCCTGCAGGTCTGCCTAGAGGCAGAGGCATTCCGCAGCCAAACCAAGTCAACGGCCAGCAAGCAGATCAGGGCACCCAGACTTTTGAAAACACGGGCCTGCTCATTTGGGAGAAGTTCTACATGCATAGTACATACTAAGCGCTAAACGCATTTTTTAAAAACTTCAAGCTAAAAGTGAAGTCACCAAACTGTGTAATCTCTGAAAACCTGTCATGTCTGTAGACCGCTTTATTGCACAGAATCCAAAATGTGGGCTAACCAGAAACCAGTTTGAGTTCTGCACGTTCCAGTTACGGGGTTTCAAACAGGAGATCTCAGGGAGGAAGCATGCTTTTAGCTGCTCTGGGCCTCAGGCATGTCAAGGTCAGGATCTGAGAGCACAGCAGTAGCATCTTCCTTTAGGAGAGCCATGAAAAGGACCTGATCTGAGCCACAGGAGGAAGCTCTAGGTCCCTTTCCCACTAGTCTCCACCTGGAAGGAGACTTTCATAGCTGGTTCTCTCATCCCTCACTTCCACTGTTCCTACCCCTGGCACAAAATCTTACATTTCATCTAACAGCCAAGACTGTTGTCACATTTCACACACGTGGGGTAGAAAGAGAAAGCAATCATGAGGACAGGGAGGAGACAAACTGGCGTTTCTACCTACAACTGGCAGCACCTCCTCTATCCTGAGGACTCAGAATGGCCTATTCTAGAGTGTGACTGAGTCTGAAAGGCCAAGTTCCAACAGCCAGCAGTCTGAGGAAGAACACACTTGCACACATCAAACCAACGTCATTTCTGGGCCAACTCCTTTACCTGACCCGATTACCACACGCTCCGATGACGGAGCACTGCAGAGGCAGGTGCTTTGGCACAGCCTCCGAGCTATTAACGATCACCCTTTTGTAGATACAGAAGCTTTACTCTTCAAGAGTGTCTGGCTTAAATGAAGAAAGAGATGAGGACTTTCATTGGATTAGAATGACACCATAATCTTCAATCTGACACTCCCTGGATCACAAGCAGAGGACACACATGTAAAATACTACTGGAAGCCTTAAGAGAGACGGCTGTGGCAATGCCACAGACACCCCCCCCCATAGAAACCAAAACCTACACATACATAAGCATGCGTGTGCATGCACACTGTGCCACAGAGAAATAAGATGTTCGTCAGCAGTTCTGCCTTGAAGCAAAATTCTTAATCAGGTTATAAATTGCTCTATTAGCATGCACAAAGTCACTTCATGTTGAACTCTAAGTAACAGTATAATTCATGTGCTCAGATCTTTTAATTTCCTTCTTCAGAGGGAAAACGAGCACACAAGTAAGGCTTGTGTCTCTAGGGCTGTGGTGTATTCCTGGTTTTGTGTGTTTGTTTGTTTAAGTAAAAATATGTATCATACCATAAGGGAAAAAATAAAAGCCTGTGCTCATGACAAGCTTGGGAAATGAGAATGTCTTTTGAGCAGCAACACCACCGGCCGGGGGAAGACCCTCTGATTGCTGACCCACACCAAACACTCATTAAACACTGTAGGACTGGTGACCCAGGACAAATGAATCCTAGCTACTAGTGTGCAGGGCTGCTTGGTACTAGAGGAGAACTCTGTGGTGTAAACAGTGCGACATACACACACACACACCCGAGAGGGGAGGCTCAATAACTTGACCTTCTGACACGACTTCCTATGCCCATCACTTACTCACGTCATTTAATCCTCCCAACAACTTTTGAGGTTGGTGCTAACAATCATCACATGTTAGAGGTGTAGAAACTTGAGGCTCAAGGCTTACGCCATCTAAATCCTAACCCATGTACCTCACAGAATTTGAATGGTTCTCCTTCTGTACCTCTATCACTGGAGATGCCCTGACCTCTGTGCAGAACTGTCTAAGCAGAGTTCCGACTGTTACGATGCAACACAACAAACGAGGCAGGTTCACTGGGCTGAAGAAGGATCTGCCCATCACACCTTACACCTGTCAACAGCCCTGGACCCAGGCCTGTGACCCGGCAGGCACAGCAGTCTCTCCTACAACTCTTCTCTGGGTTTCTCTGGCCACATTTCTCACTTATAAACAAAGCACCTGTGTCTGCCCCACAGTAAAGTTTGGACAGTTAAATGTGACCTTTTATAGTCCTCAGGACCACAAGGAACCCTCCCCCCTCAGCTGAAAAGCAGTAAATACAACAGGAAGTATCCCTGCATCAAGTAAAGGAAGTGTCAAGGCAATCCCTGGGGTGTAACTCAGTGACAGAGCACTTGCCTAACATGTCAGGTCCTGGGTCTGACACCGAGCAACTAAAGACACACAAGCACACAAACAAACCAACAGACCCTGAGCAACTAAAGACACACAAGCACACAAACAAATCAACAGACGCTGAGCAACTAAAGACACACAAGCACACAAACAAACCAACAGACCCTGAGGTTTTCACTTAGCCTTGGACACATTTTGGAATGTGGATCGGTAAGCAACGCAGGTGGATGATGCAAGGAGGTTTCATTCTGAGAGGCTACCTCTCAGCCTGCATGGTACAGCACAGAGGCCACAGCAGATGTCTTGTCATGCCCACACACACTTCTGTCCTCAGCCTGCCACCAACACCACCAGATGGAGTAAGGACACATGCCTGCTGATCAAGTCCATAGGTGTGCATTCCCATGTGTGCTCAGCTGTTGTCACAAATGTGACCTTCATGTCCTTGCACATCAGTTAATGGTGGTTTGGCTTGTTTTTTTCATTACCCCATTATTCCTAGGTCACAGCAGCTCAGTTAGCAGCTGCTGGCTTTTTAAGAATCCCTGCATCTACCACCGTGTGGATAGTGAGCAAGTGATCAACAAGCAAGTGGACTAGAGGTGCTTTCTGCACGGGCAATATGACATCACTGTTGGACTTCTTTGCTAGGCACAGCCCCCACGGCTCCCGCCTGCCATCTTAGCATTGTGAGGCTAAGGAGGGGAACCACTAGGTGTTCAAGGACTGCATGGCTGTGTGGTGATCCCCAGGTAGCATGGGCCCCACCATGAACCCTGTCCCCAAACAAACTTAAGCTACTCCAGAATTTTAAATAAATCATCAACCAGAGCTAAAGGACCATGGGTAAATACACATCACAGCAGCAAAGCAAGAACAAGCAATGTTAGTAACACACATTCTAATTTCCAAAGAAGCAGAAAAGCCAAGCCAAAGTAAAAACATCAAGTAACTCTGTAGCAGGCTGGAAAACCTCCTAGGAGTTCCTTCCCACGGGGAAAGCTCTGCATTCAAGCAGAACAGGCCCATCAGGCAACAGGTGTGTAAAAGCTACATCCAAACACTGGTAATTGGGTGTAAGAACTCAGTATTTTGTCATAAGCCTTCTGTTTCTTCGTCCTCTGTGAAAGCACTGCGAGCCAGAGTCAGCCCCAGAGAGAGCAGTGCCACCTCAGCAGGGAGAGCCACCAGCCTGACCTAGGGGTGTCTCGAGGATGTAGCTACAAACCTGGAAAACCCTTAGAGTAGATTCAGACAATGCTCGTGCTACATTTACCGCTTTCTGAGTATTAAACTCTAGTCATGGTAATTAGGCTGGAAGAGTTCTGAACTCTACCCTGGAAGCAAATGTGAAAATAAGACAAATTATGATCCTTTCTTGCCTTTCTAAGACAGGGTCTCACTGTGTAGTCTCGACTGTCCTGGAACTTGACATAGACTAGGCTGGCCTTGAACTCACAAGAGATCTGCCTGCCTCTGCTTGAGTCCTGGGATTAAAGCTGTGAACCACCACACCCTGCAATGACCCATTTTACATAAAACAAGTCAGATCCCTCCTTTTAGCTGATGTGTGACAGTTTACAACAGAGTTTTAACAGTAGTTTAACAGGGCTGTCCAGTGATCCTCTACAGCCAGCTCTGCACTGTTCCCTGAAGTTGTAACCAGCCTGTTAGAGCTTGGCTGCCAAGAAAATCCTGCTCAGGTCAGGTTTGGGTTTTTAATGTGCCTCCTGGTCTGTCAAACTAATCAGAATAACCGGGATTGCTTAAGGGATTCATTTAGTGTAGCACATTATACCACACGACTATGTTGGAACCGCTTTTCCTACTCCATGAATGGAGTGAAGGTGTGCTCTACCTGCATACAAATACTTGCCATGAAGACTGCTCTGGTGTCCTGCTCTCCAGAACCATAACTATCACAAAGGTCAGGAAACCCTGGGTGGAGCGAACTTGTTTAGAGCTGATGCCGACTAGACCCCACTACAAACCTTCATCTAACATGGATTTCCATACTGTCCAGAGTCAGGAGATGTCACAGTCCCCAAAAGCAAACCATTTGCCTCTCTTCAGGTTCCTCAGCAAAGCATGGCTGTTCTGTTTGCTAATGCAGCACACACAGGCCAACTGCAAGTAGTTCTAAGTCCTCACTGCAAATAAAACCCTCTGTGCAATTTTTATTTTTCATTTAAACACTACCGCCTCTTGTAAGACTTGGGACCTGTCAACTGTCATGTTGCCAAGACTCCACTTGTCAGCAAGGTCGGCAGCCAATACCTTCCAGTTAGGTCCCAGGGGGCCTCTCTTGGTCTTGACTGAGTGGAATAATGCAGGGTCTTCATCAGCTTTGTAGTCCTGTAAAGCAAAACAGAGTCAGAGATGAAGAAGAAAACCAGAAGCCATCCTTGAACCTTGCCAGACGGCTTTCTGCAGCGAGAGACCCTGTGCTTTGACACACAGGGGGTGCCGTCCCCACACGGCACCTGCAGCTCGCATCCCATTACTTTTTACACTTTTATCTCAACTATGTAATTAGGAGTGTTGAGTGATAGCAGCCCACCAAGACTAGCTGCTGGGCTGTTAAGTGTTTCATGGTTTTAGCCGACAATCATGCAGACATGCTGAAGAACTAAAGCATGCCCACCTCACTGTCTACAATGCCTGCACGCGGTGACACTGGGCTGCTTCTGCCACTGTGAGCCACTACTGCACTGGAAACAGACCAGACGCCCGGCTTCTGGGCTTCCCTCCTCCCTTTCCAGCTGGATCTGTGTCCTCTAAGTCCCTCACTGTCATGAGAGGCAAGGATGGGTGACTGAGTATCTTCAGTGACAGCAAGCCACAGATGACCCCAAAATCTATGATTCATGCACGTAAGCTGTTTCCCTCAGTGCATCCTGCCTGACAGATTGTACTTATCCAAAGTTCCTGTCCCTCTCCCCTCCTCCCTCCAGCTCCCTCCATCCTCCACTCTCTCAACAGAAGTAAAGTTATTTTTGGGGTATGCACAAATGATGGGAACTTCACTAGCTGTCACGATATAGGCCCAGGGTCAGTCTAAAGCCTAGAGACAACGCTCCTTCCAGGCCGGCTTCTGGGGCCCCAAGGTGCCTCACAGCACTGGTGAAGGGCACAAACACTGCAGAAAGTACCCAGACAAGGTCCAGGGGAAACCCTGGCTAGAAACTGCAGTCCCTAGGTTAAGAGCCGTTCAAACAAAGCATGCACAGAGCACGTTCCAAAGTACAAAACAAACTTTTCCAAAGCAAAGAAAGCACACTGCAAGTGGCTGCTGGGAAGTGACCAGTTAGTAAATGCATACGTCATGCTAATAATTCCTAGGGAGGGCTCTAAATAAGCCATGTGAAAAAGAAAAAGACTGAGGATCAGGAAAAAACTAAACTTTTAAGAAGCATGCTTGGGTAAACATGACTGTGGACAGGAAGGCATCTCAACACGGTCTCAGAAGCTAGAGAAAGGGCTGAAATTATTAAATACGTGAACCTATCTCAATGATTTGAAATAGTTAATGTGGTATGGCCAGGACATGAGGCCAGTCAGCATTGCGCAGGAAGGATGCACAGGGATGAGCTGCCCTGGAGGGGCAGGACAACCAGAACCAGAGTCACTCCACCTGTCTGGGCACAACAGCACCGACTTCAATCTCTGCCAGCCAGGATGAATTTGTAAATTCCAACCCACACCTGCATCATAAAAACTAGCATGCCAGACTCAGGAAAGTAGGATCACCTAACTGAACAGGTGATCCCAAAACTTGCATTCACAGACGTAAGCTACCTAAACAAATTCATATCTGTAAGTCTCCAGACCATTCTCTTCTAACACAGAGGCTCAAAATTAAAGCCCACCTTTCTCCCAAATTAAAAGCAACATTATCTCAAACACCACTTCCAGCACCATTTCCCTCCATCAAAGCCCCATGGAACAGCTACCACAGGATGATAAGGGCCAGAACACAGGGCGGGTTCCTAGCATCAGTCTACTTGAAAGAGGCATACAAGACAAAACAAAACAAAACAGGTACCCAAACCCCAAGAAGTATGTATTAACTACCAAAAGAGAAGAGAGAACATTCAGTCAGAATCAAAACCAAACAAAACAAGTCGAGAACACACCCCTTCCAAAAGACAAGTGGCCTTCATATTTAAAAGTAGAAAAAAACCAGGTAGTGGTGGAGCACACTTTTAATCCCAGCACTTGGGAGGCAGAGGAAGGATGATCTCTGCAAGTTCGAGGCCAGCCTGGTCTACAGAGCTAGTTCCAGGACAGCCAAAGCTACACAGAGAAACCTTGTCTCACAAAACAAAAACAAAAGTAGAAAGGCAGGCATACCATGTTTATAATATTTCAACAATTAAATTCTAATCATCAGTCTAATCCCCAAAAGGCTGGCCATGATTTGTCAGCTTATTCTTGAGAAAGAACCCATCCCCCTTTTCTCTTATGGACTGGGGTGTGATGTGGCTATGGCCATACCAGCTATGTTTTTCTTTTCTTTTTACAAAAACTGTAAGGGAACTGAATAGTAAACACCACATTTCTGCACGTGGTTATAGGTTGTATCATTGTTTTATGTGCCATTAATAATAAAGGTGCAGAAGGCTAATACGTTATCACAGCAGGGAGACAAACCTCAATTCTGGACGTAGTCAACTGTGAAAGCGAAGAGGGAGCAAGATTTCAGGACTGAGTATGGAGAATTGTGGAGGTGCTGTGAACATTAAGCCTGCCCACACCCATGGGAAAAGTACATACACAATAAAGTGTACACAATCACCTCTAGGGTTGAAGGAATAAAACCAATGGCATTAAATAAAGGCAGTCCATACACCAGGGCCAAGCAACTCACGAAGAAGGGAGAACTCGGTTTAAACTCTGACCACATCAATCATTTCCAGGTCTGCCACAAGAGACCAGCAAAGGTGTCAGCTAGAGAAGGGTCAGAATAGAGAGATACTCCACTCTCTTCTACCCCAGCTTCATGCCAGGCAGACACTTCACACATCTACAGAACCCATTTGCAGTAGATGCAGAAACGAAAGAGACTGAAAACCTTGTGAAAGTGCCACTCAAGATCTGACACTAATTCTGAAGGCACACCTGCGAGCCTTCATCATCAACGTGAGGGAGCCATGGCTGCTTTTCTAAAACGCATCATCAAGCTTACCACCCACTGAGGAACTGACATGGCTCCCTACACCCAGACTTCAACCACTCTTTAAAAGATTTGTTCATTTTATGTGTATGGGTGTTTTGCCTGCACATATATCTGTGTACCCCACATGCAAACATTGCCCTCAGAGGCTAGAAGGTGGCACTGGATCCCCTGAAACTGGAATTACAGAAGGCTATGAACCACTATGTGGGTGATGGGAACTGAACCCTGGTCTTCTGGAAGAGCAGCCAGTGCTAATCCACTGAGCCATCTCTCCAGCCCCTACTGAACTCTTTGATCTCCGTCTGTCCTGACTCACATGACTGTATCACACAGGGCAGCTATAGGTGTCAGCAATCCCAGGAAGTAAACATTTAAAACACCAAGAAGCCAGTCCCAACACCAGGGGTGTCCAAGTGGGTCTTCCTGAGGTGGAGACACAGAACGAAACCTTCTCCTCTTTGTTTTCTTCTCTGGAGTGCACAGCAGCAAACATTAAAGACATTACACTGAAATGTAATATAACCCAATTATCAACACTAGCACCTTAACTCTGACAGGTGAGGATAACGTACCTTGTCAAACCTAGACATTCTGCGTTAGCTAGTTTGAATCTGTAAATGTTTAATCAGTTGAATTAAGTAGCATAATATGAAAAGCCAGGAAGCGGATGTAGTTTTCACAACCTCAATTTTGTATTTCTACAATAAACATTAATTTCTTTTTTGGATAGCATCTTCTTGCTGAGTTTTATTGTTGGGTATCTGATTTGGTCTCTGGATATGAAAACTGGTCGATTTATATCCATATCACAATGAACAAATATATTCCTTCATGTATGACAGTTTCAGCATACAGAATGCAACCTCAGCTACCAATTACAGCTGCAAATGAGCAATAGTGTGGAATGAGACAGCCTGCTGGCTTTGTTAGTATTCTGTCTCCTCTGGGATCCCAGGGGGAAAGAGTGGCTCTGATGAAGAGAAGCCCCTGGCTCATGGTTTATTGTGCTTGCCACCAGCTGCAGACTTCTCATCTCATTAGTTCTTTTAGAATACTGTGGGTGAAGACAGCTGCAGTCTACTTGAGTCTTCAGCTCCTGGGTATTCTGAAGGCTGAATCTGCTATGCGCTTCCTGTAATCCTTGAGAAAAAAGAGCAAATTCACTAGGCCAAGGAAACACACTTAAAAAAAAAAAAAAAGGTTTTAAAATCAAGTTTAAATGGAGTGAAATCTTATTATACTAAGGTGCATTGTGTTTAACATTTTTTGTGATATAATTTTAATTATCCAGACAATGCCTAGAGGCCTGGTCAGGATAAGGGCCTAGTGAAAGCATCATTATCTAGCGAGGTGCACCTTCCAACAGTCCTTGCTCCTCCAGCAATAGTGCCCGAGTGACACAAAAGCATAGGACGTGAGACACGCTTGCATTAGTGCTAACCAACGCTGTGTCACCGAGACTCTTATTTAAGTAAAAATGAAGGCGAATGGAGTCAAGATCCCCTTGGAGAACAAAATAAAGTATGATATGGTAAATAAGTGGATTAGTGTCTCCACACTGGAGTCACAGAACACAGTCATTAAATTCGTATAAGGAGCTGTTCTGCCCTGGAACAGGAAGGCGGCACTACCTCTTGGGTACACATCTGTTACTGACTGCCACTCTCAACAGAGACTCAACAGAAACCAGGTTCATTTTGAAGACAAAGAATATTAGTTTTATGAATCTTTTAGCATAGTGGCTGTCCCCCCAAATGTAAGCATAAAACCTTTGCTGAGCCAACCTAAATATGTCCTTGAGCCCAGATTTAACTCATGATTATGAATGGGGAAGGGAGTAGGAGGTGAGTTTCTTGACAGCTTGTGGAAAATCAAGATGAGCCCCAGACACCAGAAACTGCTTAAAAGTGCGCCTGGGTTAGTACAGGCGAGGGTAAGCAGAAACAGGAACAGCTACTCAAAAGCACCAGCCTTAGCAATCTCCCTCCCCACACACACCTGCTCATAAAGACCAGGCCCGGCCCAGCCCACATAACCCGCTGCCCACAGGGAGTTTCACAAAGTAAACATTAGGATCCTGCAGCCCGCTATCAAATGTTCTACTTTAGCATGCGATGATTAATTAGGTGTCTATTCAAACAGCTCAGAGATAATCACTAAGTTTAAAATGCATGGGTACTACTGCTCAACTTAGCAAAGCTTAGGAGGAGGCTACACGAAATGTGAAGACAAGCATCAAGTACTCAGTCTATCAGCACCACTCCATCCCTTTTTAAATATTATGGCCCTTAGAAAAAAAGAAAAGAAAAGGTCTCTAATCCCAATGCTTACTGTATGCTGGAGTTGACAAAAATGCAAGCCATACTCCAGGTCGGCATGTTTAAAAAAGTGTTTGCATTGAATGTTACTATAGCAAATAATAGAGAAAGAAATAACATTTACTAACTTGTTTAAGAAACTGATTTCAACAGTTCTTTTCTGTTTTTAATTACATCTCCCCAGTGACTCCTCACCCTTGCAGGTTCCCACAGAGTACCATTAATACAGAATAAGTAAATCTCATTAATTCAGGTCCTACCACCTTGGAATTCATAATCACTGGCATAGGGGCCAGGCTGAAGTTTATCTTTGCATGATCTATGAAAAAAAGATTTGCTACACAAATTAATAGAGTAACAAGATCTCAGGAGGGCTGTTTAAACAGTTCAGAAGTGTTTTAGAGCAATTCAGAAGCCTTCATTTGCATATAATTATTATGCTAATTACAAATCATTCTTATCTATTCATTAAAGCAGAGTCCCAAAGGACCACTAATTGTCAATAACTTGTTGGCCTAGTTTCTGTTACTGAATGTACCTCAGAGGAACAAAAGTGCATTAAAAATATTCTATAATGCAGCCCCTCCATGAATCCTGCTTTCCAATGAATCCTAAAATCTGCATTTACAAACACCTGTATGGAGATCAAAGACATGCAAATCAGAACGTGGCTGAGAACTGTGGACAGACTGTGTCAGTCTTTCTAATTCTACAGAGACCCTCCCAACAGCTCTGGAGTGGCAAGATGACCCCAGATGGACTGTGGGTGTCCATCACAGCCTAGCCACCTATAGCCACTGGGGTGGGTCACCGCTGGCAGTGCTAGGTTCAAGAACCTCCAGGCCAGCGGCTTCTTCCTGCTTTCTAATGCTATCCTTTCCTTGCCGGAGGTCAATGCTGTGTTTATGAGGGCAGACCCCCATGAAATATCAACGTCAGAATTTCAGCTCTGGGAAAAAAGTTTACTACTAAATGTGGGATGTGACACACTGTACATCTGACAAAGAGGAAGGAAAACAAACGGTGCTCCCAAAGGAGATGTCGGTGAGGTGCACAGTGCAGATGCTTGGGCTGACAGTGCATGAAAAACTACCTGTGGTCCCCTCCAGCCCTTCCCCCAAGGGGGCTGAGTTTACAGTTTTGGGCATGTTTTATGTACAGAATTACCATGTTATTTATTGTTATTATTATTTGATTTTCAAGACAAGGTTTCTCTGTGTAGTTTTGGTGCCTGTCCTGGATCTTGCTCTGTAGACCAGGCTGGCCTTGAACTCACAGTGGCTCTGTCTCCCAAGTGCTGGGATTAAAGGCGTGCACCACCACCACCCGGCTCTACTTATTATTTTAACATTGCCCTTACTATATGTTAATATATTTATTATACCCCTTAAAAATGAAGAGACTATGACCCTGGTGTCATGGCACACGCCTTTAACCTTCATACTTAGGAGGCAGAGACAGATGAATCTCTGAGTTGGATGCTAGCCTGGTCTTCACAATGAGATACTGTCTCCAAAAAAAAAGAAGAAGAAAAAAGAAAGAAACAGCTGGGTGGTGGTGTACATCTTTAATCCCAGCATTCCAGAGGGAGGCACAGTTAGAGGCCAGCCTTCAGAGTGAGTTCTAAGACAGCCAGGGCTACACACACAGTGAAACCCTGCCCTGAAAAAACCAATATATATATAAACAACTCCTGAAAACACACCCAACAAAAATGAAGGCATTTGGGCTGGCAAAACGGATCAGCAGGCCAAGATGCTTGCCCTGTAAGCTGATGACCCAAGTGCAATCCCAGAACCTATGTAAAAGTGAAGAGAGGAACTGACTCTGCAATGCTGTCCTGACATTCACATGTGCACCACGTGCCCCACCCCGACATCTCCATATATGTACATATTATATATATGTATGTAATAATTATTTTAACGCAGGCATTTAAGACTCTAGATACTAATGATATAAGTTTTAACACATTATTAACATGCCAACATCAGTAAAGGTGCTCCTCAAACATTGATTTTAAAACCAAACTGCACCTGAAATGTTTGGCAGTTCCTTAACACTTCTGTTCCTTCTAACTGATGGCGTATCGCAGAAGACACCACATCGAATGCCATCAACTAAATGGGGAATGCCCTTTGCTGGGCCGGGTGTGCTCTACCTGCCCCGCAGCTCCTCAATCCAGAGTCCTGTGTGGTCTGTCAGCATTGAAATTACTAAAAGCTATAAAGCCATTTCCTTTCCGTAAAAGCAGACTCCAGCACACACCATCATTCGTGCCGGCGGTTTCACTTCTGGATGAGCGAGGCACCCCAGCACCCCAGCACCCTAGCAGTGTTCTCAGCCATGACCCTGGGAGGGGAAGGGTGTTTCCTGCCTAAATATGGTACCCACGACCCCAGAGCAGGAATTAGGCTGCTGCCCTCAGTACTACACTCTAAAAACAGGACTGGAAGACCTCTGCTCCTGCTCAGCCTAGGGAGCAGTCTCTAAGTATATCACAGTGCCGCCAGAATGACCACACCTTCAATCCCAGGACTGAGAGACAGGGACCAGCCTGGTCTACACAGTAAGTTCTGGGCCAGCCAGGGCTCCAGAGTAAGTCTCCTCAAACAAACAATCAAACAAACAATAAGTAAATAAGTAGAGTGACACTTCTTAAAAAGATTTTAACAGGGAATTGCTCAAAAACATTTTCTGGCTCTCAGAATTCTCCCCTTCCCATCCCTCCCCACTATTTTTCTTCTAAGACCTAGTTAGTAGTGGGATCCAGTCAGAAAGTCATTTTGTGAAGATGTTTTTACACACTGGTTTTTAACAGAAATGTACACATGGAAAAAAGCAGTATGTTATTTGCCCACAAGAGGGCACTGCTGCCAGCCACGTCTCCTAACATACCAGGCGCTCTCTAAGTCCGTGCTGGAAGTACTTGACCATGTAAGGCAGCAGACTAAAGTGGGAAAATATTTTCACATTTATTTTTAATGGTAACCATGCTTACATTTATTTATATCCTCTTTGAAGATGGTGGGGCAGGGGGAGGGGGATCCTTTACTACTCAGCACAGAAAAAGATCCTGTCGAGGGCTTGCTTCACTGTGCAGCAAAGGCGAGTGGGACAAGTAAATCCAAAGTGTCTGTTTTTCAAGAACAAGCAAGACCAGCCACCTCAGACTGGAAGCTACTATACACCCTGTGCCCATCACAGTGGGTCATAAGCCTTCCACCTTCATACGTGCATCATGAGCAGAGCTCCTCGAAGTCACTCATACACATCAGTGATCAGCTACAAACTTTTAAGATGGAGCCAACTCCTGCAAGCTGTTCTCTCTCTCTCTCTCTCTCTCTCTCTCTCTCTCTCTCTCTCTCTCTCTCTCTCTCTCTCACACACACACACACACACACACACACACACACACACGCACACACACACAGCCAAATCGCAGCTATGTGGACAGACTGATGGCTTATCCTGGCCATCAGGGTGCCACCCCCACTGGTTAACCTGGAACTTTGGGTGAACTAACCCAGAAGAAAACGTCAGCTCGAAAGCTGACAAATAATAATGATTCCACATGGTTTGAATTAATATTTATCAACCTTTTCCAGCCAGATTCTATACTATTATATATGTAATTTTTAAGAGGGGGGAAACCCCTATACAGACTGTTCAGGAAATATATTCTTCTATCTCTTCAAGATTATGCAGTTTTTTTTCTCTCTCTCTCTCTAGAAGCAGTGCAGTAAAGCACATGCTACCAAGACTACCCATCTAATACATAATGTGTAGACATGGTCTAACGAAACTCAAAATCTAAAGAAAAGACAATGCCCAGGCCTTTCCAAAGAGCCTGCTTCTGAAAATCAGGGAAGATGGACTAATGAACCAGGAACTGCTCCTCTGCCCTACGTAAACTAACAGTGCTCTCTCTCTCCACCAGCTCTAGAAAGGAAAGCTGCCAGCCTGCCTTGGTGTAAATAAGTAAAGACTGGGCCTTGGCTTCCAACTGAGACTCTTCTTGCTCCCAGATTCCTACTCACTGCAGTCTCTCACCTGTGTGTGAACAGGAGCTGTCCCTGGGAAAGCTGAGCATTCTATGCCTCATGGGACTCTCCACAAGACTGTGAGGAGCGGTGAGCTCTGCACTTCAAGGGAGGGGGCCTGTGTCCTCCTACGAAGGACATGGCACCACTAAGAGGACCCCCAGGCTTGTTGCCAGACCCTGTGTGGAAAAAGCTGCTTACAGGAAGTTTGTCTCCTGGAAAAAGATGTATGTGTACAGTCCAGAATCAACGACCCCAGGATCCTGGTCCAGGCAGTGCTACCAGGGCACAGTAGCATTCCAGGACCACACTGAGAGCTTGCAGGGGGAAGGCAGGAAGGAAGAAGCTCTGTCACACAGGCAGGTGAGGAGGAAGGGCTCAAACAGCAAACAGCACTGAGTAAAGCCCAGCAAACTTCAGCAGCCCCACTTACTGAGTAACCACAGGACGGCTGTTCCAAGCTCTGCAGAGGACCACTGTGGGAGGGCCCTGTGTGCACCCTTTCCTGTGACCCAGAAATAGGTTCCTCTTCCTGTCAAGGAATGCCATCTTCAGTGATCTATCACCATGTTCCTAACTGTGTCATTTTTGGTTTTGAAATGCCTCATGTGAAAAAAAAGTACTTTGACCACAAATAAAAATATCACAGTTATACTGAAACACGAGGGAAAAAAATGTTATCCTCTTTGAACCTGCTGCATTTTAAGATGGGGAAAAATACTGTGTATCACTATACTGAGCTACATTTTTATATTTTAAAACACGGTGTGTGAGTGCAAAAGCGTAGGTACTTGCATACCATACCACACGTGTGGGGAGCCAGAGAACAACTTGCAGGCGGTGGAAGTTTCCTTACACCATGTGCATCCTGGGGACTGAACTCAGGGTTGTCAGCAAGCTCCATTAGCTGCAAAGCCATCTCAATGCGCCACAACACTATTTCTAAACCTTATCTTTCCAGCAATCTAATACTTCTGAGTTACTAATACAGGCTTATTACTAACTTCTAGAAACCTATCCTGGAAGTTACAGTCACACAGCATGTGTTGAGCCAGAATGGCTGACAAACTTTCTCATTTCACATAAATATCTTTAAATGTGGTTCCAATTTCTCTTTTTTAAAACTCATTTCTTTCAAATGACTTTCAAACTGAAGGTCTCTGCTGTGAGTGGTGTGCACACTTCAAGCTCATGAGCCTTCCTCTCCTGGGAAGTGACTTTTGTATACAAATCATGGAAAGCTACTTAGACAGAGTGCTGGGCATGATTAAAAGGGCCACATTCAGATTTCATACCTTAGGAAGCAAAGCAGAAGCAGATGTCAAGTGCTGCCTTTGTGTACGTTCTGGACCCAAGCTGAGGCTATGCGTGAGCATCTCATCAGGGCCGTTAGAGAAGACCAAACATTCCGCTGTGGTTATGCACCAACAACAACCTTAGAAGGGGCAATCTTTAAACTGACATTTGGATGTTTACGCTGCACACATGACTCTTTACAATCCAGTAAGACACTTTTTAACCTGAACAGAAACAGATCACAAAGAGCAGCTCAGAGTCTTTGCAGAGCGGGCAGCACCGTGTACTTCCCATGGTGCAGGATCTGGAAAGGGCTGCAGCAGCACTGTGCGCATTCCTGCATGCGTATTACTGCCTGCACGGTAAGACCTAGCCTGTCTGAGTCTCTCTTCCTTCTTTCTTTGTAGCTTGTATTTTTCTGAGATGGGGGTCTCAAACTCCTGAGCTCAAGCAGCCCTCGTCCCTCAATCTCCTGACTTCCTCCTTTAAAAATATCAGCAGCAACAACAAAACCAGCAAACGACGACGACGACAGGAAAAAGAAAACCCAGCAAAGCACCACTGGAAAGTCCCCTCCACATCGGGACTCGCCTCTTTCTAGTGAGCACAGTGCTGCCCAGGGGTGTGAGCAGGAACACAGGGGCTGCGATGTGAGCGGACAGAGGTGTTCTGCTGGACAGTGTGCTCTGTGACGGCTGGACTCCAGGGACAAACCCTTACTGGCACTCCACTTCAGTGCCTCTTTCTCTTAAAGAGGAAGTCAGTTTTGCAAGGTGGATACAGTCGAATGAGCAAAAGAAACTGAGTGAGATACTTATATAGAAATATCAGACAGCCCACTGGTTTCTTTAAGAAATAATATCTCTAAACCAAGTCTTACCGAAGTTTCCCAAAAGGTGCCAACAAAACGCCCCCGATAACCCACACACCGACACGCAGGTGGTTCCTACAGCGACTGTGCTGTGAGCCTAAGTCACACTGACGGACTTTCACAGCAAGTCTTCGCCTCTAGAGTTTTCAATTCTACGGACATGTTGAAGTACTCAGCCTAGCATGCAGGCACACCATGGGTCAAATCACAGTCCCTCCAATACATGGTAAAATACAGTTCCTGAGAATGAGCAAACACAGCAAGTCCACAAGAGTGAAATGTGAGCCACCTAGCAGCCCAGCAGAAGGGGAGCCCTAAGGCAAGCAGGAGTCACTATGGACTGAAATGTTTAGACCAAACCCATCTGCAGTGACAGAAAACTCCCACCAGATGGAGTGAAGAGATTCAAGCTTCCTTCCACATTCTTGTTCTACTCTCAATTATTTTACGTTTGCCCTGATTGACAGGCCTTGGCTACCTATTTTCTCAAAATCACAAGTGCAACTGGTTTGGTTCTTATAAAGCAAACAGCAGGAAGAAAATAAATGAAAATAAACCGTTTAGTTTTGTTGTTAGGAGCGTGCTCTGAGCTGAAGAGATGGGTCTATAGTGAAATCGCTTGCAGCACAACCAGGAAGCGTTCAGACCCTAACACCAGGCAGCTGCGTGTGTCTCCCATAGTGACACACAGGCCTAGACCCGTAACCCCAGCATTGAGGGGTGCAGAGAGGAGAATCTCTGAGGCTTGCACAGTTCAAAACAAAACAACAAAAGCAAACCCACCAAGCTCTGGGTTCAGATAGGGTTCTGGCCTCAAAAGAATACGGTGGGGAATTAAAGAAGTCATCTGATGCCCTTTGCTCTCTGCGTGTGCCCAGGAACTGTACACAAAAAGTTGAAAAGCAGTTTCTAAGAAAGAGAGAAAGAGGGAAAGCAAGCAAGAAGCAAGCTGGTTCACTCAATGTAAAGTACAAACCCAGACTTAAAACTCTCACTGAGCTGGGGGTGGCGGTGGGGATGACCAGCTTCTCCAGGAATCTCAACTTGGAGAATCCCACTGCCTTCAGAAGGGCGCCTGAATTTCCTTTTTCCAAGCCACCACCAATACATTTATTTGCGGTACAGAGTTAACTCCTTGGCCACGACTCCACAGAGGTAGCCAGATGTGGCAGGGACTAAGGTGATAAAAATCTGTGAGTCATCTGACCCACATATAGCGCTGGGACCAAGAAGGTAGAAGAGTTTTATTTCAGAACCACAAAGGCAGAGCCTACTGCTATTCAAAAGTTCCACACAGGCCTAAACTCAACGGTGCTTCTTTACAAAGCTGAGGATGAAGCCTGCTTCTAGGCTGCAAGGGCTGGCTGGGGCAGTGGTGACTCAACCCACTAGGGGCAGGACCCCATCCCATCTCATAACATCTTACTGGCTCTCAACTCTATTACCATTCCATCTCCAAAGAAGCACTAAGAACTGGTGGCTGGCATGAAATGCACTCTAAGGACAGCCTTGTTTGTCCAGGGAGTCCTACTCTGCAGTTCCTCAGGGAACCTCTGACTCACTTCTAACCAATAAATGACTGTGAAGATGAAAAGTCACTGAGGTTACATTACCTGGTCACTGACTGGCCATATGTAAAGACTGTAATACAACTTACACAGCTAAAAAAGGGCATCTCCAAATCTATTTCACATGTCTTCCTGCCCTGACTCTTACAGGCACTCAGTGTACCAAAGCCCTGCTCTCCTTTTTCAGATACTAGGGAAGCATATCAGACTGGCCCTTCCTCCTCACCCTCCTCGCCCCCCAGACTATTTAGGAAGGGCTCTCTATGGGACAGAGCACTCCTTCCATCCAGTAAGTGTAGCACTCTCTCCCATGTGTGCCTCAATGACTTTAGTCATCTCCTGACTGACAGTGAACACTTAAACTGCAGTCTCCAGTCCTAGGTTTCAAGACCCGTCACACTACACAGGAGAGTCAGGTCAAAGGACATGCACAGTGGTGATTCTGATACATCAGTTCTACAGATTCTCGCACTTGGCCATAGGTCAAATACGAGAATGTTTCCTGACAAATCCCACTGTGGTCAAACTGGTAACAGATGAATGTTTATTCCAGTAAAAACTGTTGCTTGCACAGGCTCATCTTAATGATACCTCCCCCTTCCTTTCCTGCTCTTCCCTACCATACAATCACCACAGGCATAGTGCAGACGCCTAAAGAACAGGCTAACATAACAGCGGGACTCCTCCCTGAGGTCCAGTTTCTATGCAGAAAAGACAGACACATGAACCAAGACTGACGTGAGAGAGTGATGGGGGCAGGAAACAGGTGTAATACACAGCCCCTTCAACCACGGCAACCCTATCCATCTTTGCCTTCCTGGGCCTGAGTCCTTGGTGACCTTTTGTCCCTGCAGCACTGTGGACCTCTACTTTTTAGCGAGATCATGGTACTGGGTTGGTCGTATCTAACTGCAAAGCTCCCACTGACCTTGGGAAGCTATCCCACGGCGGAGCTGGTAGATGGGAAGTGTGCAATGACATGCTGCCTGCTGTGACAACACTGCCCTTTTAAAACTGCAAATATCTTCTTTTAAAAGATACTTTTATGTATTTATGTGTATGTGTGAGTACTGTGTCAGTTTATGTGCACCAGCCACTCATGCAGGCCAAAGTGCATCCGATCCCCCTGGAAATGGAGTCAGAGAGTTGTGAGCCACCTGACGTGGGAACTGAATCCATGTCCTCTCCAAGAGCAGCAGCTCTCCAGTCCCTCAAGCTGGGTTCTCGTGATGTCAGGTCTGACATCCTACATGGTATCAGTTGCACTTTCACTATCAGGACTAAGAAAGCACACAGACCAAAAGACCCACAGAACCACCTGTGCAGCCTTTGCAGATGCAGGCCCTTCTCACCCGCAAGGCAGCAGAGCAGAAGGCTGCCTTGGCCACACTCTCAGACACTGTCTACTTTTGTCCCAGGACAAGAGCAAAAACTCTTCATGCTCCCAGTAAAGCTGGGCATGTCCTATGCTCTACTGAACCATGAAGGTCCAGGTTTAGTTGATGCCACCATTCTATTCTGCCTGGCCAACACATCACTTCAAACACCAACGTATTAATGCTGTTCCCAGGGCACCCAATCCTGGCTTGCCACACTGCTCTCCCACCTTGTCTATGGCCAGCCAGCCTTCTGACCAACTCCTCTCACCCTAGACACTTCTCCTCCTTCCACCATTCTTCTACACACAGTAAACAATGGCTAAAAGACACCCCAACAAAAGAGCAGACGCCATCTGAACGATCTCACTTGAACTGATTGAAACAGCCTTGAACTGAGGTTAACTTCAAATCGCAGTACAATTAAAAACAAACAAAGCAAACCCCAGGATCATCCCCACTATTCAGTGCCCACACATTCTGTCTAGCCTGGTCACTATCAATTTCAACCCCAGTGTTTCTGATAAAGGTCGGAGACCTGTTTTAGAAAGTTTAACTTTAAATTTCACAGTAAACCTGGACATTTTGTATTTATTTCTGTCCTGCTGAGCTGATAACACTGCTCACTTCAGAGACTACGCACTAAAAAGAGAAATGGTAGAGGACACTGAACACCCTACCCTGTCCATGGTTGGAGCTCACTAGGTTTCCTAGTGGCTGTACCCAGCAGGACTACATGGGAGGTTGATAGGACCATGGGCCTGGGTACCAGGTGACTGTAACTAGTAAGGGCTGGAGGTCTTTTGTTCCACTCCTCGGCATTATTATAAACAGACCTCTGGAATAAAGTTCTGGGCCGGTGGATAAGGATCCAGGCCCACCCGAGTCTATCCTGTGTTTTCTCTGTTTCTCTTCTCTCTATTTCTAACTAAGTGTCTTATACCTCATTCCTCAAGAGTTCCTGGGGTAAATAAATGTGGGGGCTAGTCTCCCACAGTCCATGACAAACCAAACCAGGGAGGTACCACAAAGCAGGGGACGATCCTTGGCTATCCTAGCTATAAAACGTGTACAGCTGCACCTGCAGATCAAGAGTTACCTGCATACTCTGTTTTATGTAAAGGCCCAAGTTAGTTTTTACCAACCTTATGAAACCGAAACAAACGAGGGTCTTCACCTGATGTGGGGAGAGGACACTGAGTCACAAGAGGCAGGCACAGATACCTACACTGAGTAAAAATCAAAACAGCTAGCAAGATGGCTCAGTGGGTAAAGGGCCTTGTCACCCAAGCCTGATGACTGAGTTTGACCCTGTAACAACCCATGTGTAGGTGGAAGGAGAGAACCAGCACATAAAAGTTGTCCTCTGACCTCTGTGTGTGCTCTGCAATTGCATTAAACACACACATACAAAACTGAAAAAGCTTAGCAAACAAAATCATCAAAAAAGCATGCTAGCTGGTTAAACGATCATACACCAGACGTTTCTAACAAGACTAGCCTTAACTGAGCTAATGAAAACTTATGTAAGGAGGATTTTTGCTTTCTTACTCTTACACAGGAAGTATAACAGATCTGTGTGACTTTAAAGCAGCAAACAGAATACTTTTGGAAACATTTCTTGAGCAAACACTGTCCAACATATGCAAGGTACCCTTCCCCTTCTTAAAGGGCCTGCCTACAGCTCAGAAAAGGACCACTTTCTCTTCCTCCAGGGCCTCTGTTGCCTAGACCAGACCTGAGCGCCAGGATCATTTCAGTGTAGAAATGCAAAGACAGAAAAGAACTTTGAGACGTGAAGGGGACACATCAAGATGCCATCAAATAGTACTCACTGCTGGTTCAACTTGACTTCGATCTGCAATGTCTATGTGGACAATTTCAACAGTTTTCCATGTGTTTGGATCTAAACCATGAACCTGTGAGAAACAGAAAACTTTAGTGTGTTCTTTTTCAGGAAAGCACTCCATTTCCATATATCATCTTAGCTTGAGTCCCTCAGGGTACAGTATGGGGATGACATTACTATTTCAGTAAGCAGAAGCTGGCCATCTTGAGATCTGGACAGCTTTTACTCTTTGTATCATTCCCCCCAAGAGGGGTGGATTTATGCATGAGAAATCCGTCAGGGCTGTTTTATAGTAGTACTAAGAGGTGATTCTTGTAACAAAATGTATCTTGCCTGTTTAATGCAAATGATGATAGAAGCACAGTGCTTGGACCCTTAAATGCTATGCTAGCAAAGGTAACACGACAATCAGACTTCAACAAGCCGCACAGCCCCTCATGTTGTGGTGACCCCAACCACAAAATTATTTCACTGCCACTTCATAACTGTAATTTTGCTACTGTTATGAACTGTAAGTATCTGTGTTTTTAATGGTCTTAGCAGAAGCCTGTGAAAGGGTCTTTTGACCTCAAGGTGGTCATAGGTTGAGAACCACTGGGCTAGAGAGACGGCTTAGTGGTTAGGAGCACAAACTACTCTTGCATAGGGTCAGAGTTCAGGTCCCAGCACCCATGCTGGCTGACTCACAACTGCCTGTAACTCCAGTTGCAAAGGCCTTGGAAGTTTGTGACCTCCTCTGGCACATGCACTCATGTGCACCCACCCCACCAAAAACAAAAAAACATAAAACAATTAAAAACAAATCTTCTTTAAAAAAGAGAAGGTGCAGACTGTTCTACAGCCTGTTTTCAGTTTGTCAACTTCTTGACACTTGTTACTCGATTATTTCTCAAACCTTGGGAACTGTTTTAAAATAACAGGTAAGCCCATTTGAAAGCTAGAAATGGCAGGATAAAGTCACACAGAGTATAAAACATAATTGTTACATAACACTTACATTTAGGCCCTTTATTTTAGAGAACTTCTATGAAAAACAGGTGTGTCACATGATCAACTGACAAGCACACAAATTGAAATTTAAGTTCTATGAATGGGCACCAATAACGAAACAGCACAGTAACAGAACAGTGTGACTAGAATTTAGCCCTCCACTAACTCACACTCTAGGATGAGAGCAGGAACCTTGAATGTGGGTGTGCACTGGAAGGCAGCCTGCTGGAGGACTGAGCACACACACTCCTAATGACTTCTAGATGCTGTGCTCCAGAGCTATAGATGCTTCTGAGACCCATGGGCCAAGGGTGTCAGGGCTTGCCAGATGCTGCCCCAGCTCCTGAGCAAGCCTTTGCTGCTATTTCCAGAGTCCTGGCAGGTGTTCTTGAAGCTCAGGCATGAACGAACCTTAACATGCTTATCATAACGTAAGTCAGGAGCTTGGCAACAACATCTTTGCAACAAGTACCTTCTCACTCCTGCCCTCTGCTCATCTCTCTGACATCAATCTGGGGCCCAGACAAGTGAAGTGGAAGCAGACATCAGAGTAAATCAATTCTGCTAAGGACTGCTCTGGTGAGCAGAGGAAAACCATCCCAAACCCCAGGTAAGAATGGGATCTAGCACCATCTGCGAGTGCTGTCACCCATGTCCTCCTTGTGCAAATAAGAGAGCTGCTGATAACAACAGCGATCTCACAAGAGTCCACTCAAGCATCGAGGCGGGACTGACAGAGGAAGCCAATCTGTGTCTGGCTGGCTCATCTCACCCCAATGGCAGCCATGCTGCCAGGAGCTTGTTTAATCCAGGGTCATCAGGGCACTGAGGAGAGTGGACTGTTTCCAGTAATTCCCACTCCCACAGCCTTCTTCACTCAAGGGCAGAGCTGGTACCACCCTGACGGTGTTGCTAATCAAACCCGGAGCCTTGGACACATGGACCAAGCCCTCCATGAAGCAGCTATACCCGGCCTTCTTAGTGCAGGGTGGAAACTTACATTTTCTAACGTTCCTAAGTCAGGTTTGTGCCATGTTTCGATTTTGATGAAGAAGTCATCTTTCATATATTCATTCTGCAGAGAACACAACAAGAAAGTGATGCCCCCTTCACAGTTCTCTGGGGTCTTTCCCCCGCACAGCACCCCAGTGTGGATGGCTTTCCAAATCCAGAGGCATTAGCTTTCCATTTTGTTTTAGATTTATTTTTATCTTATGTGTATGAATGTTTTGCCGACATCTATGTATGTGGCCACACATGTCTGGTACCTGCCAAAGTCAGAAGAGGGCATCAGATTCCCTGGAACTTGATTTATGGATGGTTGTGAGCCACCATGTGGGTGCTAGGAACCGAACGTGGGTCCTCTGGAAAAGCAGCCTGTGCTCTTAGTAGCCAAGCTGAATCTCCAGCCCCAGCCCCCAGTTTTTAGAGGCTTGATGGGTACAGCAAATGATATTTTTACATAATTCAAGCACTCCCACTTGTGATGCAGCACAGGGGCAGAGAAAAGGCCGTGAGGTTTGCTGAGCGATTCCGTCATTCAGAGCAAGCCACAAAAGCAAAGCAGAACCAACCAGGAGTGTGAGGCAAGCCTGGGACGTGTGAGGTGGGGACGGCAGGGGGAGGGTATGGGACAGGCATGAAGCAGTGGAGCTTAAGCAAAAAGCAAGCAGCAGTTGGGAATCAGTAGGATGCAAAAACAAAGTTTAGTGTGTGCTACTCACCGTTACAACTGAGGCAGAGAGAAGAGGCGGGCAGCAAAACAGGAAAAACTTCAATTAGATGGAGTCAAAACAGCCCATCCCCGTATTTCTATCTGGTGGACTAAGCTATCCCAAACACACAACACGTAGTAGCTTATGTCTTCAGAATGGTCTCTACACAAGCGACACCAAGAGACCCTCAATTCAGATTATGGACTAAAAAGACAATATGAAGAATAATCTACCTCAATTCAAAGTAATGCTAATAAGAATATCACAAAAGCATAACATCATTTAGGAAGATGGTTGGGAAATCCATCTGGGACATCCTCCTAGAGTGCCGCTGGAGCACACCAAAAGGCACCTCTGGGCGCACTTGACCTTTATGCTTTCTATGTTTACTTGTTCACCCCAAAGCCAGCAGTTAGCAGGACTTCCTGAAGGCTCTCCTATCTGGGAATGAACCTGAGGGGTACACAGAGGTCTGAGGGGTAAACCAAGGACTATCTGAGACCCCACAGAAGGCTTTGCTCGGTCTAACCCTCAAGACGGGGGGCAGCAGGTGCAGTGCTGCTGGGGGCCAGCTTACTTGTTCTACAGTAGGGGTAAGCGTTCCAGGCCTTCTCGTGAAACACCAAGGAGCCCTCAGGAGCGATCATCCTCACAAACGCAGGAACTTTGCTGTGCGCAGAAAGACATTGGACACATTTTCAACTGTGCAATCATTTTTGTTTCTATCAAAAATGTTATCACATTCTAAATTTGATGAGCTATAGAACACTAACAGTTTATTTCAATCCCAAAATAATCATGTACTAAATGTTTAGCTATATAAGGGGTTACTATTTGTTTTTGGGTTTTTTCTTTCTGTGTGTGTGTATGTTTTATATTTTGGTGGTACTGAGAATGGAACCCAGGGCTTTACGCATGGAGGCAAGCACTGTACCACTAAGCTTCATCCCCACCCTTTCGTGTGGTGTGTGTGTGTGTGTGGGTGTGTGTGTGTGTGTGTGTGGGTGTGTGTGTGTGTGTGTGTGTGTGTGTGTGTGTAGGGTGGGTGTGTGTGTGTGTGTGTGTGTGTGTGTGTGGTGTGTACACACCACTGTCCATGTGGAGGTCAGCAGGCAAATCTGGTGTTGGTCCTCACCCTCTACCAAGTGTGAATCAACTTCCCCAGAATGAAATCCAGCCAAGCCTACAGACGGCTGCAACCCTGGCACTCATGTAGTTAGGCTTCACCACCACAGAAGCACACCATAAATGCAGGGCTGTGTCTCAACAGCAGTCACCTCAGCACTCAGGAGGCTCAGAAAGGAGTATCTCCATGAGCTTGAGGCTAGCATGGAGTAGAGTGAGACCCTGTCTCATCAAAAATAGCCAGGTGTGGTGGTACACGTCTTTAATCCCAGCACTGGGAAACAGAGGCAGGTAGATCTCTGTGAGTTTGAGGCCAGCCCAGTCCACAGAGCAAGTTCCAGGACATCCAGGGCTATGTAGACAGACTTTGACTCAGGAAAAAAAAAGGAAGGAATTCTGTAAGTTCAAGAAATGGCTGTTGCTAGCTCCCTCAAATATGCTCGGAATAGAAAGGTTAAATACATGGCTGACATCCACAAGCTTGTGAAAACTATCCATCAAGAACCCCCCCAAAGACAACTAACGGATCCACTCTTATAAAAAGAAAGCACTAGTTGTTAACAAGAAGGAAAACTGGTCTTTTTTTTTTCCCCCAGCTTACACAGAAATACCAACGACTTGAACATGCTTATGAACAGAGACTTCTGTAAGGGACAGCTCCAGCATACACTACCATAGACTGGATTCAACTCCCAAGCTCCACCTTCCAACCTGTCAACACTTGGCACATTGCTTGGATCATCTAACTTGGAGTTAGTATTATCTGCCCTGAAGTCACAAAACTTGAAACACAATGTCTATGATGTATCTAGAACACTGAAAGCACCCCCTACCCCCACCCCAGCAGTCGCAAACTGTGGTTGCTGATGTTAAACTTTAAACTGGTAGAAAGGGAGGTGCTTTCCTTCATTTAAACATCCCAGGAGCACCATAAGGCAAGTACTGTTTCATCTCAGATAGCTAGTAATTAAAATATTAAATCATGTAAGCCAAAACTACATCATGCCCCCAACTTCAAGCACTTTATGTCATTATTTTTCAAACTTATTTATTCAGTAAGACAGAGAACAAACTTCAGTAAGCAGAGTTGGGAGCCAGGGAAGGACTTCTGACTGGATTAAGGTAAGCAGTGGGTAAGAGCTATTCCTAAACTCAATGCCAGAGGCTAAACAAGCAGATGGGAGAAGCCTCACACCAACCAGAAAGCTGTGCGGCACGAAGAGGGAGGAGCTCAAAATGCCAGGCCCAAAGGACACGACAGGTACACAGTTGGGGAGTTTCACTATTTGAACAAATTACATCACAGGAAAAAATATATACTTTGAGTACTGAGGCAAGTGACAATCCTAGAACAGATAAAAAGAGCTTCCCATGTGCCTTCATGTCCTGCAAAGACAACAATGAATGACAGCCCACTCTCTGAGCATTTCTTCTTTTCAAATGGTAGGATGACTCGCATCAACTTCAGAAAATAGCAAGTCAGGATAATTGAAAAAAAAAAATTGTCTTAAAGTCAAAGGCAGGTTGGGGAGATAACTTAGTCAGGGAAATTCTTGCCATATAAGTATGGGAACCCAAGTTCCATCCCCAGAACCCACATAAAAAGCCAAGCGTGAGCTTGTATTCCCAGCTCAGGGAAGCTGGAGAATGAAGGGTCCCCAAGGCTTGCTGGTCAGCCAGTATAACCTAAAGGGCAAGCTCCAAGTGCATACCTCAGAAAACAGGGTGGGGACTGACAAGATGTCTCAGTGGGTAAAGGTACTTGCCACCAAGCCTGACGACCTTAGTTTGATCCTTAGGGAGAGATTGGATTTCCACAGCTGTCCTCTAACCTCCCATGTGTGCCAAGGCACATATGCACACTCATGAGCATGTGAACATCCATGTACAAGTTCACCTACACATACAATGAACACACCCAAAGAACATCCAGTGTAAACAACACACAGCTGTGAACTAGAACCAACAGTCCTTCTGCAGTGTGAGGTCCAACAGAGCATAAAGGAA
Organism: Peromyscus eremicus; assembly: GCF_949786415.1. Classification (NCBI taxonomy): domain Eukaryota; kingdom Metazoa; phylum Chordata; class Mammalia; order Rodentia; family Cricetidae; genus Peromyscus; species Peromyscus eremicus. The sequence goes on along the minus strand of NC_081438.1, from coordinate 1,189,464 downwards.
CACCTATGCATAATTAGGGTACGCTTCATCTCAGAGTACGGGAAATACCTGTCAATGGTTCAACCAGTCAACTTAGGAAAAAAGGCTGGCAACTCCACCTCCCCCCGTAGATCACATCAGAAACAGCTTATCCTACGTGGCCTAACAGTGGAAAACTCTAACATCTATAAGCCAGTATGAAACCTGCTGACACCCCAGTGTGCACACTCAAGAAGGCCAGAGGATGCTAAGTGCCTGTCCTATGACCCTCAGCTTATTACTTTGAGAAAGTCTCCCACCAAACCTGGAGCTACACTGGATGCTGCAAGCCCCTGTAATCCTCCCACCTCTGTCCACCACAGTGCTGGGGTTACAAGGTGCACACAGCCACATTCAGTTGTTATGCAGGTGCTGGGGATTTGAACTCAGATCCTCATTCTTGCTCAGCAAGCACTATGGCCCACTGAGTCATCATCCCACACCCACTTCTAATATTTCTCCATCCTAACCTCAACTGTCTCCTATCATAGTTCCAAAAGACTGCTTCTACTGTTTTAAGTTCCTTTTTTAAAAACTTAAGTTATAAAATTTCCATCTTTGAGCTGGTTGCTCCAAACTTACTATAGTTTTGCACCTAGCATGAGAACATTCACTGGTAATCTGTCTTCATGTGCCTACGTAAATGACTAAACCTGGGGAAATGTGCACCTGGAAGAAACAAAATGTAATTTAAATTCAGCTTTTAAGAAGAGAAATCTTCATTAGTAGACATTTTCCACATTCTTAACAAGACAACTAGAAGCGTGGCTATCATTTTTCCTCTATCTCTTATCTCATCTATCTTAAATAATCTATCTCTTAATTTTCCTCTATCATGTTGATTAATAAAAATCACTTTTTCTCCTCTCTCCTCCCCTAAGCACTTAAGAGATGGTGACACCTTCTGATGTTCTTAGCAGGCCTCACCTCAGGGTACCCTGTCTAGATCTGGGCTGGTTAGGATGAGAGTTCCCATAGCACAAAGCCTGAGAGCATGGAGGTTCTCTCAGAGGGCATGCCCTTGTCATGCACTTTAAGAATATTCACCTGGGGATCAAAGTCAACTGCAGTGTTTTAGTCTACTGTGTTGAAAGAAGGCTATACTAAGATCTGATCATAATGGAACAATTTGTTCCCAGGCAGGGCAGCTGAAAAACAAAAATGTGACATGTGACTGCAGGTACTCTGGCATACACATGTGAATGGTGGCCATCAGATTCCCCAGAGCTGGAGCTGAAGTCACATGCCACTGTGAGCTGCCTGACATGGGTGCTGGGAACTGAACTCAAGTCCTCTGCAAGAACAGTACCTGTTCTTACCACTGAGCAGTCTCTCCAGCCCGGCCGGGGTAGGCAACTCTGTCACAGAAGAGGAAAACCAAAAGACTTACATGGTTCAAATGACTGTAACTGCCTTGCTGGGGGGTCTGGACGATGAACCACGTGCAATCTCAGCACAGCTTGCCCTTCCAGGGAGGAAGACAGAAACCAAGACCCATACTGAAGCCCAGCACAGGGCAAGGGCGGAGCACGCTACAGGAGAGAGGGGGCAGCAGGATAGGGAGGCCTGAGCCATGGCAGTTCCTAGCATGGCTAACTGCAGTGACCAAAGGAAGACTATGACAAGACAGGACTGCCAACGAGGTGTGGGCAGCAGGAGACTAGGCGGGCTGCCCGCCGACAGGCTGGAGCATAAAGTTCATTTTCTGTGTCTATGGAAGCCACGGGAAGCTTTGAGAAGGAGAACAACACAGCCTGGGTCAAGTTTTAAGATTACTCTGGCTGTGTGTGGAAAATTAAACCAAGCCACAGAGTGGCAGAATGAATGGTGGCAAAACCAACCCCAATGGACAAAGACCTAGTGGTACAGGGTAGCGTGTGTCAGTGACAGGGTAAGCACAAACAAAACCAGTAACCTGGAAGTTCACTTAGAATAACAATAACAATAAACTGCTCAGGCTTCAAAAGGCACTCCCCAGAAAATAGAAATCTAGCCTACAGAGTAGGGGAAGACCTGCAAATCACCTCTGACAGGGTCCCAGCACACAGCAATCCTGTACAATAAAGAAAGGCTAGGAATGCCAGTGCAGCTCACAGTTCTAACACTCAAGGAGGCTGAGGCAGGAAGATCACAAGTAAGAGTCTGAGCTACACAAGGAGACTGACAAAAAAAGGGCAAAATATCTGAACAGTATTTCTTCTTCATACGCAAGTGGCCATACTCAAGAAGCCAAGGAGTCTAGACTTTGTTTACTGTGGGTCAAGTGAAACACCGAATTTCACAAATTTCGTAAAATAAGGTGTTGGTGGTCTCTGCCAAATCTTTAATTCCACTGATGTTAAGTGGGAGCAGGGCACACAGCCTGGCTTAACTAAAGAAGTAAATGCTCTGCACACAAACAAGGAGGGTGGACCACCGTCTAAAACGCGAACCCAACTGTGAAGGGCCTGTCCTGACGTCAGCCTCTCCTGGAATCAAGGCCTCACTTGATGCTAAGTGATCTGTGTCCTTCTGTAACGTGGTGTAATATGGTTATCCGGTGGCTTATCAGCAGTCAGTGTGACAGTAATGAATCCGAGTCTTTCTTGCTCCCAGACAGCAGCAGCAGTGGCCCATTTGGTTTCTGGAGGTAGAGAGGTTTCTGGCATCTCTCATGAAGTTCCATCACTGCTGCCCTCTCTCCCGTCTCCTTTTATGCCTTCCTGTATTTCTGTCCAGTTACCATTTCTGGACAGGGTTGAAGGGCCTGATAAGAGTGGGCACAAAGTCAAGCAGCCCGCACCATCCCGTTAGTCCCCTCTGCTCCTTCTCAGGGGACCTGCGCTCACTGGATTCTCAACTGTGTTCCTCAGGCCTGGGACTTCATACTCAGAGCAAGAGAGAAATTAAAAGTCAGAGTAACAAGTCTCTGTCACTTACTGACCACAGCAAGTGTGTATTCCCGTGTCTTACGCAAAACTCATAACCTATGTCTCAGGACTGGTACACAGAAAAGACGTTGTGGAATGACTCTGAATGACCCCTTCCGTAGTAAAGATGCTGCTGCAGGAGACCAAGAACACAGGAAGGGTGCCTCCAGAGACCCGTACTACCAAGCCTGAAAGTTCTACATGCCCAAATAAGCTCTTGAGCAATAGTATCACTTGCAGTGACCATATTTATAGCTCTCTTCAACTAAGAGTCATTATTTATGGCTGGAGAGTTACCTAAATCAGATGTTTCAAAAATGGTATTTAATAGCCTTCTTTCCAATAAAAGTGAAATCCCTATCTCAGCAGGAAGTGATAAACATTCCTAACATTTTAACGACTTTCTAGGCTTTTTATCTGATTAGGTTTTAACAACACAGAACACTATATGAATACCTAGTGGCCCAGTAACAGACCTTTTCTACATAACCAGGAGCTGTTTTTCTAGTATCTGAACCTTTAGGTTTCTTTTTCCTTTTCTTTTCTTTTTTTTTGGGGGGGGGGGTTTCGAGACAGGGTTTCTCTGTGTAGCTTTGGCGTCTTTCCTGGAACTCACTCTGTAGCCCAGGCTGGACTCAAACTCACAGAGATCTGCCTGCCTCTGCCTCCTGAGTGCTGGGATCAAAGGTGTGCGCCACCACCGCCCAGCCGCGCGACCACTGCCCGGCACCTTTAGGTTTCAAGCAAAAGATATTACACATTTATTTCAAGAGGTGTCCTGGTTGGTTTTCTGTCAACTAAGGCCTCCTCCAGATTGCCTGCAGGCAAGTCTGTAAGGACGTCTTCTTGATTAATGATTGGTGAGGGAGGGTCTCTAGCCCACTAGGGGTAGATGCCACCCGAGTAGGTGATCCTGGGTGCTACAGAAAAGAAGGCTGAGCGAGGGGGGGAGACAACGACAACATGCTGGTGAGTGGCACTCCTCCATGGTCTCTGCCTCAGTTCCTGCCTCGGCTTGCCTCAATGACACACTGTTCCTTGTAAACCAAATGAACCCTTTCCTTGACACGGCAATGGAACAAGCTAATGTTTTCACACTGGAATAGTAATCTATAAAGGGATATCACAGACCAATATAAAACTTTACATATAAGCCCTCTGGCTTATTATAGCACTCCCAGAAAAGCCCGGTATTTTCAATAAGGAACTCTAGCTGTTTGTAGAACTGAACTAATAGATGATCAAAAATTATAGTGAAAGAGGCTGCAGAAACAGCCCAGTGGTTGAGAGCACTTGCCAGAGTTCAGTTTCCAGCACACACGTCTGGTGGATCACTATACCCTGCAACCCTCCTCTGGCCTCCAAAGGCAACTCTACTTTTGCGACACACCACACACACACACACACACACACACACACACACACACACACACACACACACAAACACATGAAAATATAACTTGATAAAAGAAAGTGATGAAAAAATTTAAGCTTAATCACCTAAACTCATCCACAATTTCAAGGTGCTTTAAGAATACAAGTAAGATTTACTTGAATGTACACAGAAGAAAACCGAGATGAGCAGAGATGCCCTCTCAACCTGAACAGACAGGGAGGTGGTCCACAAAACGACTCAGAGCCATCTCTACTCTCAGTATGCATTTCCTACTGAAAAATAGCTAAAGGAAAAGGTATGGATAAGACTCAAGCTCAAGAGGAACACACAAAGAACTTAATAAAACAAAGGAAAACCCACCAGTCAGTCACACAGACCTCCCCACCATCACACATCCAACCACACTCCTGAAAAATCACAAATGGAAACTGGCAAAAATTCAAAACAGAAGAATATGAAAGATTAGTATACGGAAGGACGATTTAAACCGCCGTGGCTTTCCAGCAGATCCTTCTTTGTCCTAAAAGGTACAGCATCTAAGACAACCAGAAAGTATGCTGTAACTACAAAAACCACACTAAACTATCAATTACCTAACACGTGTGAATCTTCATTCCCTACCCTGTAGGGAACAGGTAAATTAACTATGCTGGGCCCACACCAGGGAATTTCACTTGGCTTTACAAGAATCACACAGGGGCTGAGGGCTGCTCAGTTGGTGAAGTTCTTGTCCTACAACCACGAGAACCTGACTTCAATCTCCAAAACCACGTCAACGTGCTGGGGGCACAGTGACCCATACCCACACTCCCAGGGCCAGTCAGTCTAGTATAACTGGTGAGTTCCAGGTCAATACACGCCCTACCTCAGAAGAGACCATCATCCTGAGCACAATCCTGAGCTGTACTCTGGCCTCCCCCACAAACACTGGCACACACACTTGAGTAAGAACTTACACACCCACACACATTAAAAAAAAAGACTCCTATAGATATCACATAAAACATGGATGAACTAGGATCTGGAAGGATAAACTCTCAAGTATTTCAAGTGTTTCTCTTCTTAAGGATATTGATGGCAAGGAGTGATATGAATTATGTATTTTTACTTTATGTGTATGAGTGGTTTGCCTGCATGTATGTATGTATGTATGTGCCTGGTACCTATGGTGCTGGATCTCCTGGAACTAGAGTGGCGGACGGCTGTGAGACACCATGTGAGTTCTGGGAACCAAAGCCAGGTCCTCTACAAGAGCAGACAGTGCTCCTGACCGCTAACCATCTCTCTCCAGGTTGAGGATGAAGGTTTAATTTTATAGTCCTCCCAACTGTTTGAACTTCTGTTACAGGCAGATGTATCACCTTTATAATTTAGTATAAAACATGAGGGAGCCCACAATAAACTGAAGCACAACACATGGTCACTACATATCATAGCTCAGCAGGCCTACTCATAAGGAGGCTGCCAGGTAGGTACTGCAGGTCACAGGTGCAAACCCCACTTGCCTCTTCAGGTGGTAAATTTTGTGTGTGTACTGCCCCTTCTCTCCATCCTTCTCATAGGGCTCATTCTTCAGGACTTCGATTCCTTCTCCGCCACCAGTTTCATTCTTACTGGCTTCTGCAACAGAGTAAAGCTGTCCAACCTGATACTGAAATTCCAGAGAGCAGAGTTTTACTAAGTCAATAAGAGCAGCAGAACTTTCCTACGCTAAAACTTTAATAAAGATGATACAGAAAAGTCCAAGCAAACCATTCAGCATGTGCTCTCCATGAAAACAGAACTCAAGTGACAAATGCCAGATGATCGCATGATTTCCATTGTTCACAAATAAAACAGTTACTAATATTTTACTTGTATAACAACATGTATCAAGAAAATGTCAGCACTTAGTTCAACTTTTGAACCATGAACTTGTACCTTGTGAAACATTTTTACTTCTCTTACACCTTAGGAGTATAACCTTAAGGCTGAGCAACCAGCTAGCTCTCTGAGGAATGAAGAGTACATTGTGTGGTAGGAAAAGCCTCAGGACCTTATAGCACAGCTCTGGGGTCTCTTCCGTGACTGATGAAGCAAGTGACAATTTGGCCCTTGCTCAGCTGAAAAGACACAGTATTGGGTACCCAAGATCAGGACTTTTCAACAAAATCCTCCAATAAGCACAAACGTTCTGGAAACGTAAGCATGTGAGCACTAGCATGAAAGGCTGGTGAGTGCGAGGTCATTCCTATCTCACGGTGAACCAGGGCTCTCAGGGCTAGGGCAGTTTCCATGCGTCAGCAGTATTGGACTGTGCGCTAACAGTCACCATAAGGGGCAAAACTGAGGCTCTTAGGGTCTCACTTGTTCCAGGGACTAATGCCAATCTCTTCAAATTTGATTAAGACAGCTTGAAGCAGCATTTTTCTTCTTTATGAGCTTATTTTCAAAGAAAACGCACAAAATTTTACCTCTAAGAACTCATAATTCAAAGCTAAAATTATATTTGAGAGAATAAAAGCATCATAAAAAGCTCAGGAAATACTCATGGAAACACTCATGGGGATGCAACATTATGCTGGCTAACTTAATAGCCCTCACCCCTACCCTGCATGACTCAATTTGATTTGGAGGGGTCTGAAAGGCTGGAACTAAAAAAAGTGCTCCCAAGGAAGTATCTACTTAAGGCTTTGGACTGAGCAGGGCGTGCTGGGCCACACCTTTAATCCCAGCACTCAGGAGACAGAGACAGGCCAGCCTGGTTTACAAAGACTTCCAGGACAGCCAGGGCCGCTACACAGAGAAACCTTGTCTCAAAATCCAAAACAAACAAACAAACAAAAGAATCTGGATGGCCAGGGAGGCTGTTCCCTCTGTTTTCCAACATGTTTCTTGGGTTAGTCTAATGCTAGTCATAGTCCTTAAAGTCCTTCAAAATCTCCTTTCAACATGTCAGATTTCCAAACAGGATTAAAATGTCTTTAAAACAGAGGACAAATTTGGTTTCACAAAATCCATGAAGAAACTAAATGGCTAGACTTCCCAAAAGATTAATGAATTGGTAACTTGAAGCATGCTACTAGGTTGTCTCTTGGGTGTTATTTGAAAAACAACTCAGGGTCAGATGTAGTAGCCCACACCTTTAACCCCAGCACTCAGGAGACATAGACGATTGGATCTCTGCATTTGAGGCCAGCCTGGTCTACAGAGTGAGCTCCAGGACAGGCAGGGCTACACAGAGAAACCCTGTCTCGGAAAAACAAAAATGAGTAACTCAAGACTCAGGGAAGGGGGGCATGCTTGTTAAATCTGAGAATAACAACAAGCTGAAAAGATCTGGGGTGACAATATCAAGACTCCAGATTTCAACAAGTTGTTTCAATCCGCTACTCCCCCCCCACCCCCGAAAATAAACCCTACAAAAATAAATGTCAAGTCCCTTCTCTGAGCTCAATTAATCAATTGTACAAACATAGCTGGGCCTGGTGTGCCCAGTGTTCTGAGCACTGTGGTGAAAGCCCTGCCCTGCTCAGTGATGCAGCTGCACTCAAGTCCATACAGGAGAGTCACCGCTTTTCCTCAGTTCTGCTTTTCCTGCCTTCTGTCACCTGTCACCTCTTAGCTTATCGGTTTGTTTTGTTCAACTTCCAACTCTCTGCTCAGGATCTACTGTCAGCTGGAGAACTACTGTGAGCACATTCAGAAGGACCCTGGGGGTTACCCTGGCTACACAAGCCAACTTCTCAGACAGCCCCTCCACTTTGTCTTCCCTGTCCACCGTCTCCATCATAAACTCGCCGTGAGCTGACGGTAAGATCACATCTGGAACACCATTTCAGTGCACAGCAACAGCTACAGCGCATGTAGCGACGAGGCCAGCTGTGTCAAGTCATGAGGTCACATCATATTAGCACAAATGGATGTGCTGGGAATGTTTAACTCTGTGACCTGCTAAAGTGGAACACAAGGTCTTGGGGGTGGTGAGGCTGGCAGGCAGAGCTACCACCAGGAAAGCTCCAGTGTTACCACAGGCAAGACAGAGAAGGCTTAACTCACACACGTTACAGAAAAGCAAGTTCTGTGGACAGACAAATGTCAGTAGTAAAGGAGGCCACCTTGAGGCTGGAACCTCATTTTTCTGGGACAACGCTGAATCAATTTCTACACTGGTTAAACTATTTTCTGCAGATTCTTCCAAATGAGACAATATAACAGAAATTTATTTACAATTATCTGTAACACACGATTCATTTTGTCACAAGAACTGGATGGAAAGGCAAATGAAGGCAGACTGCTTGCCTAGCATGTGTGAGGCCCTGGGTCCAAATCCCAGGACTGCACCAAGAGAGAAGACAAAAGCAAATGCATATTACAAAAACAGCATAGATTAACATATCAGTAAATCATACCAATGAATGCACAGAACAAAAAAAGAAACAAAAACAAAACAAAAAACTTACCTCCTGAACAGAACACGGCAAAACCACACGACTAAAAAGAAAAAGAAAATAATACACATTACATATTGATATGGCTTTAAAACACAGATCTCTAGACTCAATGTAACTTTAATAATTTTTTTTCTTGGTGTTTTTTTTTTTTTTTTCCCGAGACAGGGTTTCTCTGTGTAGTCCTGGACGTCCTGGAACTCGCTCTATAGACCAGGATGACCTCAAACAGAGATCCAACTGCCTCTGCCTCCGAGTGCTGGGATTAAAAGCGTGTGCCACCACCGCTTGTCTTGGAACTTTAAATCTAGTGACACAGTAGACAAGAATGCTATTTACAGGAGAGGGTATTTATAAGCCTAGGACCCTAAGGTCTCAGCTACAAGACTGCCACTGTTGACGTTGGAGGGCTACCCGCCTCACTGCCACAGGACTGAAGATGCAGAGGTGTGAGTCCTGTTAGGGTAAGCAAGCATTGACAAAGCTCATCCTCTGTACAATCTCGGGTCAGGACAATCTCATGAAATTTTTAGTATAGTTGCATTCATCATTTATGTGCTATACATTTTAAAGGTTTACTTTTATGTGTACGAGAGAGCACTCACAAAAGCCAAAAGAGGGCATGGGATCACCTGGCACTACAGGTACAGGAGGTCACAAGCCACCCAACATAGGTCTTCTGAAAGAGCAGTCAGTGCTCTTAGCCATAGAGTTCTCGATAACCCTGTGCCTATTTTATTTCTGATACTTCTCTCAGAATACAAACATGCCTTGAAGTCCATGAATAAATGTTTCCAGAAAAGTACCTCTACAACCTAATTATTCAAGTTTAGTGAGACAAAAGTAAGTACAGATGCCCATGGAGGCCAGAGTGTGAGTGAGGAGAATGTGAGTGGAGGTCTGAAGAAGGGATTGGGAGCTCCGAGAGGACCCTTGCCCCAAGTCTGATGTTTCTAGGGCCCTGGACAGTGGTTGTGCTTGGCAAACACATGCAAGCAAACACACACACACACACACACACACACACACACACACACACAAAACCTTAAAATAATAAAAGGATTTGCAAAATGCATAGTGGCATAGTATATAAATTCCCACTCTGGACTAATCTGCCTGAAGACTACTCACCTAACTGTCAAAGAGGGCTACTCAACAGTTAATTCTCATTTTGAAAACAAGTAACTAATATATTAAAAACAACTAAACACCTCATGTTTAATCCGGGCTGCAACTCTCTTGATAGGTGGTCTGGGACAAGTCAATTTCTGTCTGTCTCAGAGTCTCCTTCTGTCTTAATATCTGCCATTAGAATAATAAATGAGGCGATGCTTGCAAGATACATTGAAATTACTTGGAAAGTTTTCATACAGGCTCAAAGTTCAGTGCTATGAATTATGTTTTAAATGCAAATCTTTGCTCTGTGCAGAATGCAAAAGTATGCCTCTTTTCAGGTTCCCCATCACTAACAAGAAGTAGTGATTTTTTTCAGGCCAGAGATGGCTCCACAGGCAAAGGCATTTGCCTCCAAGTATGACCTGAATTCCAGCTGCAGGACCCTAATGGGAGGACAGAACTGACCCCTTCAAGTTGTCCCCTGATCTCGAAAAGCATGCTGTGGCACCTGCCTGTATGTGTACACACACACACACACACACACACAATTTAAATTTTTTCCAAAAAGTAATGTCATCAGTTCATTAGCAAATGTTTGCTGAGGGGCTGAGAGATGGCTCAATGACTAAGAGGACTTGCTGCTCTTTCGGAGTATCTGAGTTCAGTTGACAGACCCACATAGTGGCTCATTACCCCCTCTCCATGCCCTCTTCTTACCTCCAAGAACACTGCTGAGTATCTTCTAAGTGCTAAAGACTGTTTCTAAGAGCTGGAGGTATCAGAGGGAGTACAGCGCAATGCAGAGAACATGGTCAAAGACAAACAATACAAACTCCCCGAGAAGGTGAGCTAGTGATTGGCGGAAAAAGCATCCAGGGCAGCAGAAAGAAAAGGAAACAGACCTGCCCTAAGTTAAGCCTGTTTGTAGATCAACAAGGGGTCTTGCGATGCTGTGATGAGCAAGAGAAAATTTAGAATAAGCAGAAAAAAAGAATCTGGGCAGTGTTAAGTAGAAGTACTGTGTTAGTGATTTTTTTTTACACCCTTGAGATTAACACAAACAAGTTGTCTACACAGCTAAATTAGGGTCTGCCAAAAAAAAAAAGCATCTGAAATAAAATTGGGGTGGGGGAGAAGAGCGACAACAAAGTCATACTTGAAACCCCTAATTGCACAAGGACCACTGATTGAGGTATGACAGCCGGGACAATCCCTGCCACCACAGTTTCCTGTCATGATGTTCACGGCTCTAAGGAGTGGGGAAGCACAACTTTCCAACAAAATAAGTCACGGGGCCAGTCCGATGCACCTGGGGATGTCTTCATTTGCCACGCCATGTGTTTAAGGCAGCATCGTACCCCGGGAAAGCAGGTGGGGCCGGTGTCGCCTCATCTGAAGATCGATGGCAGGGAGATGTTCTAGGGGTCAGGTCCACCGAGCCCGCAGGCGTTCTGGCATGAACTTCGGGCGACCCCTCGCCGGCCACTCCCGGCTCCCACGGGAGCTCCGGCCGCGCCGCCGAGCCTGGGGCGGGCTACGGAGGGCGGCGTCTCCGCACAGGGCCTCGGGGCTCCGGTAAGGGGCTCGCAGCGTCCCGGGAGCGCCCCCGACACTGAGCCAACCGACCCTCCCCAGCTCGCGTCCCGGAGCCTCCCACCAGCCCACCGACCCACTCACAATTCCTTAATCAGCACCATCTTCCGGGAACCCCCTCACAGCTGCCGCCGCCGCCGCCACCGCCGCCACCGCCGGGCCTCTCAGAACGCATGCGCAGCCCGGCCTCCCCAATGGTCCGAGCCCCGGCCGCGCAGGCGCGTCCGCACCCTTCCGCCGCGGGCCATTGCGTCAGCGCGCCTGGGGGCTAGCTCCGCCCAGTCCACGCCCCACCCTCGGCGCACGAGCCCTCCGCTGCGGCTGCGCGGCCCGTTGGCGCGCACGTGAGGTTGGGTCGGCGCCTGCGCACACTCGGCGAGCGCTGAGGCTGCGTGCTGTCCGACATCCTCCCGCCAGCCTGAGTACCCCGAAGGCTGCCTTCGAGTGAGTTCTCCAGTCCGGGGCCCTAGACGGCGTTGTGCTGTGGCTGGTGTTGCTTTCCCTCGCTGCTCGCAGAGGAAGTCCGCCGTCCTGAGAGGCCCCGCGCTTCCGTCGTGCACGTTAGAGACTTCACACAGGTGTGGAAGCCGACGACGCCAGGTTTTGGCGCCTCAGATTTTACAGGAGAGTGTTCCCAGAAACCCAGACCAGTGTTTTAACGCTGATGTGTCCGCCCCCCGTACTGACCTTAAAAGACTTTTTTTTTTAAGATTTATTTATTTATTATTTATACGGTGTAATGTCTGCATGTATGACTGCAGGCCAGAAGAGGGCACCAGATCTCATTACAGATGGTTGTGAGCCACCAAGTGGTTGCTGGGAATTGAACTCAGGACCTCTGAAAGAACAGCCAGTGCTCTTAACCGTTGAGCCATCTCGCCAGCCCCCTAAAAAAACTTTTTAAAAAATGTATATGGCTGTTTTGCCTTACATACATGTCTGCTCCATGTGCGTCTCTGATGCCTGTTGAGCCCATAAGAGGGCACTGGATCACGTGGAACTGGAGTTGCAGACAGTTGTGAAATGCCATGCGGGTGCTGCGAACCAAACCTGGGTCCTCTGCCAGAGCAGCCAGTGTTTTTAATAGCTTAGCCCCGTCCAAACATTTAATCCTCAACAAATGCAAATTTGCACGACAGAGACCCAGTTGGGTTAGACAAATTCTGCCAGCCTGAGGCATTGGTTTTAATCGTTGGGTACTTCCAGGGCACAGAGCTTGTTACAGTAAGAATGAAAGTTAGATTTTACCGTGGCTAATCCGAAGATTCCTGAACACACACACACACACACACACACACACACACACACACACAGTGTGTCCAGCACGGGCTTTGTGCACTAGTTGATGTAACACAAATCTGATCAAACAATTTCGAACAATTGCTTGAATACTGCGTTTGTAGATAGCTTTTCCTTCTGACTACCTCCACTCGCTGAGATTCATAACTTGGGATCCAGGGTTCTTTTGGTGGGACTCTCAGGGAACTGGTGAACTGTAGACATGATAGGCATAATTTCATGTCAATGCACATTTTAGTCACTTTGCTTACTCTGTACTCTGTCAAACCGTATTTTCCCCTTCCCAAATGATCTTGAGAATATTTTCATGAAAACTGGAAATAGCCCCAAGCATTCTTTAATTTTGTTAAGTATCAGAGCCCAGGTCAGCTGTACCGATTTGAGAAACTGGATTGGACTTGGGAGTAGAAGCCCTGGGCCTGAGTCCTGGCTCTTTGACTTCAAGAGACCTTAGGTAAAGAATCTTGCAGCGACTCCATTTACACAACCAAAAATAGGTGATTACCATCTACAACTGACTTATTTTAGAGAATAAAAGATACGTAATCTCAGATTACAGAGTACTTGCCTAACATGTGCCAGCAGTGAAGTGAGTTCAGTCTTCAACACTACAGCAAAAACAAAATTAGATGAAGCACCTATGTAACATATCACCTGGCTTTTAATGTTTTTCAAATGGGAACCATATAAAAACTTCCAGGGATTGGCAACAGTAAATTAAAATATAAAGCCAGAAAGTGGGCTGGAGAGATGTTAAGAGTGCTTACTGCTCCTCCAGAAGACCCATACCCACATCAGGTGGCTCACAACCACCTGTAACTCCAGCCCGGGGATCTGAAACCTCTGGTCTTTGAGGGCATGTGCATGAAGGTGTGCATACAAGCATGCACATAAAATTTTTTATTATTAAATAATGTTTTTGCTTATTCTTTGAGAACTTCATACAACTCTTAAGATATAATAACATCACTTTTTCCCTACCCTTTTCTATCCCTCCCATATCTGACCACACTCTCCCCTCTCAAAGCCAGGGCTTTCTCTTATTTAACCATTATTATTACACATACATATAAAAAATGAGCATATAAATACAACTTGTTAATCAATTCAACTTTGCCTGTATGTTTAAGTTTCTAGGACTGACCACTCAGTATTTAGATAGCTAGTCAGGGGACTCATCCCCTAGGGAAGACTAATTCTCCCCTTGCTTTTGTCTGGAGCGCAGTTGTTAATGGCCCATAGATCTTCATCTAGGGGTGGGGGTGAGATTTTCCCCATAACCTTGGGATGTCAGATGTCATTGGAATTGTTCTAGTCTTTTTTAGGCAGCTATGTTGTTGAGATTTAGGAGAAGGGACTATCTCACCAGGCCGACTTCCTGGTCCTCTGGCTCTTACGATCTTTCCACCTCCTCTTCTATCATGCTCCCTGAGTATTAAGTGCAAGAATTGTGTTGTAGATGTATCAGCAGGGGCTTGGGCACCCATGGCTAGTGTTCTCTGCATTTGGACCACTTGTGGCTTTCTGTAATGGTCTCCTGCTGCTGCAAAAAAAGATTTTTGATGAGGGGTGAGATAGGCATTTATATGCGGGTATAAGGATAAGTATTTAGAATGCAGTTAGGCATGGTGCTGGTTTAGTAAATTGGCAGTTGTAGGTTCTCCAGTATCTATGGCTTCACTAGCCACATGTAACTGGCTGTGTTTCCAGTACCAGACATGATTTCCCTCCTGTTAATCAGGCCTTTCATCCAGTTAAGACAGCTTTTGGCTACTGTGTTAGCTGGGATTTTCTAGAGGAACAGAACTGATAGAATATATATATATTGGATTTATTAGAATGGCTTACCGGCTATGGTCTGGCTAGTCCAACAATGGCTGTCTCCCAGAGGAAAGTTCCCAGTAGTGGTTCAGACCATGGGACTGGATATCTCCGCTGGTCTTCAGTATATTTTGGATTCGCGAAGAAGCTCGCTCTAATGCCATTGAAGTGAGAGCCAGAGCAGACATGCAAAGAATGGTTAACTAAAATCCCTCACAGGTGTGCCCAGTGACTTGGGTTTTTAGTTAATTACAGGTGTAGTAAAGTTGATAACCAGGAATAGCCATCACAAGTTCACCCTTTATCAACTTGGCACACAATCACATGATTTATGCCATGCTTAATTTCCAAATGAAAATAACCAGGTCATGATTATTCCTACCACAATGTAACTATCTACATACAATCACAAATGCATTATATATTTTAGAATAGGTAGCAGTGTCCTTTGAGGGACATTTTTTAGTATCTCAAAACTTAGTATGATAATCACTGATATTATCTCAATTGATGTTACATTACATGATAAGGAAATTAAGGAAAGAGAACATAAATATCTCTACAAACACATTATTAACAAAATATGACAGAAACTCTCATGTCAATTGTAATCCTTGTTTCTGCAACTGGTCACATGGCCTTAGCTGGTATTTAAACTACTTTCCTCTACTACCCATTTTGTATTTCTTCCACCCTTAGCAAGCACCTTAGCAGGTCTTAGTTCTTTTCCTGGAGGAGGGACCATACCTTCATTTCTGAAGGGTCTGTGCCTTTTGTCATCCTGCTTGGATTGTGTTGTAGTTTCCCATTGATTTTAATCAGAGGACATGGTAACATCAAGAGATGTCCTAAAGGATCTCATGCACTCCAGACATAATCTTTCTTACCTCCATTGTGGAGAAGCAATCCAATTTCTCCATGGTAATCTGCATCAATCACTCGTCCTAACACTGTTATTCTTTTCTTAGCCTCTTGGCTAAAGGGCATCAGAAGCTCAAAGTGGCCAGGGGGCTGTCTGAGCTTCCAGTTCAGTGGAATGTTTCTCCTGTTTCCTGACAAGAACAATCCCACCCCTGGAGCCAATACTTCTAGGCTAACAGAATTTAAGGTCGTGAGAACAGCAAAAACTTTCATAGTGCATCACTGAGGGGGTGATAGTTGTAGTTGGAAGTTTCTCTGGTACCACCCGGCCCGTGGTCCTGTAGCCACTTATAAAATAATCACTCAGAAGCTTAATATTAATTACAAACTGTATAGCCTATGGCTCTAGCACATTATTAACTATCTCTTATAACTTAATTCAACCTGTTCCTATCATTCTATGTCTTGCTGCGTGGCTTCGTGGCTTACCAAGACTTTTATATCTTGCTTCTCCTGGCGGTGGATCGCAGTGACTCCCCTCACCTTTTTCTTCCTCTCTCTTCAGTTTGAATGTACCACCTAACCTTATTGTGCCTCACCATTGGCCAAGTAGCTTTATCAACCAATCAGAGCAACACATATTCACAGCTTACAGAAAGACATCCCACAGCAGATAGTGAGTGGACTGTTCCCTTTTTCATCCCTGATTCCTGGACCTGTGGATCCTGGCTATAGGAGAAACTCTACCATATATTGGATGCTGATTCAGAACACATACTGCCTTCTGGAGAACCCTGCCCCAGCCCTCCAGGCTACTGCCCTCCTTAGCATTATAATTGTATCTTCAAGAGGTCATCCTATTATTCTATAAAGCCAACTGCTTCGGGGTGGTGGGAAACATGGTAAGGCCAGTGGATTTCATGAGCATGGGCCCATTGTTAAAACTTCTCTAGCTGTGAAGTGAGTTCCTTGGTCAGAAGCAGTGCTGTGTGAAATACCATGATAGTGGGTAAGATGTAGGCGGAGTTTTCCTACATATATATGTCCCAACTGCTTGCTCCCAAATAACCAATTGGAGACTTTAGATTATTTATAAATGATCAGCCAGTAGCTCAGGCTTATTACTAACTAGCTCTTACATTTTAAGTTAACCCATATTTCTTATTTACACTCTGCCACATGGCAGTGCCTTTATTAACATGGCACATTCATCTCTACTCCCTTTGCATCTGGCTGGCAACTTCAGACTCTGCCCTTCTTCTTCCCATCATTCTCAGTTTGGCTCTCCTGCCTAACGTTATCCTGTTTGCTATTGGCCAGTCAGCTTCTTTATTAAATCAATCACAGTGACAAATCTTCACAGTGCACAAAAGGATTATTCCACAGAGTAAGACATTCTGTAATTCCATGGGTGGTAGTTTTGGCAGAGGCATCACACGCAGGAAGGCAAACCCATAACCAGAATGAGTATCTACTCCAGTAAGGACAGAGTATTGTCCATTCCATGGAAGAAGTTGTCCAATGTAATAACCTGCTACCAGGTCACTGGGTGGTCACCCTGGGAAATAGTGTTGGTCTCAGCTGTTGGCAGATTTGGCACTCAGCAATGGTTGTAGCCAGATCAGCTTTGGTGAGTGGAAGTCCATGATGTTGAGCCCATGCATAACCTTCATCACTGCCACCATGGCCGCTTTGTTTGTGGGCCCACTGGGCAATGACAGGGAAGTCTAGGGAAAGACACTGACTGTCCACAGATGGGTCACTCCTCCTCTGCTGAAATCACCTTTTGATAATCATTTACACGAGATACAAGTATCTTCACATCCTTTGCCCAACCAAAGAGGTCTATCCACATACTTCTTCCCCAGATGTCTTTCCCACCAATTTTTCAATCATACTATTTCCAAATCCCCGACAATCCAGCCAATCCATTGACTATCTACAGACCATGAATCAGTAAACAATCACAGCTCTGGCTATTTCTCCTTCTAAGCAAAAATGTACAACCACATATACTGCTCAAAGTTCTGCCCACTGTGAAGATTTTCCTTCACCAGCATCTCTGAGGGCTGTCCCAGGGATTGTAATGCTGCACCTGTGCACTTCTGGGTGGTGCCTGAATAACGTGTAGAAGCATCAGTAAGCCAGGCCCTCACGTTCTCTTCCTCTGTCAGCCTGTCAGGGCATTCCCCTTGAGGCTGTAGCTGCATGCTTGGCAGCCGACAGCCTTATAACGAGTAGAAACCATAGGCATTTTAGGCAACTTCTTCATGTAACTTGCTTTTTGCCTTCAGGATCTGCTCAGGCATGACCACATGTATATAGGAGGCAACCAAGGGCAATAGCAACAGGCTATAGTGTTTTGGGAGTCTCTTGGACTCCCCGACCAACAACTCAAAAGGTTTCTCATGCCGTCTACTGGGGGTTTTATTAGACAGTCTATGGCTCCTATGTAATTTTAGATAAATATAAAATAACAATTCTCTAGGTCTTTTTCAAACATCGTTAGTGGGTTTTTTGCCCCTCCTCCTTCCCTTTGCTGTATGGTCCTCCCTCCCCAATTAAAGCCTTCTTGTGTTTTCTATTTCCCCCTCCAATCACCTATATCCTGCTGCTAGTCCCCTCTTTACAGCCCCCTCCCTTTCCTATGGTCCCTTTACACTTCCCCCCGTGGTTACTCCATGTTATTTACTTATCTGAAGAGATGAGTCTAGAAACCACAGGTGAGAGAGAACATGGGTCTGGGTTACTTCATGTATTTCCCAAGTTCATCCATTTACCTGCAAATTTCATGATTTTTCTTTTTCTTCACTTCTGAATACTATTCCACTATGTATATGTACCATATTTTCATCATCTGTTTGTCAGTTGAAGGACATTTAGGTTGTTTCCAATTCCTGGCTATCGTGAATAGAGAGCAGCAGGGAACATGGTTGCACAAGTGTCTCTGGACTGGATGTTGAGTCCTTTTGGCACAGGCCAAGAAGTGGTGCAGCTGAGTCATATAATACATGTAGTTTTAGTGTTTTGAGGGTTCTCCACACGGGTTTCCGGAGTAGCTGTGCTAGTTTGCCTTCCCACCGACAGTGAGTGAGGGTCCCTTCCCCACCGACAGTGAGTGAGAGTTCCCTGCCCCCCACAGTGATGAACACTTACTGAGATATTTCTTAACCATTTTTATTCTTTCTTTTGAGAACTCTAGTTTTTTTTTCTTATTGGATTATTTGTTTTCTTGATTTTTTAAAAGCTCTTTATATATCCTGGATATTAATCCTCCATCAGATATATAGCTAGCAAAGATTCTCTCCTGCTCTGTGGCTTTCCTCCTCACTCAGTTAAGTATTCAGCTATGCAGAAGCTTTTTAGTGTGAAGTATCACTTGTTAATTGCTGGCTTTAATTGCTGGGCAAATGGAATCCTTTGCAGAAAGTCCTTTCCTACACCTATGACCTGTAGGGTACTGCCTACGTTTTCTTCTAGCAGTTTCAGCGTTTTGGCTTTCTTCAACGATGTCTTTGGAGCTAATTTTTGCACAAGGTGATAGAGGTCTATTTCATTCTTCAGTATGTGGACACCCAGTTTCCTCAGCAACATTTGTTGGAGATGCTGTCTTTTCACCAGTGTGTGTATTTGACGTGCTTGTCAAGTATCAGATCGCTGTACTTGGGTATGCTCGTGTGTGGCTCTTCTGTTTTGTCCCATTGCTCTCCTGTCTGTTTTTGTGCCCATGCCACATGGCTCTGTGATATATCCTGAAGTCAGGAATGGTAATCCTTTAGGCTATCTGAGATCTATGTGTTTATAATAATTGTAGGATTTCTTTTCTATTTCTGTGAAGACTGTTGTGGGTGTTTTTATTGGGATGGCATTGAATATGTAAATTGCTTTTGTAGAACGGTCATTTTCACAGCATTAATTGTACTAATCCATGAGCATGGGATGTCTTTCCATTTTCTACTATCTTCTGTGATAATATTGTGTTCCCCAAAATATTGTGCATCCTAATAAACTTATCTGGGGTCAGAGAACAGAACAGCCACTAGATATAGAGGCCAGAAAATGGTAGCACACCTTGAATCCTAGCATTCCAGAGGCAGAGATCCATTCAGATCTCTGTGAGTTCAAGGCCACACTGGAAACAGCCAGGCATGGTAACAAGAGCCTTTAATCCCAGGAAGTGATGGCAGGAAGCAGAAAGGTATAAAAGGCGTGAAAACCAGGAACTAGTCTGGTTAAGCTTTTAGACTTTTGAGCAGCAGTTCAGCTGAGACCCATTTTGGATGAGGACTGAGAGGCTTCCAATCTGAGGAAACAGGATCAGCTGAGGAACTGGCAAGGTGAGGTGGCTGTGGCTTGTTCTGCTTCTCTGATCTTCCAGCATTCACTCCAATACCTGGCTCCAGGTTTGTTTTTATTAATAAGACCATTTAAGATTCCTGCTACCGTCTTCCTCAATCTCTTCAGAGACTTAAAGTTTTTATTATAGTATTATGTCACCTTGGTTATGTTTATTCTAAGATATTTTATTTTCTTTCTGTGTCCTTGATCTCTTTCCCAGTGTGTTTGTTGTTGGATGTGGGAGGCCAGCTCCCACCTTTTAAAAGAGTTCCTATGAGGAGGAGGAGAGAAGGATAAGAAACTTTTAGATGGAAAGATAGCAGAGAGGAGAAAGACAGAAACACAGGACTGCTTCAGGAGGACCTAGATCAAAACCCACCAGCCCCTTCTGGCTCTTCAAAAGGACTTTTTATAACAATGCCAAGGGGCGGGGCAAAAGACCTCCCCCATGCTAGATCAAAGCACACCACACAGCCAAGTGTAGATTCTTCCAAACAAACACCTGGTAACCACGCTCGTGGTCAAATCATCCCCTCATGCAGCCCTGCTGGGTAAAGCAAGCTCAGATCCTTGGACCATGAGGAAGTTCTCACTAGGAAACCTCTATGGGTCTCTACAGTTGGTGTATAGAAAGGATACTGATTTTTGCAAGTTGGTGTTGTTTTTGTTTTTTTCTGAGACAGGGTTTCTCTGTGTAACAGTCCTGGAACTCACTCTGTAGACCAGGCTGGCCTCAAACTCACAGATATGCCTGCCTCTGCCTCCCAAGTACTGGGATTAAAGGCATGCACCACTATACCTGGCTTTATAAGTTGATTTTGTATCCTGACACTTTGTTGAAATTGTTGATTGTTTCTAGAAGTTTTCTGATGATATTTTGGGGATCATTTATGTATAATATTATGTCAGCTACAAGTAAAGATAATTTGACTATTTTCCTATTTTATCACTGTAGTTTCTTCCTCTTCCCTTACTGTCCCAGCTAGTGCTTAAAGCTCTATATTTAAGGAGTGGGGACAGTGGACAGCGCTGTCTCCTTCCTGATTTTAATGGGGTTGCTTTGAACTTTTCTCCACTTAGAATGATGTTGGCTGTGGGTTGTCACGTATAGCCTTTATTATGAGGAGGTATGTCCCTCCCAGCCCTATACTCTCTCTAGGACCTTTAATCATGAAAGCATGTTGGAGTTTGTCAGAAGGCTTTTTCTGCATCTCTTGAGATAATCATGTGATTTTTGTCTTTAAGCATATTTATATGTTTTTTTATGTTTATTGACTAATATATGTTGAAGCATCCCTGTATCTCTGATAGGATTCCACTGTGAGTCCATCTGTGCATGAGCATTCCTTTTAGTCAGAGGGTTTTATAACTGCCTCAGTCTCCCAGTTTCTTATGGATCTGTTGAGGTGGTTGTTCTCTTCTTAGTTTAACTTCTGTGGTTTGGATGAACCTAGAAATTCATCTACTTGTTTTAGATTTTCCAACTTAATGGAGTACAGAGATTTAAAGCATTGTCTTATAATATTCTAAATTTCTTTGGTGTCTATTGTAATGTTTCCTTGTTCATTTCTGATTCTGTTAATTTGGGTCCTTTTCTCTTGGCTAATTGGGCCAAGGGTCTGTTAATCTTGTTTATCTTCTCAAAGAACCAGTCTTTAGATTAATTCTTTGTTTCTATTTCATTAATTTCTACCCTTTTTTTTTTTTATTATTTCTTGCCATCTAGTGGATTTGAGTTTGATTTGTTCTTGTGTTCCCAAATACTGGATTTGCATCATTAAATCATTTATTTGTATTCTTTCTGATTTTTTTAAAAGATTTATTTATTTATTATGTATACAGTGTTCTGTGTGTATGTATGTCTGCACACCAGAAGAGGGCACCAGATCTCATTATAGATGGTTGTGAGCCACCATGTGGTTGCTGAGAATTGAACTCGGGACCTCTGGAAGAGCAGCAGTCAGTGCTCTTAACCTCTGTGCCATCTTTCCAGCCCTCTTTCCAATTTTTTCATGTAGCACTTAAAGCTATAGGTCTCTCCTAAAGGACTGCTTTTAGTGTGTGATAGTTTTGTTTTCATCTTCATCTAGTTCCAGGAATTTAAACTTTTTTTCTTTTTCTGTTTTGTTGTTGTTTGTTTGTTTTTTGAGACAAGGTTTCTCTGTGTAGCCCTGGCTGCCCTGTTACTCACTATGTCGACCAGACTGGCCCTGAACTTACAGAGATCCACCAGCCTCTGCCTCCCTAGTGCTGGGATCAAAGGTGTGTGCCGCCACCACCCGGCCAAAACATTTCTTTCTTGATTTCTTCATCACTCGTATTTAT